>NC_040045.1:14971713-15134468 GCF_003713205.1 Coffea eugenioides
CCAGTGAGGGTGATAAGGTGTCGGTGGGTGTACAAGTGAAGTTCTACGGACTATTATTTGCAGTCGACGGAGTGTCGGCAGGAGATCACGCATGGCATATGAGTTGGCTTTGGAGCCACCTGTATCCTTATTATGTGATGTTACTTTTCTGCTTTTGCTTTACTCTTATTGTGTAACTGTTATGTGAAATTTATACTTTCGCCCCTGTTTACTTACTAAGCATATAGCTTACCCCATTCCTTTTGTTTTCCTTAGCAGGGGCCGACGCGGGGACTTTTGGCTCGTATACTAGTATAGTTAGATTGGCTTGTAATAGTTGAACAGTTAGGATGTTTGTTTTTGTTATGGTGGTTTGACTCGATACTTTTGGAGAATGTAATTATAACTCTTTTGGGATTGTATATATTGTATTTAGTGCTCTTTCGAACTTTAGGTTTTGAGTCCTGGCGCGAGCTAGGCAGGCGGCCCGCCGATACCCTTGGGTTCGCCCTTGGGAGAAGTGGGGTCGTCACAGAAGAACTCTCTACTTTAGTCAATCACTTTGATGGCTCTAAATTGACGAAATACTTTAAAACTTTTTTAAAATAGTAAATGAAGTTGATGTCGCGCCCCATTTTTTTAAAAAAAAAAATCAATTGTTATGAAAAATGATTTTTGAAAAAATAAGTTTTGGTTTATTTTGAATGAAAAATGTGAGTTTTTGATTTATAAAGAATAAATAAAAAAATGGGCCTAAAATGGGGTTTAATGAGTGCGACGATTTGGGCCCAAATTATAGTTTAAAAAGGGTTTTTGAAAAAAAAATCGGAGTCGCCACTTGGTATCGAGTTAAGGTGTACCAAGTCACTTAAAAATGAATTTATAAAGAAAAAGTAAAGAAAACCCTTTTTAAAAGACTCCAAGTCTACGAAAATCAGAGAGAAAAAGATTCGGGAGTCACATTTGAAGAAAGGGAAGGCAAGGATAAAAATTCAAGGCACCCTTTCAACCTAGCCAAGGCTAGTTGCGTGATTTAGTCAAAGATTTTCTTATTTTAACCTAAAAATTTATCACATTTTTGGAGATATCTATATGAATGCAAACTCTAGACCTAATGTATCGGGGTCAACATATCTCTTCGAATTTTAGTTGGGGCAAATCGCATTAATTACGATGCCCAAAAGTGATTATTTGAAGAGGTTACGAATGTGCAAAAATATGAGACTCTAAAAAGAGAAAAGAAAATAATAATATACAAATATATATGACCTAAAGGAATGCATCATGACGGGTGCGGGGGACTAATATTCGTGACTTCAATTTTCCCTTTAATAAAGGGAATACGAGCGTGCTAAGGCTAAAAAGCCAAACTCGTCATCCCATATTCAAGGGGTTATCCCTAATCTAATCAAGCAAATGTACTATCTTATTTCTAATTCTTAAATGAGAATGCAAGTTTAATGTCATGTTTTCATACAAAGGGGTAAGGAATATACATATGAGGGGAAATACGGAATAGGGGATATATATAGAAGGGAATATGGGATAAAGGATGTACATATATAAGAAAAGTGTCATGCAACATGGTAAAAATCCTAAAAAGTGAAAAAACTTGCATGAGATGAAATGACTTTATCACACAATCATGATCTAACGGGTGAATGATTCCTAAGAGTCTAGCGTTGGACTAGCCCATATCTATAAATTCTCTCAAGCGTTGGACTCGTGAGAAATCGGAGATAAAGGGTCACAACTAGCATTGGACTAGTGAGAAATTGGGAACACAGCCACAACTAGTATTGGACTAGTATGGTGACAACATGCATTTATTATAGTCAAATAAATCATATAAAGTATAATAAAGCAAATAAACACATAAATCACATATAGCACGTAGCAAATAAGCATGATATCTAGATGCAAGATCCTAGGAAAACAATAAACACGTAACACGTAGGCATGCAAAACACACAAAACAAATAAAACGAATAAAACCCTAACTATTACATTTGGGGGCCCTAACTACAATCTAAAGGGGGAAGGAATAAAATAAATAAATAAATAAATCCCTAACTATTACGTGTACTATCTAAATACAGATCTTGAAACCCCCTAACTGTTACAACTTGGCATTTAATGCCTTTCAAATGGACAAAATTAAAAATAAAATAAATATACTAAATTAAACGACTAAAACGAATAAATAAATAAATGAAATGAAAATATTCACAAGGTATGCAATTAAGCACATAAAGTCACATAGGGGCACATAGGATCAAATAAAGTCAAAATAAGGGATAGAGTGTACCTCCCTTGAGTCGGGACCCTAATGAAACGAATTTACTTATTTACCCTCCAAAATAAAGAAAAGGTCAAGGCATCACTTTAATTAACAAATAATCACATGAAATGAAAATAAACATGAAATTTGATCACTCAAAGCATTCAAATAAAAATGAACAACCCCTATCCAATAAATTAAAACAAACCAGGACCCAAATGTAAGAATTACAGAAGTTCGGGGATCAATTTATTATTATTACAAATATTAAGGGTCTAAAAGGAAGTAAATTAAAATTAAGGGCTTAAGGTGAAATCTATCCCAAACCCAATGCTGAAAATTCATGAAGAACGAACAAAAGCCCATTTGCTACAATTAAACGACAAAATTTCCAAAATTCCATTAAAAACCAAATCAAAACATATGAGTCTAGAAAAAGTTATTAAACTTTCAAATTTATCCTAAAATTCACTAAAAAGCTATCCAAAAACACATTAAGTCATATCCAAGAAGATTAACAATTTAATAGAACAAAATTTATTAATTTTCCAATTTTCTGGGCCTTAGTAGCATGATATAAAAACACAGAGGTTAAATTGCAATTTATGAAACTTTTTCATGCAGAGCTTCGAAAGCCTTCTTCTTCCCTGCAATTCGAGAGGCCAACTTCTTTCTGATTCACGATACAAACTTCTATTCACATAAAATTCCAACCAGACATCAAAACCCTTAATCTAAGCAACAAAATCACAGAACTTCCATCGTCCAAACATGCAAATTTCCTGCAAGAGATCTCTGCGACCTTCTGGGTTTCATTATCCAAACTTGTAGATCATGCAAATCAATCTTTAAGCTAGCAAAAATCAGGCTACTCATGCCTTTTACTGCTAAAACCCATCATCAACATTGCAAAAACATAAAAGAAACAGCAACCAGGGAAACGTTAAGAATCAAAACATGATGAAAATCGTGAAGCCAAACCAACGGCAAACAAGATTTGACAGTTCATACATGACAGGCTCTGATTTTTACAAAAAAAAAAAGTGTTAAATCGACACAAATAGGGGAGAAAACTACCTGAGAATGATTTTGTGGCCAGTTGCACGTGAGACGTTGCTCAGGAAATGCACGTTAATTCCAAAAATGGGGTTGGGAGCTTCGAGCAGCGATTCGTGTGCCTTTCCGACGTTATTTTGTAAACATCCTTGAACAAAAGTTCAAGATTTGACTCAGTAGATGTTCCAGATTGCCTAAACTCTCCAATAAGGAGCCAATTCCATAGAGAAAATTGCCTCCAAAGACAACAGAAAATCAGCCTGGATAGCAGATTTTTCTGGATAATTTTCTCTTCCCGCTGCTGCTATTTCCTCTCGTTTTTTTTCTCAGTTTTCTCTTCTAATCCTCCTCAGATCTACCTCTCTTCCTCTCTTTCTTCGGTTTTCTTCCCTATCCCAAAAAGCTCCCTAGTTTCCCAGGCTCCTTTTTCTTGGTGTTTTAGCTGCCACTTCCTTGCTCTTGCTCTCTTTTTTTTTTTTCAGCCGAGAGCTCCTTCCTCCCTTTCTTTCTTGCTCTCGGTTCTTTTCTCCCCCCAAGTTCTCGGTTTCCTATTTTTGTTTTTCTGTTTTTTCTTTCTTCCTCGGCTCCACTGCCCGAAGCCTTGTTCACTTTCCCTTATGGTTCCTCTTTCTACCTACCCCTCCGAAACCCATTCTCCTTTTCCTTCTAGTCCCTTGCCGATTTATTTCTTGTTCTGGTTTTTCTTTTGGCTGAAGTAGAAACAAAAGCTCTGATTTTACTCTAGTTTCCTCTCAAGCTCTCGGTTGGATAAGGAACGAGGCTAAGGAAGATTTTCTCCCAGTTTTATTTTCCTCCCTCCGTCACCTTCCCTCTATTCCCCTGCTCTCTCGCAACCCTCAACCCCCGTAGCCTTCTTTTTCTTTTCAGTTTTTTCCTTTTCAGCCGCCAACCAGATTCTCTTTTTCTCCTCCTCACTCAGCCGCCACACTCTATTCCATCTACCTTTCAGCCGTCACCCAGATTCTACCCTCCTTCTCGGTTCCCTTTGCTAGCCTTTTATAGCAAATCAAGACTCCCAAAACCCTCAACTCAATGGCTCCGATAGAAATTCCCTTCTGCTGCTCACCTCTCGGACCCTTGGATTATTTTTCCATCTAGGTTCTTCTTAGCTCTTAGATGAAAGCCAAGTGGTTAGTATAAGAATGATCCAATGGTAAGCAAAAACAAGGGAAAAAATGGTGGAAAAGGATGGAGCTGCGATGCATTTGCTTCTGTACTTGGTGTATTTCATGCGTCTGATATGAAATGTTTGTTTCGTTTGCAGCTCACGCTCCTCCCTTTTTTTTAACAAATAATGAAGTAATAAATAAAAATAAATAATAATTATCAATAAAAATAAAAATAAGTTAAAATAAAAATAAGTTAAAAAAAATTGGTGTCTACAGTTGATTTGAGTGAAATTGATCCTTTACAACAAAAAAATTCTATTCACTATGGCTTCAAATCTATTGGTTCCAATTGATGGTTATCGTACGGATGCAAATAAAATGGAGCTTTACTTATTTTATTGTTTTATGGAGAAAATTAGAGTTGATTTTGATTTTATCTTGTGTCATGCTAAAACTGACACTAGAAGAAAACTTTCTTATGCAAAGTTCCTCACCCTTATATTCAAGCATTTCAACCTTCCTTTTCTTGATGAGCCTTCAAAGGAAAAATCGACTCATTTTTTTACCAAAAGTCATTTTTGTAACAGCCCCACCTTCTCCTAAGGCGAACCAAAGGGTTTGGCGAACCGCCTGCCCAGCTCCCGCCAGGACTCATTCATTCTTATCAAACAAAATAAGATAGAACCTCAAGAATAAGTGAAATAACAGTTCCCAAACTTAGAACGTATTCTTACATACATTTCTATCTCAACTAGTAATACAAACCCAATATAACAAAGGTTCTCAATTCTCAATACATCCAACCCTATCCAAACGCTCGGGTGAGTAAAATCGCAAAAATTCAAAAGAACTAGACCCTGTACAGGTTTCACGCCCCGCTCGCATCTCCTATTTAAGCAAAATAACATCCAAAGTATCCTTCCGGATAATACCCTCAATCACCAAGGAACCCTTAAAACCTCAAAAAAAATGGTAGCTTAGTCTTTCCTCCTCCAAAATAACTCCACCAAAGCCTTTAAACTTCCTTAGTGAACACTTGTATCGTATGGAGTAGTTTGAAATTTTAACGGCTAAAACTCAAGATTTGAGCAAGAAATTGAAGTCGAAAATGAAGAACTCTCCTTGTTTTTTCTCCTCAAAATGGCCAGCCAAGACAATGAAAAATAGAAGGAAAATTGGTCAAAAATTGGTTTTAGTAAAGTTAAGAAAGACTTGGTCAAGTCCAACATCCAATCGGTTCGCGGCACGTGGCACCTTGAATGTTTTAAACTTATTTTCTTTCTCCTAATGGTTAATCTATCTAGCTAACCTCTAATCATCTCCTAGCGCCTTGTAAAATAATATTCCTTAATACCTTTTCACCTAATCATAAAAATTTTACCATACTAGCGGGTCCCACATCCATAATGCACTTCAAATTTAACGTATACTAACTTATACCAGAAAAATGATTTAAAAAAAACTGTACCTACTTATAAAATGTATAGCAAATTCATATATTAAAGGAAAGTGTAAAAATATAGGCAAAGAAATAAAATAATGCCTAGAAAATGTGAAAATTTTCGAGTTCTCACACTCGTTCCCCCTTAAGAAATTTCGTCCTCAAAATTTTTACCTTCCGTTGCCTCGGATGACTCCGGAGCTTGTTGCTTGTCTAAGGCATATACTTGTGCTGGTAATTTTGATCGGTTCCCTTTTTCATTAGCTTGTTTTGGTTTGGTTCCATCCACTTGTTGTGCACTATTCTCTCGTGGCTGTTTCTTCGGGCAATTGCTAATTTGATGATTGCCACTCCCACAAATCAAACATTTATTCCCTTTCCTCCAACAATCATTCTCAGTGTGATTTGCCTTCCCACAGTATCCACAGGCCAAGTGAGAAGCCACTTTTTGGCCTTCTCGAGAAATTTCCTCTTGTCCGATTTGACTTCCTTTTGTAGACCCTTCATCTAGTGCTCCTAATGTCCCTGGGGGTGAGATAAATGGTTCACTTTTGCACTTTGGAAGGCAGTATCTTTTCTCTAGCTTCCTCAGGTATGCTACTAAATGCACCCCTTTTTCGTATTTGGAAAGCGTTTACCTGTGCCTTCGCATCCTCAATTCTTTGAGCTTTCTCAAGAGCCTCCATAAAAGTATTAACCTGAACCACCGCTAAAGCTTCCTTGATTTCCAAATTTAATCCTTGTATAAATCGTCTCACCCTCCTCCGTTCCGTAACTACTAATTCGGAAGCAAACTTAGACAGTTTGGTGAATTGCGTCTCATATTCGGCCACACTCTGGGTTCCCTGACACAATTTAATAAACTCATCCTCTCTCCTTTCTTGGACCAAAGGTGGGAGGTATTTCTCGTTAAACTCCCTTATAAAGTACGCCCATGTCCATGCAGTCTGTTCTCTCTCCCACTTTGCCCTAATAACATTCCACCATGCTCGGGCCGGTCTTTCGAATTGAAATACAGCAAAGTTCACTTGTCTTTGCTCCGTGTAGTTCAAAGCTGCGAAGATGTTAATCATTGCCTCTAACCACTATTCAGCTATCTCCGGATCAGTCCCTCCAAGGAATTTCTGAGAAACAAACTTTTGAAACCGCTCCAGAGCCCTATTCTTTCCTATCTTGGGATTCTGGGGTTGATTCACTTGCATTTGGCCTTGTTGATCTACCAATCGTGCCAAGATATTTGTCATTCGTTGTATCGTCGTCACTACTCGGTCTCCTGCCTCAACCCTCGATCCGCGATCTTGCTCAGCTGCTAGTTCTCTTTCTTTTCTTGGTTATTGAGCTTGCCTAGCCCCACGTCCGCGACTACGTCTCCCCTCCATACCCTTTTTTCTCTTTGTTTCTTCAAAAGGTGATTTAGTATGTAAACTTTAACAAAGTAAATTGACTAGAACGGCAAGATATAACACACCAAATGCACAAGAGACATATGCACGATATAACACATCAAATGCACAATGAGGCATATCAAGTTAGACAAAATCAAGTGCAGCAAGTACTATAAATGTAAGCATCGACATGTCACAAGCGAAATACATACAGTGGCAACACAGGGGCAAAACAAGAAGAAAACACAACATGCCATCCCATACTCGGTTAAAATATTCTTCGCCCAATCTCTCACTTCTCTTACTAGCCGTCCTTAGACCCTTTGCACTTGCTTTCGCAAAACATTAGCCCGTTCTTATTCCCCGCAATGGAGATCTCAAGTCCTTAACGTTGCCCTTAACTCTTGAGCATTCGGGTACAAGAATCCGAAATAAGATAATTCATAACTCGAGCCGGCCGGTCCCAAGAGTAAATCACCACATTTGAGATTTCTACCCGACATACCTATCTCATTTCCCCAAGTATCAAGATAAAGAGCTTATACCTATAAATTCGTGATTCACAGCTTACACTCAAGAAGAGTATCTAATCATTTACACTTTTCACGTAATCGGGACCATAATACCATTTGGCCCAAGGTCATCCCGCCCAGAGACCACGTGAAGTGGTTCTGATACCACCTGTGACAGCCTCACCTTTCCCTAAGGCGAACCAAAGGGTTTGGCGAACCGCCTACCCAGCTCTCGCCAGGACTCATTCATTCTCATCAAACAAAATAAGATAGAACCTTAAGAATAAGTGAAATAACAGTTCCCAAACTTAGAACGTATTCTTACATACATTTCTATCTCAACTAGTAATATAAACCCAATATAACAAAGGTTCTCAATTCTCAATACATCCAACCCTATCCAAACGCTAGCCTGAGTAAAATCGCAAAAATTCAAAAGAACTAGACCATGCTAGTTTGTACAGGTTTCACGCCCCGCTCGCATCCCCTATTTAAGCAAAATAACGTCCAAAGTATCCTTCCGGATAATACCCTCCATCACTAAGGAACCCTTAAAATCTCAAAAAAAATGGTAGCTTAGTCTTTCCTCCTCCAAAATAACTCCACCAAAGCCTTTAGACTTGTGACAGCCCCACTTTCCCCTAAGGCGTACCAAAGGGGTTTGCGGACTGCCTGCCCAACTCTCGCCAGGACTACTATGACGCTTATAAACAATCTAAAACGTTTCGAAAGGTAATAGCGCGCTCAAACGATTCAAAATTCGTAAAATGAAACGAAAAACGGAGCCGCACAGGAACAGTGCCCGAAACCCAATCAATCACCATCAAATCATATAAACCTTGGAATTTGACATTTACAAACCAAAATAACACATGAACATTGCCAACCACGTTTATACACATATGGTTTCAAATTTACAACCCAGAAGGAAAGGTTAAGTCAAAATACACTTAAGGTTTTTCAACCATCGAGGAGCTAGACAAAAGAATATTAAACTAGCTCAACTCGGCTTCAAAATCGCAGTTCCCCAAAAGGTATTCATATCCCTGTAAGGAAAACAAAGGCAATGGAGTGAGCTTTCGCCCAATGAGATACCATCACTCAAGTAACAAAGTTCATATAAGCACAAAGGTACTCAATCCAAATAAATTCAATAAGTGAGTCAACGAGCACCCCATTTCAATAAAGATATGTAAAAGGATACGGTCGGCTCTCAAGAGCCCTTTTCCTTGCTTGCCGTACTCGATCTTGCCCCATTGACCCTCCGTCAACGCTTAAGGAGGAACCAATACCGTAGACTCCACTTTCTCCAATTTTCTTCCACCTCACATACCCCTACCGGACCCTAACTCCAATCAGTTCACCGTGGTAATACTCGAGTATACCGGAATCAAGAGTCTCATACCCAATGATTCCACATAAACAGTCCCCATGGCTTGCCAATTTCCTCGACCAAGCCCTTGCTAGCTCGATTCAATTGACCACCAATGAGGTTGAGTTCAGAGTTAACAGTAAGAGTCGTTGGATACACATCCAAACGACACCAGTTCAAGTATATTCCAGAGACATTCAATTGATACAGTAAACAGTCACATAAGCCGTAGAGTGCGAGAGTGATAAAGTACACCCTCGTCTTAATCAATCTCAACAGTATACACAAGCATTCAAGTCATAGATTTCAAGTATCAAAGCCATGAAGTAACAATCATGTGAGTAGTACACTCACCAATCAAACAAAGGAAAATTTCACAGATTTCTGTCCAACGAGCGCCTAGCATCACCGGCACGCCCTAAAACATGCAATAAAACGCAACGAGACTCGATTATGAGTCGTAAATCCAAGCCACAAGTCACTAATGTAAAACCAAAAGAACTTGCAAACAAAATAAGGAACACTCGGTGATAAGGGTTTAGACCACCCTAAGGTCTCTAATTACCCCTAAAACAACCCAAATCCAATAAAACATAAGAACCCACAATTTGGACAGCATTTCCCCTTAAAATTTCAGATGGATTTCCCCTTAAAATTTCAGATTTCCATCCTACCATCATTCACTTATATTTCTCAAACACAACCACAATTACCATTGTAAGTCATAGGCTACTCAATACAACTTATTAGGGTCACAATACCCTTTAAACAAAGCCAATTCAAGAGTTCTATAGCAACCCTAGAAAAGCCCCAATTCAAAACCCTAAATCTGAAATTTTCCGTACAAACCAGAAATTTTCCGCAAATCACTACAATTAACATACCAAAGCTTCATTCTAAACCATACGAAGCCATCATCCATGGCCAACCAACATTAAACATATAAAAACAGAAAAATCATGCATAAAATCAGAAATTCATCAAGCACTACCAAAAGTTATGAAAACCTCCACAAAATCACCTCCTTAATTCACACAAGTCACTAATTGCACATTTTCAAGAACAAAAGAAAGGTTCCTTAGTCACTTACCTTGCAAACTCAAGAAAAGACCCAACTTAGCACCTCCTTTTTCCAAACCACTCCACCAACTACCTCACTACTACTTCACTAAGGGTTTTTATGGAGAAATTTCAAGTTTAATCGGTTGGATTAGGAGATTGAGCAAGATTGAGAGCAAGAGAGTTGAAGGTTTCCTTTCTTTTTCTTCTTGAGAGGGCCGGCCAAAGGAGTGAAGAAAATGAAGATTTCTTAGTCAATTTTGGGATTTTAGTAAAGTCATGAATAGTGGTCAAAGTCCAAGATTAAGTAGGAAAGTGACACTTGTCACCTTTTTGGTTGATAGCTATCCCTTTGTCTCTCTAATACTAATCCATCTAGATAACCTCTAATTATCTCTTAACACCTAGAAAATTAATCCCAGTATACCAAACTTAACCTAATTGGCCGAATTTTACCGCACTTTCTGCACTTGCGGGTCCCACATCCGGTATACACTCTTAATTTCTCGAAAACTAACTGATACTAGAAAAATAATTTAAAAACCACATTGACTCATAAAAATTATCTAGAAAATTTTCCTAGCAAAGAAAATATAGAATAGTGTGCAATTAAATAAAATAAAACCTTGAAAATAATAAAAAAAATTACGGGTTCTCACAAGAATTCCTTAGTGAACACTTGTATCGTATGGAGTTGTTTGAAATTTTAACGGTGAAAACTTAAGATTTGAGCAAGAAATTGAAGTAGAAAATGAAGAACTCTCCTTGTTTTTTCTCCTCAAAGTGGCCGGCCAAGACAATGAAAAATGGAAGGAAAATTGGTCAAAAATTGGTTTTAGTAAAGGTAAGAAAGACTTGGTCAAGTCCAACATCCAATCGGTTCGCGACACGTGGCACCTTGAATGTTTTAAACTTATTTTCTTTCTCCCAATGGTTAATCTATCTAGCTAACCTCTAATCATCTCCTAGCACCGTGTAAAATAATATTCTTTAATACCTTTTCACCTAATCGTAAAAATTTTATCGCACTAGCGGGTCCCACATCCATAATACACTTCAAATTTAACGTATACTAACTTATACCAAAAAATTGAATTAAAAAAAACTGTACCTACTTATAAAATGTATAGAAAATTCATATATTAAAGGAAAGTGTAAAAATATAGGCAAAGAAATAAAATAATGCCTAGAAAATGTGAAAATTTTCGGGTTCTCACAATTTTGAGTGCAAAAATGTCAAATTCTTTCTTGGAATTTGGGTCCAAAAAGAGGCTGTTGCAAAAACTCGTCCCAAACATGCTTGATTAGCATTTATTTTACCTATTTTTAATTAGCTTTTAGGTTAAGTTTTTGTGTGTTTAAAATAAAATGGAAGAATTGAGTTCCTTTATAAGTTAGATTTCATGCAAGTAGTGTTTCTTAACCAAAACATGCAAAATTATGGGTTAACACACAAATTTATGTTGTTTTGTAGGTTTTGGTATCTTATGAATAGATTCAAGTCGAAGAGTTTGACAACTTTGATACATTTTGGTATTTTGGCTATGTATTGAATTACAAGTATTGGATTGAGGTGGTTTTTACCCATTTTGAAGATAAAATATAGCTCTACAATTCATATGAGACGTCAAAATCCAGTTAGCTGAGTTTCCTAATCAAAAGGTCGAAATACCGTCAGGAAATGTTCTGTCGAAAGCTGAAATAGAGCATTTACCAATCAAAGATATTTTGGTCATTTCTTAGCTTACAGAGATTCAAATCAGATGATTCTTTATGTATTGAAAAGCTAACTCAAAGAGATACAACTTCATGTTTTGTGCAAGAGCTAATTTGGCTTTCATCATCAAGGAAATTGCACTTGAAATTGGTCCAAAAATAGAGCAAAGTTGAGATTTGAGCTAAAAGTACAAAATTGAGTATAAAGAAGAACCACGAGGCAATCTGCTAGGTAGGGGTACTATCGAGCCGAGTCGAGCTCGAGTAGCACACCATACTCGAGCTCGAACGAGTAAATAAATTTGGACTCAAGTTCGACTCGATAAAATAAAATTAAACTCGAGCTCGAGTAAGCTCGAGTAAATATCAAGCCCGATCTACTCGAGCTCGAGCTCGAGTTTTAAACTAAACCTATAAATTTTTTCTCAAAATATATAATATAAATATAATATAAAAACTTGATTAAGTTCGTCCAGCACTCGAGTATTTATTTTTGGAGCTCGAACTCGACTCGTTGAATATAACGAGTAGCTCGAGCTCGGTAATCTTTTGACCAAGCCGCTCGCAAGCTACTCACGAGCAGCTTGACTTGATGGCACCCCTACTGCTAAGTACACCTCGCGGATCCCTAAGACAAAGTTACAACATGATTTTACAACTTGCACTCATTTCACACTGCCTTTTGGACCAATTTTTCTGATATAATCTGGCTAGAACCAGCTTAACATGAGTTGGAAAAGTGACAAACAACTTTATGACCACATTATGAGTCCATTTTCTCATCCAAAAATATCTATAAATACCCCTTGTATCTCATTCATTTCAAGAAATCTTGTAGCATCATATAGCATCTTGTAGTGTAGAGTATGTGACAGCCTCACCTCCCCCTAAGGCGAACCAAAGGGTTTGGTGGACCGCCTGCCCAACTCTTGCCGGGACTCAGTCGTTCACTTCAGTCCTCAATTAAAACCGGAATAAAATCACAGGAATAAATATAGCAACAATCCAAACTTAAAGCGAAACTTATATACATTTCTATCTCAAAAGGGTTATAAAATTTCCAAAGGAAAACACTTGGACCAAAGACAATCAGTATCCAAATAGATAGGCTAAGGAAATATTCTTTCTGAATCGTTTATGTGACTCAAAATCAACTTATAATCAAGTAAACATTATATACAAATGTCGTGATGAAAATCACGTGAGAAGGAGGACAAAATACCTTAATTTCACATTTAAAACCTCACTTGAAAGTAGTTTTCTCGTAGCCGAGAAAACCCTAATTCATACCTCTTTATTTTGGGAAGGAGTAAGTAAACATTTGGAGTTTCAAATTGAAGAGGTATCATGTTTTAAAATGGTAAAACGGTCATGATATTCACCAAGCGGAAATATAGGAGTTCCAATAGAAAGTAGCTTCTCGAACACCCTTCGAGAGCACCAATGTAGTTTTTCCATGAAATACGCCCAACTTGACACAAAACACATTTCCAAAACCACTTTAACTCACTCACATTACAAGAAAATAAACGGACGGCATTTCCCCTTAAATTCTTCACTTTCACCCTACTATCCAAAAACCAATTCTCACAGCAATTTAACCACAATCACACATACGGTTAACAAGCAATAAAATACATACAATTAGGCCACAATATCCCTTAATCAAAACTAATTAGAAGCTTAAAAGCCAACCACAAGAAAACCCCCAAATTAAACCCTAAAACCAGAATTTATCCCCACAAGCGGAAATTTTCCACAAACAATCGCAATTAATGCATACAAGTTCCATTTAACACCATCTCAATCCATCAATCCAAGGCCAATCCATGATTATCATATAAAATCAGAAAAATTCCCAATAAATCAGAAATTGGACCAACTCCACCTAAATTCATGAAACCAACCACAAAATAGCATCTTTAACCTTAACAATCCACCAATATACCATTATTAAAACAAAAAAAAGAACTTTCTTAGCAACTCACCTTATAACTCAAGAAAGGTAAGAACTTAAAGCTTCCCTTCCAAAAACAACTCCACTATCACCTTTAACCCTTCTTAGCTAGCCTTTGTACGGAGTAGTTTGAAAATCCAACGGTGAAATCTCGAGATTTGAGTGAAAATTGAAGTTAGGAAATGAAGAGCTTTCTTTCTTCTCTCTATGGTGCACGGCTGAGCTAAGGAAGAAATGAAGATATTTTGGGCCAAAAAATAGTATAAAAAGGAAGGAAACAGGCGGTCAAAGTTGGTGGCCGCCTGTGACACGTCACAATCCGGTCGGAATCTGGCCTGATTGCAGGCCAGATTCCAGGCAGAGGAGAATAATTTTTTTTTTCAAAACCCTTCAACAATCCGGCCAAGAACTGGCCGGGTTTGCGGCCGGATTTGGCCCTTCATTTTTTTCACAAATTTTTCCTTCTTTTCCTAATTCAATTCTCGCGCTCATCCGTACTTCCAACACGTACACATCTATACATATATCTCACACAAATACACGTAATAACAAAACCTTTCTTTGTTTAAAACAAATGGTTAACAAATTTTCACTTAAAAGGGGAAGTGAGAATAAACAAAAGGCTGAGAAAATGTGAAAATTTTTAGGGTTCTCACAGAGTAGAAGTAGAGATAGAAGTAGTTTAGCTATAGTTTCATACTGAGAGTTTCAAAATTAGTTTTGACAAAAAAAAAGAGTTTCAAAATTAGTTTAAGAGTTTTGAGAGGAAGGTGAAAACACTCTTGTACCAAACTTATTTCAGAGATCAACTTGTGAAGGAATTCAAAGATTCAACCTTCAAGATATTGAATAAGAATTCTTCTTCCTAAACATTGTCTTTTATTCTTATTTGCCATGCTTTGTTACAAGTTTGTTTCGTACTTAGATGTTTCTAATATGATGTCTAGCTAAACTTTTTCATATCCTAGGGTAAAGATGAATTTGTTATAGTTTTGATTTGAAGTAGTTAGGGGATAATTATGCTTGTTTGTGATTTGTTAGATTGAGAACTTGTGCTTATGCTTTATAGTTATTTAGCCATCAACTATGAATGATTTGATAATTATTGAGCAATAAAAGTTGCCTTCTAATAGATCTAAGTTCTTAAACATTAGTCTTATTCTCACGAAAGTGGTGGAAATGGTTAGTTGGATTCATATGATTATTTCATTGAGTTTATTTAATTTGTTTCTTTCCTTTTCTCTATGAATATAGGTGAAAAGATGATATAAGGAATTAAAGAAATTGGCGAAAGCAAATTCTAGAGGAATTTGTCAAGGCAGTTTCTCTTAAATGTCCATTGGTGAAAACAAGGACATATATTTGAAAGTTATTCCTTGACAATTTATGGAAGTATAAGCATAATTATCTTGACTAACTTCTAATCTTGACATAACAAGGGATTCTAATCCCGAGGATCCTTTCACTTCATTTTTAAGTAATTCTAATCTAACTTGTCTTTACTTTCATTTATTTTCTTGCGACATACCGCCTAGATAGTTGGTTTTACCACCTAATGGCTGGTTTTATATTTATTGCTTATGCTATATGGCCGATTGTACCGCCTAATTAAACATCTTTCATGGTCGGTTTTACCACCTAATTAACTTTCTTTGTTTTTACCGTTTTAAACTTTGATTGTCTAGATAATAAAGTAAGTGATTAAACTAAAGTGATTGCCAAATTCTAAATCCCTATGGGATTGGCATCTATTATCCCTATACTCAATAAATGAATCGTGCATTTGCAGAAATAGGGTAATAAGATTTTAAAATTTGTAGTGTATCAAAATAACCTATCAATGCTCATGATATCATTTCTCCTTCACAACCTCATAATAAACGTCGTAGGATTGAGTCCCAACTTTTCTCCTCACAAACCACTTCTCATCCTTCTTTATCCGACCAAGTGGTAAATCTTTGGTGGAGCTCAAACAGCATATGCTTTTTCTTGAACATGGTCTTCATATGGTGATGAGTCTGGAATAACAAACCAGTTTCTTGAACATGAAGATCTTGCTCTTTAGTACTTCTCAACAAAAAGGTCCTTCTATGTCCATCCCAACTCAAGAGGAACATCAAGAAACTACAAATGTTCAATCTACTCCTATTCAAGAGGGAGTCAGAACAACTCAACAAGATAATCAAAATGTCAAGACGCTGTGGGAATTTCTCATCAAGTTGAATAGGTTCAAAAGGACTCCGAGGCAACTAAAGAAGAAGCACCATTCTAGCTAGTTTGTAGGAGGTCTGGCTCGTCTTACATGGAATTTTAGGAACATTTGTATGTTCTTAGATTCATGTAGGATGCATTGACTCATATTATTGACAGTCATTTTTGCTGTTTCTAGTTTCATGTGTATTTGGACTTAATGACAGCTTGTTGTGACTCTTGTTTTGTATTCAGATTCATGTTTCTATTTTCATGTTATGCTTCTTGCCCTTAATATGGATGTTTTGCTTTCTTCAAACATATTATGGTCCTTGTTATGGCTATTCTTCTTGGAATGATCTTGCTAGCAGGTGGTTTTTGTTGATTTTTTAGGAGATACTCTACCCAAATTTCTCCAAATTTTTTACTCATAAAATGTGTTTTGATTGATGACAAAAGGAGGAGAAAAAATTGAATATGATGATTTTCTATAAGCTAACTTTGAGGAAGTGTCTAATTTTTTAATACAAATTTTTTTTAGTACAAAATTATTTTGTGCCATATATTGAGGGAGAGTAACATAATTACAAGTGCTATTGGTATATCAAGTGTTTCTTTGTTCTCTTTTATTTGGAAAATCATCATTTGGTTTGTCATCCTAGAAAAGGGGGAGAATGTTAGATTTTATCCTTAATTTTGATGATAACTAAACAAATTAATGATTTTACATAAGCAATTATTTAGAACAGGTGCCAAGTCTAACTAAAGAAAGAAAGAAATTGAATTAAGTCAAACAAAATGGACTAGCATCTATTGGATGCTGAGATCGGATGCAAGATAATGGATCGAACGTCCAACAAACAATGACAATGCATCGAACGCAGTGCTTCAGACGCAGAATAAAACTATAGGACTTCTAATATATAGGGGAATCTATCGAACAAAAGGATCGAATGCAGAATGTTACTATCGACCATCTGAAAAATTCAAGGGAAGAAATCCAACTCTCTATTTCTGTCGAGCGAAGAAGCCTTTGGATGCAATATAACTTTCAGACATCTAATAAAAGCTGAGAATAGCACCACCTGTGATGACCCCACCTACCCCTAGGGCGTATCCAAGGGTTTGGCGGACCGCCTGCCCAACTCTCGCCAAGACTCACTCACTAACATTCTTGAAATAGCCTTTCAAGCCTCGAAATTAACATAAAAGTTCCATTTCCAACCAACAATTCAAGCTTAATTTACAATCCAAAAGTAAAACATAGGATTACATTTCTAAAGATTCCAAATACATCTCATCTACAAAAGTACAAGTGCAAGATATTATCTACACTAGTTCACGTCTACTTGCCCGGGCTCCACCCCTGTAAGGAAAACAAACTAACAGAATGAGCTAAAAGTTCAGTGAGGTTCCCAAACAAGCAGTCAAGCAGGCATATACAGAAACATTTACATTTTGCACTTTGCACACTTGGCACAGTAATACGCAGTCATTCAAGAATCAATCATTCATTCATTGAAAGGATACGCGCTCACTTGGAGCCATTCATTCAAGTCAGTCATCCATTCATTCACCAACCACTTTCCTTATCCCTCCGACATTAGAAAACATTTGCAAGTGAAAATTCCTTCAGTGTTCATGTCATTCATCAATTGATTTCATTGTATTGAATTCACTGGCTAGTTCTCCACCAGACTTCATGGTAATACATGAGTATACCAAACATTGTCCTAGGGTCACCAGCCGCCCGATCGAGTCCACTTCTGGCTCGAGTTGACTAGCAACAAAGGGCAAGGGCCCAGTTCAGCCAAAAGGCTTACATTCATGCACAAGTAGCATTCAATCATTGAAAATTCATTTTTGAGTGGGTCGAGTGCGATAAAGTATACACTCGCTCATTGAAAATTCATTTAGTAATCATTGGAAAGCATTTAACATTTAGACAACATTCACAACATTCCACATAGTTATTTAAAGCATACACATGCACGGAACACTCACCTTTTAAAGTAGAGCAACGCTAAACGTTCGATTCCCGGTCGTACTCGTTCCCACCGTTAAACCTTTAAGGTAACCAAGACAAGATGTCATGGTCCGATCATTCAAAACTTAGGTTAATAAGGCGCTCACTTTAGCCTTAATCATGAGTCACACACCTATCTAAAATCGGCCCCTCAAAACACAAAACTCGAAGACAAACTTGAAAGACAATCGAAGAATGTCCAAGTGCATTCTAGGGTTATGAAGTACACTTGTTTAAGGCCACAAAACCATCCAAAATCACACCAATTAAAGTTTAAGACCTAGAAAAGTTTTCTCAAAGTTTTCCAAGTTCCACTCAATTCATTTGACAAAATTTTCTAGCATTGGCGACATTCTTTGAAAAAGTATAACTTGAGTCTCATAGGTCGAAAATTCACAAAACTTACACCATTAGAAAATAGACTCGAATTACTAATAAACTTTAGAAGACATCTTCATGAAATTCAACTCATAGATTAGTCAAATTTTCAGTTCAAATCACTATTGTCTCATGTACAAAACAGAACAGTCATGGTTTTTAAAAAAACTTTGTAAATTTTCTGGTATTTATAGGAGTTGAATCAACCCCTGATATTTACACGGTTAAAAGAGCTATGAGTCTAGTTTCAAATGCAATAAACGAAACTCAATTTGGATTTTTCTACACCAAGATATAACAGATTTCCCAAAACTGCTCAAGGTCCCCTGCGGAAAAAATTTTCAGCAGCACTTCCCCTTATTTTCCCTAATTTCCAGTCATTTTCAAGGCTTCATTCTCAGCCCCAAATCAAGGTCACAAGGTATAGGATACATAAAGTACTTATTTTAGCCACAAAACTAACTATAATCAACATATACCTAAGCTGGAAATAATCAACAAAAGCTGAAAATGGCAACCTACTACACAAAACCACAAGAATCTTCCCTCAACCTACTACAATCAAGTCATATTTCCAACCAAATGCAAGATTAAAGAGGGAGAGTGGTTCCTTACCAAGAAAACCTGCAATTCCTAAGGAGACTAGTAGCCTACAGCTTTCTTCCTAAAAATCACACCACACAAAGTCTCTTCCTTCCTTGTTGCTCCCTTTTATGGATTGGTTTAAGGTTTGAGGGTGATTTCCTACTAGTTCTAGATTGGAATCAAGGTGAAGTTAAAGAAGTTTTTCTCTCTTTTCTTGTCTTGCTCTCTCGACCAAGAAGGTAGAAGAATGAAGAATTATTGCTGAAATTTGCAAGATAAAGACTAGAGGTGGTCTTAGTCAAAGAATGTCTTGATTGCCAACACGTGGCAATCCATCATTCGTTTTTTTTCCCTTTGCTTTGCCTTCTTTTCCTCTCTTTTTATGGCCAAAAATTTTGGCCAAGACCCCTAAAAATTTAGGGAAGGAAAAATGAAAGAGAAATAAGAAGAATTAGGGAAAGAAAATCTTGGTCAAGTGGTCTCTTCGACCGATAACAAATAGCGCGAGTCGGTTCAAGCCTATTTCTTTGCCTCTCTTGTACTTTTATTTTAATTTATGATTCACTAATGTACTCTTAACACTTTAATCACATACTTCCTCCTACTTAATACCCGCTCTTATCCACCAAATTTAGTATACACACTTTACCAATTGATCACACTACCACAATGCACCAAAACCCTAACTTACACTAACTTTAAAAGTAAAAGTAAAACTCTCGACTCTATTATTTATTATACCTATTAAGGGAAGTAATTAGTATTAAAGAAATTATAAATTAACTTATTCAAAATAAAAGAGACTTATAAGAAAATATAAGCAAATTTTCAAGTCCTCACACCACCTAGATCTATCGAACACACGCATCAGATGCAACGTCAAGCATCGAAAATTCAATACTTCTACCGGCTAGTTTTTTTTTTTGGCTTTTAATAGACATCTGTTGCTCAATACCAATACACATATGACATGATTTTTAAAACAAAAACAACAAGCAATAAAAAAATTCTCACTCCACAACAAATATATAGATTACATGGTTTGTAATTTAAAAATACAAAAAATGGAGTCAACACTACAAGAAAATGTAAAAAAGACAAGCAAATTTAACAAATATAAAGTCTACCAACTAAACTCTGAAATTATAACCAATAGAAAAATTTGTCATGCATCTTTCTCTACTTAATAAAAACAATGGTTGATTACATTTACCTCCCTTGATAAGGATTCAATCAAACTACTAAGGCTAAATTACATGTCCCTCCCTTATTAATAATGATGTCTAAGCCCTATTGATAGAAGTCTGACATTACAATGTTACCCTTTATCTAAATGCAACGAGTTTGACACACTTTAGAGTACAATTGAAGATAAAACATCAAGAAGTTTAAACATGAAAGGAGTCTAAACAAAAATAAAAAGAAATAAATAAATTCTTATCCTTAAGAAATCAAAGAATAGGACTTCAATCACAAATAACCAAGTGTGGTTGGAATTTCACCAAAATTTGCAAACCCTTCTATCTTCCTCTCTCGCTAGCAAAGCTAATTAAATGATTAATTATTCTCTAGCCTCCATCAATGACAAATCATCACCACCTACCAGCAACTCCTCTTTTACATTTCCCCCAAACGTGCAAATTTAATATCAACCTTCTTGAACCGTGTTCAATGATTGTTTAGTTGTTCCTTTTTGAAAGATCAATCTTTTTTTACTTAGTGATTTATTTTTTAGGGAAATTCTTGAATGGTCATGCAAAAAATTGCATAGCTTTTAATGGATGAGAATTGAGATGAAATTGATTGAAATAATTGGATTTTAGTCTTTTATTCTCCCCATAAATTTGGTCGTGTAAAGTGCATGATTAATCATGAGAAGGAGATGGGTAATTAAAATGAACAAGGAGTAGGCAATGCCATTCTAAAATTAGAAGAAAAAGTAGGGAAAAAAAAGCACTTGGCCAGCCTCATCCTCTCCCTATGCTATAAGTGCATCCTTTCTACAACCATTCTAGTTCACCTACCGCCACCAAATCTACCACCATCTACTTTTTCTTTCATCTCTTTTTTCATCCCTTCACAAAGCTTAACAATAAAGGTGCATACCCAACTGCTTCGAATTGGATTCATAAGAAACTAGAAATTCCATGACTGAAGGAATCAATTTCTACTCAAGAAACACTTTTTTTTTCAAGAAAGATAAGCTTTTGATTCTACGAATTGTTCAATCTACAATTAAATTTTTATCTTCTTTGAGATAGAAAACTTTGATTACAAAACAAAATGTTTGGCATTTTGAATTCTTGGTGAAAAACAAGATTAATAATTGTCTGATACCAACTAAAATTTGCAACTATACCTCCGTGTTTTTTGGGGTGATGATAGTTTTTAAAGTTAAAAAAAATGAGAGATGAAGAAAAAAAGAACAAAACTTTGGTGTTCTTGGGCTTTTTGGAATCTTATTGCAATTTTTTGCTGACCTGACCTAATAGAAGCAATCAAATGTTTATTTACTACTAGGAGGGGCTTATTTGTTATAAGTTTATGCATTTGAGAGATCGTTTTGTAATTTGGACAAACTTTAGGAATTGACAGGTAGTTTAGCTAAATCTCAAGGGATGTAAATGTAATTAACCCTAAAAACAACAATTCTAAAATTTCTCCATGAAACCAAAATGCAAAAATATATGTGGAAAAAAACATTGCTGCAACATTTTATCCTTCCAATCCTCCATAGGCAAATTCCAGTCAATATTTGTGTTTTCTTACTCAGATCGAACCGTCTGGTTCGAATGGTTGAATTGGGAACCATTTAGACTTTCGGTTTGAGTCCACTTAAAAATCCGCTAAGCAAAAACTCGATCAAACTTAGCAAAAAATCAAGTTTGACCTGGAATTGGATAAATAGGTAAAAATCATATTTTTCTCTCTCCTTTTATTTGGCTAGCCTTTTTTTCCTTGTGTTATTGATTTCTTGATTTTCTTTTCCAAAACTCTCTTCATCTAAAGCCTTTCTCCTGCAAATGGAGATTCAGACATGACAAAACTTTCAAAAAAAATACAAACAAGAAGGAAAGAAAATAGATCTATGTTAGCATTGTCATGTTTTAAGATCAATATATCTAAATGAAAATTAAAAAAAATGTTATGAAACAACTAAAGATATGAATGTCTATTTGTATTTCCGAGAAGATTGATTCATGATCATCCACAAGATTCATTGGTACATTGAAAAAAGGAGATATATTGAACGAATCCTTTTATTATTCGTTAGTTCATTTATGAAACTATTCAATTCATGTACTCGAAATACTAAATTCATGAATGAGTATTTAATAGAGTTCAAGAACCTTTGATCTTGTATTATCTATATATAGAGGTATCCTAACCTCTATAGTAATAACTTTCATAAGTTAAAAAATTGTTCTCTATTCTCTCTCTACTTCTTGTTCTAATATTCTAATCGCTATTTTACCAGTTTATTTTATTAGTTTTATAACACGTTATCAGCATGAAACTCTACTTCTGAGCAAAAGTGAAACATGAGACTCTGTCGAGATTCTATTAGTGTCAAATCAACTATTGGCCATTTCCTCAGGCAACTTTTGATGAACTATTGACGTAAATTTCTAACCCACAATCTTATTTCAATTTCTTATGGCTAACCTTACAAAACAAGAGTTCGTACCTCTTGATATTTCTAAAAAAAAATTTTGTCATGGATGTTGAAATTCATCTTGAGGCAATGGGTCTTGAGAATACTATTGTTGAAAAGAATGAAGTTTCAAACCAAGACCATGCAAAAACTATGATTTTCTTTCGTCATCATCTAGATGAAGGATTAAAAATAGAATATTTTACTTTCAAAGATCCTCTTGTCCTTTGGAAAGATTTGAAAGAAAGATTCGATCACCTGAAATTGGTCGTTCTCCCAAAAGCCGATATGATTGGTTTCACTTATGGGTACAAGATTTTAAATATGTTAATAAATATAATTCAGTTATATTCAGAATTACTTCTCAATTAACATTATGTGGTGAAAAAGTTATTGATAAAGATATGTTAGAGAAAATATTTTCTACTTTTCATGTCCCTAACATGTTCCTGTAGCAGCAATATCAAGAGAAGAGATTTAAGAAATATTCTGAACTTATTGCATGTCTTCTCTTGGATGAACAAAATAATGAATTATTGCTGAAAAATCATAAGTCCCGACCAACTGGTGCTACTTCATTCCCTGAAGCGAATGCGACTTAATCTCAAACTTCTGATCGAGGTCGTGGACGTGGCCGCGGTCGTGGTAAATTTGTGCCTCATGATAATTATAACCAGAGCAAGCAGTAATATATCCCCCAGAAGCGGGATAATAATTATGATCAAAAAAAATGAAGAAAAGAAAGTTTATGAAGAAAAATACTACCAATGTGGTTTGGAAGGTTATTGGCTGCGTACCTATCGTACGGTTGATCATCTTGTTGACCTCTATCAAGCATCCTTGAAAATATAAGACAAAATATCAAGATAGATTTCATTGATCAAAGGAATGATTATGATGATGATAATGATGTTGAATGACACATCTTGATGTAACTGATTTCTTTGAACACCTTGAAGATGCCAAATGATTATGTGACAAATACCCTATACTTGTTTAGATATTTTGTGTGACAGCCCCACCTCCCCCTAAGGCGAACCAAAGGGTTCGGTGGGCCGCCTGCCAAGCTCTCGTCGGGACTCAGTCGTTCACTCACACAAATCAGAAATAGAACCACAAGAAAAAACAAAACAAGGATCCAAAACTTAAAACAAAACTTATATACATTGCTATCTCAGAATGAAGTACAACCGTCGAGAATACAAAAGTTCTCAAATCACCATACAACCAGCCCGTGCCAAGCACTAGGGCGAGAACCAAAACAAAATCAAAACTAGACCCAGCCAGTCTATACAGAGCTCTCGTCCTTGCTCGCCTTCCCCTATTAAGGAAAACAAAACTAAAGGGATGAGCTAAAAGCTCAGTGAGGTTCCGAACATAGAATCAAGTCATAAATCAAACGATAAGTCAAGAAACAGTTACAACATTTACAATAAACCATACATGAAAAGGATACGTTCATTCGCTCATTCATTCGTTCGTTCGTTCTCCTGTCATTCCCCTTTCCTTCATTCGTTTGAAAATATATTTTTCATTTATCAATAAAACCCTCGTTCGTTCGTTCGTTCGTTCATTTCATTCAACCCTTCCTGGGCATTGGCCAGGCTCCACCAACCTCCACCAACCTACAAGGTAATACTCGAGTATACCAAACGTTCACCCAGGTCACCATATCGCCCGACCGAGTCCGCTTCTGGCTCGAGTCGATCGGTAACAAGAGGCAGTGGCCAGTTCAGCCAAAAGGCTTACATTCATGCACAAGTAACATTTCAATCGTTCAATCATTGAAAAGTTCACAATCATTTAGGCTGAGTGCGATAAAGTACACACTCGCCTAGAAAACTCGTTTTGGAAATCATTAAAAGCACTTAACACGTTATCAAACACTAATACAAGCCATGAAGTCAAGAAAATACAACAAACAAGGAACACTCACCGAATTATGCAAAATAACGTCCAAAATGTCCTATCGAATCTTACCCTCGGTCACCGAGAAAACCTATGATTCAACGGGAAAGAATATTACAATTCATCTAGCAAAACAAGTAAGTGGAATCAAGGAACTCGACTAGTTACGAGTAAAACGGATAAAGTGAAAATAAAGCCATTTGGATCTATGGACGGAAACAACTAGGGTGTCATAAACCAAACTCAAAGGGTTATAACAGTTCCAATGGAAAACACTTGAATCAAAGTCAAGTCGGAATCCAACCAGATAGGCTTAAAAATATTATTTTTCGGAATCATTTATGTGGTTCAAAATCGATATACATTCAAGTAGGTATTATAGCCTACATGTCTTGACTGAGAAAACCTTAGGTCATACCTCGATATTTTGGTATGAAGTAGTAAATAAACATTTGAAGGTTTTTAAGATGGAAAACGGGCATAGTATTTGCCAAACGAAAATATACAAGTTCAAATAGAAGCTTTAGCCCATGAGCGAAAATTTGGGCAGCACGCCCTTTGTATTTTCCTATTTCCAGTAATTTATGGCTTCATTATTTTTCTCATCCAGTCCCAAAGTCACACACAAAATAAGTTCATTCAATAGCCGTTCCGTAAGCTCCAAGTAGTACAAGTACAATTCAAGCTAGGGAAAAGTCCGGAAATGAAAGTCAAGCCCTAAAATATTCAAATAAGCACAATAAGACTCGATTACAAGTCATAAACCAATTCCACATACTACCAAAATAGGGCTCCATAAGCATACATAAGCATTAGAGGAAACCAGAAAAATCCGGAAATGGAGTTAAGTGTTAACCCAAAAAAAATAGTTTTTGACATCATTTTGCGGTTTTGGTACCAATGGCACTACGATTATCGGATGGAGGTGAAAGATACACCGTTTCGAAGCTAAGAGATAGGGCTACAATATTACAGAAGGTCACTCAGCCCAGTTTCGAGTGTAACCATGTCAAAAATGCAATCTACTACACCAGAACCGCAAAAACAGATTCACAAATCGCATTCTGGTGTAAACATCATAAATCAGGCTACCTAAGCCCAAATCCAGTAATTCTAAAGCCATCTGAAAGCTAAGAAATAGGGATACAATTCATCAGAAGACCTCAACAACTAATTCCGAAGCATTCCCAACCAAAATAACCCATTACAGAAGCAATTCTCAAATTCGGGTAAAACCAGGGCAGCAAGGGTAATTCCATCTTTTCTCAAGCTACGTTGCTCCGATTGACCTGAAACTTTGCAGGAATCTCTAAAATATCATTCCCTACAACTTTCATGTTTTAATCCAAGGCCAATTCGGCCCCTAGATATGAGCTATAGTGCCGGGCAGAATGTAAGAACATGAAACCCTAGGTTTCCAATTTTCCTTCCAAAACAGAAATTTCTTGCAATTAACCACCAAATACACCTTCTAGCTTCATTCTATATCATTTCAATCATCATACATAGCCACACCATAACAATCATATTAAAACAGAAAAATCACCAATAATTATAAAAATTCACCAATCTTCACCAGAAGTCACAAAACCTTGCACAAATCCAACTCTATGACTAACACAAGTCACTAATTAAACATTATTAAGAACAAAGAAAGGATTGCTAGACATGATACCTTGAAATCTCAAGAAAGGTGATGGCTTAGTCCTTTCCCTTCTCCAATCACTCCACCACTACCTTCAATCTTCCTAAACAAGTGACTTTTGTGGAGGAATTTGAAATTTTAACGGTTGATTCACAAGATTGAGCAAGAAATGGAGTTGGAGTTGAAGGCTTTCTTCTTGTTTTTCCTCCTCAAGAATTCGGCCAAGATGCTAGAAGAATGAAGATGTTTTTGGTCAATTTTGATTTATTGGTAAAGTTGGTCCAAAGGTCAAAGTCTAACCAAATCACAAAGTGACACTTGTCACTCTCATTAATGCTTGGCTATCCTTTTGTCTCTCCACTCTCATCCATATAACAACCTTTAATTATCTCTTAGCACTTGGTAAAATAAATCCGGTATCCAAAACTTAACCTAATTGGCCGAATTTTTCCGAACATTTCGCACTAGCGGGTCCCACATTCAATATATACTCTTAATTTCACATGAACTAACTTATACTAGAAAAATGATTTAAAAACTATATTTTGCTCATAAAAATTATCTGGGAAAGTTTCTAATAAAGAAAAGTTATCAAAGTGTGAAATTAAATAAAATAAAGCCTAGAAATTCGGTAAATTTTCGGGTCCTCACATTTTGTATCTTTTATGCAATTTACTTTCTATTCAAGCTTCACTCTGCTAGTTTTCCACTAGCACGCCATCCGGATCCAAGCCTAGAAAAGTTTGATCGATTTTGCTGTTTTTGTCTTTCTGTGCATCTTTTGTTAACATTTATTTTTATTTGTAACTTTCTTTCTGAAAAAAAAATGGATGTCAAACATTTGGGGATAAAATAATGGTGATGATGACATTTGTTTCATTGATGGTGCTACTACGCATACTATATTGAAAAACAAAAGGTATTATTCTTATTTGAAAATGGGAGAGACAAATGTTAATACCATTAGTGGTAGTGCAAAATTAATTGAAAACTCCAAAAGAATCACTCTGTTTCTCCCTAAAGGGACTAAAATTGTCATAAATAATGCACTACACTCTCCCAAGTCTCAAAGAAATTTATTGAATTTTAGAGATATCCACCAAAATAGATATCATATTGAGACAATGAATGAGGCAAATGACAAATTTTTATTAATTATAAATACCATTTCAGGGAAGAAATGTATATTAGAAAAATTACCTTCATTTTCTTCTGACTTATATTATGCACAAATTAGTGTAGTTGAAATTTATCACATAGTAGACCAAAAGTCGATTTATCCCAATGATTTTACGATTTGACATGATCGTCCCAAACATCTTGAATCTGTAATGATGAGGTGAATAATTGAGAATTCACATGGCCACTCATTGAAGAATCAAAGGGTATTAAAATCAAATGAATTTTTCTATGTTTCTTGCTCCCAAGAAAATTTAATTATTAGACCATTACCAATTAAAATTGGGGCTGAATCCCCTATATTTTTGGAATGAATTCATGGTGATATATATAGACCTATAGATCCATCATGTGGACCATTTCAATATTGCATGGTGCTAATTGATATATCAATTAGATGTACTCACAATCTGGTGTTTGCGAGACTACTTGTTTAGATAATTACGTTGCGTGCACAATTTTCAAATTAACTAATTAAGAGAATTGGTCTAGATAATATTGATGAATATTCATTACATGCTTTTGACATTGGAATAACTGTTGAACATCCTATAACTTACGTTCACACACAAAATGATAAAATTGAATCATTTATTAAACGGCTACAATTAATTGTTAGACCATTATTGATGAGGTCTAGACTTTCTTTATCTACTTGGGGATATGTTATATTACATGCAACAACACTTGTGAGAATTAGACTAACAAGTTATCATACATGTTTTCCTCTACAATTAACTTTTGGTTATGAGTTCAATATTTCTCATTTACGAATATTTAGTTATACGGTTTATGTTCTAATTACACCGCTCCAACGTCCTAAATTGGGCCCCTAAAGAAGATTGGGGATATATGTCGGGTATGCATCACTTTCAAAAATTAAGTATATTGAGCCATTGACAGTTGATTTATTTATTGTAAGATTTGCAAATTGTCATTTTTATGAATCACATTTTTCGATATTAAGGAGAGGTAAAGATCAACCCAAAAAGGAAATCACTTGAAAAATATCATTGAATTTCCTTGATCCTTGTACCAAAGAATGTGAACTAGAAATTCAAAAGATCATACATTTGCAAAAAAATTTAAATCAATTACTGAATGCATTTAATGACTCTAAAAAAGTTATTAAATCACATATTCCTGTTGCAAATGCTCTGGTTAAAATTACTATCCCTGAAAGACAAATTACAAGTGCTAATGAGTCTAAAATACGTCTGAAGCGTGAGAGACCTCTTGGTTCTATAGATAAAAATTCTTGAAAGAAAAGAAAATTAGATGAGTCAGCAACTAGTGACAAAATTCAACCTCCTGAAGAGGTCACTCCTAAAAGCCAACTCCTAAAGAGAATACAATTATAGAAAATTCAATAAATTTTGTTACCATAAGAAAAAGTTGAAACCGAAGATAAATAATTGTTGATAGTATTTTTGCATATAATGTAACACTTGATATCATGATAGAAGACGAGAATCACGAGACTAGATCGATTGATGAATGTCGGCAAAGAAATGATTGGCTAAACTGGAAAGATGCAATACAATCTGAATTAGATTCACTGGCTAAAAGAAAAGTTGTTAGATTTATAGTCCAAACACTTGAATGTGTAAAACCAGTGGAATGTAAATGGGTATTTGTAAGAAAAAAAATTAGAAAAATGAAATTATGAAATATAAAACAAGACTTGTAACTCAAGGATTTTCACAAAGATCTAGATTTGATTATGATGAAATGTATTCCCCTGTAGTGGATGTGATCACATTTAGACATCTTGTGAGTTTTGCAATGCATGAAAAACTAGATATGCATCTAATGGATGTCGTCACTGCATATTTATATGAAAATTTTCGAAGGATTCAACATGCCTAAAGCATATAAATCAAATTCTAAAGATATTTATTCTATTAAATTATAAAGGTCTTTGTATGAATTCAAACAATCTGGACGTGTGTAGTATAACCGTCTCAGTGAATGTTTAATTAAAGAAAATTATATCAATGACCCAATATATCCATGTATTTTTATTAATAAAAATTGATCAAATTTTGTGATAATTGTTATATATGTTGATGATCTCAATCTGATTGGAACTTCTAATCCAAAGTACTACTGAATATTTGAAGAAAAAAATTTGATATCAAAAATTTTGAAAAGACAAAATTCTATCTTGATTTACAAATTGAACATTTGGGAGTTGAAAAATTTGTCCACCAAATTGATTATACCTAGAAAATATTAAAGCGATTTTATATGGATAAGCCATATACATTAAGTACCTCAATGGTCGTTAAATCACTAGATTCTGATAAGAATCCTTTAAACAACGAGAAGAAGATGAAAAGATGCTTGGTTCTGAAGTACCATACTTTAGTGCAATTGGTGCACTAATGTATCTTACTAATTGTATAAGACCGGATATATCATTTGCAGTTAATTTATTAGCAAGATTTAGTTTCTCACCTACATTGGAATCATATTAAAGATAATTTTCACTATCTCCAAGAAACAATTGATTTTGGTTTATTTTATTCAAGTAAATCTAAACTTGATTTGCTCGGTTATGCTGATGTTGAATATTTATCTGACTCACATAAAACAAGATGTCAGACTGATTATCTATTTATATGTGACGGTACAACTGTTTCTTAGTGATCTATAAAGCAATCATTAGCCGTCACTTCATCGAATTATGCTGAAATAATAGCAATTCATGAGACTAGTCGAGAATGTATTTAGTTAAAATTAATGACCCACTACATCCGGAAGAGTTGTGAATTATCTTCCGAGAAAGAAAATCCTCCAACTGTATTATATAAAAATAATGCAGCTTGTATATCTCAATTAAAAAGAGAATATATTAATGGAAATAGAGCGAAATATACTTCACCAAAATTGTTCTTTACTCATGATTTGCAAAGGAATGGTGAAATTGATGTGCAACAAATCTGATCATATAATAATTTGGCAGATTTATTTACCAAAACATTGCCACTGCAATATTTGAGAAATTGGTAAAGAATATTGGAATGCATCGGCTAAAAGATCTCAAATGATAGAGCTGTGGTGGTATGGCTTAACTTCTCTAGGGTTTACTTCTTGATATTAGTGGTGTGTATGGCTTAATGTAATAGTCTATACAACTTTTGAAGATATAATAGTTTAAATAGAATCTTCTTTTGGCGTGAACTCTATTTTCTCGTTTTAGAGTATCGAGTCCTGGCGCGAGCTAGGCAGGCGATCCGCTAAACCCTTTGGTACGCCTCTAGGTACGGGTAGGGTCGTCACAGGTGGTATCAGAGCGCCTAGGTTAGAGGACTTAGGCAGTTGGAAAATGTGTTATAGAATATATAAGTATTCGATTGTCTTTAAATTGACTCGTATCTATTAAGATGAAATGCCGGAGAACTGATTAGGTAATATTTTGTTGTGTAGGTATGGAGGCTGGTGAACCTAGCGATATTGGTGGACCTAACAATACCGGTGGATCTAGCGGTGCCGGAGTATGAGTTACGGGTGTAGGCGGGCCGGTGAACCAGGTGGTGCGCCGACGAGTCTTTAGATATGAGAGGAGGGTCGGGGAACCCTACAGGCTATATTCTCCCTTCGGTCAAATGAATCGATCGTGTGAGTGTCGACATATGTATGGATACCCGGATGAGGTTGTTATGGCTATAGATGACGAGCGTCATCGCCTAGGTAGGATGGTTGACACTTTGAGGGCACAGTTGGATGAGACTAGAGGGGTGAGTCATGTACAAGCCATGCGCCTGCATGACCTCGAGATGGGGTTACGAGTTGAGGAGGAGTGGACGCATACCTTTGGTCGTCAGCTTGAGGAAACCTATCGCCACCTCTTCGCTTTGAAGGGGCAGATGAGAGAGAGAGCCCGTGGTATTATGTTAAACTGTGAGGTTCTCTTAGATATGGCTGCCGAGGCGCCACCTAAGGCTGGTGGCATGGGGCCGATGGATGCGATAGACTCTATGGGATCTGTAGGAAATTTTCGCTAGGGCCGTTACTCTGACTTGTTATGTTGACTTTTGGAACCGGCACTACAAGAAATTTGGTCATTAGTGACAACATTTCTCAGTGATGAAAAAAACCGTCACAGAATGGGGTCCTTTAACCACAATATGGCAAGTTGTCACATTTGAGTCAAGGAAGTCAACACATCAGTGACGACCTTGCATTGTTGTCACAATTCGATTCCCGCCAGGAGTCACGGAGAGAGCGGGAACGGCAATAGTGACAACTTTCTAAAAGTTGTCAATATTAATAGCACTTTCTTTGACAACTTTGCTATTGTTGCCACTGATAACATTATATAGCCGTTAGTGACAACCTAGTCTAATCACTGTTTGATTTAAAATATTTATTGCATTTTGCAACTATTACTTCTAATTTTTTGTAATCATTATGTGTTCTCTAATGATTTTTAACTGTTGTATACTTATGAGCCTCCTTATTAGTTTAATTTTCTTGTATATGTAATAACTTCATTAGAATAAAAAATAATTAAAAAATAAAAAATTCATTAGTGTAAATAAACTTGTGACTACTTAACTTTGAATGATTATTAGTTAATTTGATATGAATATAAATAAGAGTTTTCAAATTGAACCGGTTATCGAAGTGGATAAATCCTAAACTCCATAGTTAATTAACTAATACACTTTATGTATTAGTTGAATTGTGCATTTTTTTTCTTATTTGAAGATAATGGATTAATAGTGAAGTTTTATAAATAGTAGTTATAATTGATATAAAGTTTTAGCACCTATAAGAACTAGTTAAATTTTATTAAAATGCTTTTCCATTTATATGAATTTAAAAAATTTTGCCACTCATACTAGAATTTTTAATGATACTAAAATTTTTAAAATTGTGACACAAAAATAATGAATAAAAATGAAATCTATATTTTAAATACAATTATAAAAGACAAAATTGCACCAATTTTTCTTGTGTAAAAAGGGGGGAATTATGATGTCCAAATCTAGTTAAAATTCAAGACAAAAACAAAGTGGCGCAATTTTAAAATTCAAGGCAAAAAAAGAGGCGCAAATTTGTCCAAGTCTCTTGTACTGCGTAGATGCAAAACAATAACTTTTCTAAGTGTTGAACTCTCTCTCAGACTCTCACAAATCACCTCACTTTTACTCAGCCCGTCAGCCCACACTCACCTTTACATCCACGGTTCCACCTCCACTTCCACTTCCACTTCCATTTTCACCTCCACCTCCACCTCTACCACACTCTCGATCTCTTCGACAATTGAAGACCAATGAAGTACCATGGCTCTTGGGCATTGAAGACCAAGTAATTCTCCAAGTCTCTGCAGCAAAGGTTAGTTCTTTCCCTCTCTTCTTTGTCTCTAAGATAGTTTGCAAATATTTTGGCCCTACGCTTGTTTTTTTTTTATTTTCTGAAAATTTCTACCTGCATTCTTGTTAAACCTGCATTGAGGGTGTAATTTTATGGTTATTTACATGATTAAACTTTTCATCCCATGAAATTTTATTGCCCTAAATCTTAACTTAGGAAAAAAATTAGGAAATTTTTTTTGCCTAGTTATCGTGAATCCCCTAGATTAATTGTATCCTCTACTCCCAACGATTTTTTGTACAAAATCAGCTACGGCTGGACTTGGTAGAGGGAGAATGAGTGAAACTGATTCAGAAGCCTTCCAAGCAGCAGTCTTTTCAAGGATTGGTGATCTGGTCAAATTAGACAGGTAATTTTGCGCAAACTCTGATGGTAATTTCTCAGTTACACTCTCACCCAGAGAGCCTTTTTCTTTATTTGAATACACTTGTTGAAGTTCACACAACTGGAAATCTCAAATTTTCTTGCTTAAGAAAATATGGTAGTTTACATTTTTCGAGTGGAAGGATGGCAAAGCATCAGTCAGATAGAATTAAGACGTTCCTTGAAGAATTGAATGATTTCCCAAAATTGCTCCGCAGTAAGCCAATTCAGCTGACAGATGAAGTGACAGAACAGTATCTTGAGGTGAGTATATCTTCAACTGTGGATGAAGTTCTTGAAAGGAGGGATGTATTATTAATCATGTGCGTGGCAAGCTGCTGTCATATATGCTCAATGGACTTGTATGTTTATTGTTGTGCCGTTGAACAAGCAAGCTCTGGTTTATCATGTTAACAACTTATAATTTATTTTTCTCCCTTTAAAAGTTTATGGCTTAGTTAATCTTGTGTATCTATGGTTTAGTTAGAGTTGTCACCATGTCATTTTGTCAAGCTATAGAGTAGAGAACTGTTTACGCCTCTGTCAGGAATATGGAATTGTAGATGCAGCTTCCTTCTTGCTGGAAAGGGTTGGTGATGTTGGAAGTGCTCTTATGCTCATTCTTTCTGGCCTCAATGAAAAATTTATTGTGCTTGAAGCTTCTATTATCAGTTTAGTTTTTCAGTTATTATTCTAAAAACTAGAACAATTAAAAGGGCTGAGTTAGGCAATTGGTATGGTTTTTAGTTAGGTTGTGGGCTGAAATGAAACCAGACCATGACTCCGTTTGTTGAATGGTCTGGGGTAATATTGGTACAGGTCATAAGTAACACAACCATACATAGAGGCATGCACCTGTTTCTATATCAACTCCTTAACTCTCTCTCTCTCTCTCTCTCTCTCACACACACACACACACACAGACACTAGAGTATATTGTCCATCACAGTCTTTCCGGAGTTTCTGTAGCATATTTTGTATTTACTGGGGAGGGGCAGCTTTATACATTCATGGTCCTCATATCAGAAATGACTACCCCAGAAATCAACATGAGATGGCATCTTGATATTTCTGGATTGAAGAGGTCCAATGCCTACCTAATTAACGGTGTCTTTATTTTTTTTGGCTGGCTGATGGCAAGGATTTTGTTGTTTGTTTACATGTTTCACCATGTTTACATTCATTATAGTCAGGTCATCCAGATGCATTCAGTTGGTTATTTTCTAGTATTTGTTGTGCCTTGCGCTCTTTCTATCATGAATTTGATGTGGTTTGGTAAAATTATTAAGGGGCTCATAAAAATGTTAGCAAAGAAGCAGTGAGGAACAGTAATGCTCTGATTTCTTCTATTACCACAGTCAAATTTTTCCCTTGCGTTCCTACTTGTACAAACCTATAGGAGAATGCCCACAGAAAATAGGGAAAGATTAGTTCAACTTTTGTATGTGATCCGTGCAATTCAACTTTGGTTACTTAAGTATGGTGAAGTAGTTTATACATATGTTATGCCATTGTGGATGGGTAATTCCTGTGCTTTTTGGTTCAAATTATCATCTATGTTCTTACCTTAATTATCTTTTATTTCTCCATGCAATTCAGTTTTGGTTACTTAAGTATGGCAAAGTAGTTTATACTTAGGAGTAGTTTGTGATTTGAAGTGTAATTTGAAATGGTTTTCAGAGTATTCTACCTTAGGGCATAAAATAAGATATGGTGAAGAGGACAGGGTGCTTGTTTTTCTTTCTTGAAAAATAAATGTACCTGATAAATCAATAGCCTATCTGATGCCACTGGCTATGAGGTAATTTTTTTTCTCAACAAACATATTATTTTTCATAGTTATGTTCAACTTATTATTTACTTGAATTGATGACGAGTATTTACTTTGTTAGATTTGAAGCAATACTGAATTCTTGAAGCTAGGAGGGAGTGTTAAAGATAGAGTGGCAATGAAGATTATCGAAGAGGTGACTTAATTATTTTCTTTAATTTGCTGCTTTTAAAGTTCTCTTATTTGACTTTGAAAGTTTTGAACTTGGGATCTTTCATTACAGAAATTTGTGCTCTCTAAGCTTAGCATATGTTGTTCTGAAATATTTAAGTGATTTGAGTTTTTGTACGATATGATGGTGTTATTGAGGTAATGTGTTTGAGCACAAGCTAGGATAGTGATGAGTTCTGACCTTGGATGGTAGCTATTAAGTCTTGCAATTTACGGTATTTACTGCTTTAACAAGCATTTTCATGGCAATGCCAATGCTTTTCAGTAGCTTTTAGTTGTTTTTGTGATTGGAGTAATTTGGGTATATGGATTTTGATAATGTTAATATTGTTTATGCAGTACCACTCCATGTATTCATCCTCTAGTGGTTTGGAGAAATGGGTTGTAAAGATTGAGCAACCCATAGACATCTTTCTCACGATACCCATTGCATCAGTTTCTCTTATATAAATGAGGTACACATTGCCTCAGTTTCTCCTATATGAATGGATAGCTCGACACCTTGTATCGTGATTGATATTACTTTGGTTATCATACTTGACACGTTGTATCCTCTGCTATTCATTACTTTGGATTGTTTTGGTTTAGTTCAGTTTAGTTTATTTGAATGTTTAGCTAAGCAAGCGAATCAAAGTTGCTTTTCCTTTAGTGTTGTGCTTGTAGTCTTATCAATTGGTTATATTGTTCATAGCAGTACTTATAGCAGTGCTTGTTGCATTATCAACTTGTTATATTATTCCTTTGAAGCTGAAGTTTAATAGCAGTACTTATTTCTTGAGCTGATTTTGAATGTACAGCTTTAATTATTGAGGTTCTTATTGGATTGCATATTTTAGCAAAACAACCTAAGTATTGTTACTTCTCCTTCAGTGTTGTAATCCTCCCCTTATCTACTTGTTTTACTACTTTGTTACAGATAAATGCTATTTAAACAAAATTTTGGGAGCTATCTATGGCAATGACTGAAGGATGTTGAAGACAAAGTCAATTTCTCATGCAAGGGTCCGCTTGGATGTTCTTTGGTTTCTTAAAATTAATTCCTTTTGTAAACGTACCTTATGAATATGTGATATTTGGGCACAATGTTACTTTTATAGACCTTTGTTGGGTAATGTGCACCTCAATATGACATTTGAGTACTTAATATGCTATTTTGGCATGTAGCCTAATGCAACAACTACTTTTGATTATCGATTGTTTAGATTACTTCTTTCAATTTATTTTAGATAAATAATTTACCATGCTAAATTGTGAGTTTATTGAAATGGAGCTGACAATGTTAAAGATCACTAATGACAAAAAAGAGCTGTTGCATAACAAGAATAAAAAACTCTTTGTGACAACAAAGCTTGTCACTAACTCCAAACTTCAATTGTGACAACAAATATTGTCAATAAGTAGATCATATAAGTGACAACTTCTGACACTTTTCAGTGACAACCTTGATCAATACATCTCTGACAACATGCTAAGTCGTCAATAAAACTCTTTCATATTGTTGTCACTAATGACAACCATTCACTGACGACTTTTTGTGTTGTCACTATATACTTTTACCGACGGAGATATAGTGACGACTCTGTGACGACTCAAAAGTCGTCAATAAAAGTCATTAGTGACAACATTTCTATGTCTTGTGATGACATATTGTTGTCACTGATGACCAAATTTCTTGTAGTGCGGTGTGCTCATTAATTAACATGTTTTTTATTGGTTGGATATTAGCTATTATGTGGACTGATATGTGTATACTTTTGGTGTGAATTATATATATATGTATATAGTTTCGTGTATGATATTTTGATATCTTGGCTAATTCGTACATTTTATAATTTTTCAACGTTTTGAACTCGTACCATATTTGTCTCAATTATAGAAGTTATAAAACAATCAAATGGAGACTCGTGGTGGGGGTAGAGGACGAGGACGAGGACAAGGAACCGAAAGGGTAACAAATTAAAATGTAAATATACAAGTCGAGACCCAAATAGCTACAGCCATACAGCAAATGGCTGATTTGTTAGAACGAATGGTCAACCAACAGGGTCAAGGCCAGGTACAGCATCCCGGAAATCATGAGGGAGAGGACCGTGCCTTAAAACGGTTCCAGAAGTTTCTACCGCCAAAATTTTTGGGTGGACCTAACCCTGATATAGCGGAGAGTTGGTTGGATCGAATGTTAGATATATTCGCTGCATTAGGATACCCGGTGGAACGGCAGATAGCTTTCGCCGTTTTTCAATTTGAGGAAGCGGCTCGTGTCTGGTGGAATGTGATTCGAGCCAAATGGGATAGAGAGCAGACCCCATGGACATGGATTAATTTCACTCGTGAGTTTAATGAGAAGTACTTACCGCCACTTGTTCAAGAAAGGCGAGAGGATGAGTTCATACGCCTACGTCAAACGACTATGCGTGTGGCGGAGTACGAGACGCAATTTACCAAATTCTCTCGTTTTGCTCCAGAGTTAGTGCTAACAGACCGAAAGAAAATTCGTCGGTTTGTCCAGGGTTTAAACGTTGAGATTCAAGAGGCACTGGCAACTGCTCAATTGGAGACATATAGTCAAGCTATTGAAAAGACACAAAGAATTGAAAGTACTAAGAGTCAAGTAAAGGCTTTTCATGATAAGAAAAGGAAACAACCGGATCCAAGCAGTTATATGGAGGGATAGAACTCGAGGAGCGAGCCACCATTTAAGATGGGTCGAGGAATAGGTGGTCCACGATCCATAGGGATCTCAAATCAAGAAAATTTTGAGAAGGATCAGGCAGGGAGAGAGACCCAAAGGGGTACCTCACGAGCAGGTCCGACATCAGGATCTAGAATGGCATGTGGATTTTGTGGGGCTGCTAACCACATGGAAGATAATTGTTGGAAGAAAGGACAAGTTCGGAAATGCTATCGATGTGGTAGTGCTGAGCACCTGATTGCTCAGTGCCCTCACTTGCCAAAAGAAAGAAATTTTCTAAGGGCAGAGGGGAACACTTCTAAGCCGACCAATGTAGCGGGTAATCGACCGAAAGTGCCGGCAAGGACCTATGCAATAGGAAATCAAGAGGTGACAGACTCATTGGCAATCATCGAAGGTACCCTCCCTATTTTCCATCGTATTGAGGTTTCCTTCTACTCGTTTTACAAGACATTTAAAGACTATTGGGACTTTGAGATAAGGATTACATGATTGGTTCTTGGATTGAAATACATAAAGGGACAAACTTTTGAGGTAAATTTTATTAGCAATGATGAACTCGTTAATGAGATATTAGAGTATTCCAACCCATAGATCATTGGTTGCAATTTCGAGGACGAAATTCTTTGAAGGAGGGGAGATTGTGATACCCCGATTTTTAGGATAATATTTTTGTTTAGTCTCAAAGAGGATATTACGGTTCCTTTAGTTTATTTTTATTTTAAGACATTATTTTGTTTTAAAAACTAGAAACCCTACTTGTACTCAAAACCCTAGTTTTCACTTGTGACTAACCGGTTTTCTTAAATCTCTCACATTTTAATCGAAACTCTAATTTTAATCTATGGAATTGAAAAAAAAAATCCCTCATATTTTCTTAAATTTTTTTTCTTTGGCATTTATTCCCTTATAATAACTATACTACTCATTCACATCTCCAATGTTTGGAATAAAGAATAGATTTAAGAGTTTTCCCTTTTCATTCATTGTTAGGGTAAACTAAGGTTTTTACGTCTTTTGGTAGTGTGAGTACCCGGTTCGGAGTGTGTACTAAATTTGGTGATTAGAGTGAGTTTTAGATAAGATAAAGTGCGTGATTAGAAGTAAGTAAGAATAAGTTAGTGAATGGTAAGTGAAAATCCTAGTATGTGCGAAATAAGGAAAATCGGGTTGAACCGACGGGTGCCGTTTGTTACCAATTAAACACACCACTTGACCACCACTTTCTTACCATAAAATATCATTGATATTAGTGCAAAATATCAGCTCTTAATCCAGCTCAAGATGGCCGAAAATATTGACCAAGAAAAGGGAGGAAAAAGAAAAAAATTGAGATTGAATCTTATGGTGACACTTGGCGGTCATCCACCTACCTTTAACCCAAACTAATTACCATCTTATTAACCTTCTTGAAGCTTTATTTTCTCCTCCATTCCATCAGCTTGGCCGAACCTCAAGGAGAGAGAAAGCAAGAGAAGAAAACTCCATTTCATCTTGAGCTTAGCTTATTTGAGTGAGAAATCAAGCAAACTAAACCGATTAACTTCTAATTGGAGAGCTTAGGAAGCTTGGGGAGTTAAAATTTTACAAGGAGAGGTGAAGGTTATCTTTTGCAAGCGTTTTATTGAGGTATTATGGCTGTTCATCTTCTTCCTTCCCCTTAGGCTTGTGTAAGTTATGTAGTAACTTGTATTCTTACCTTGTAATACCTATTTAAGTGGTTTTGATGATGGTGGTGATGAAATTGTGAGTTAGGGTTTCGAATTGTTCACTTATATTTCTTGTTGTTTGGATGGTATATGGTGTATATAATCGTGTATAGGAAGTTATAGTAGTGGTTTAAGGTAGAAATGTGAAGTTTACACTTTGAATTCACTAGATTCCAGATTTGAATTTTTATGCTACCCTGTTCTGATCGGTTCCATTTGGCCATGATAGAGGCCGAATTTGTGAGAACCCGTAATTTTTTTTCATTTCCTAGGTTTTATTATATTCAATGGCTTGTTTTCTGCATTTTCGTGATTAGGAAAATTTCTAGATACTTTTAAGGAGCAGATATAGTTTTGAAATGATTTTTCTAGTATCGAATAGTTTTTGAGAAATTAAGAGCGTATACCAGACGTGGGACCCACTAGGGCGAAAAGTTCAAAAAAATTCGACCAGTTAGGTTAAGTTTTGGATACTGGATTTAATTAATCGGGTGTTAAGAGATAATTAGAGGTTGCTATTTGGATTGGTGTGAGAGGAAACAAAGAGATAGAGATGCATTTATGGAAGTGACAAGTGTCACTTGGCTATTGGGTTGACCTTTTGACTACTATTCCATGTTTTACCATTTGACTAAATAAACTAAAAACTTACCAAAATTTGCTTCATTTCCAAGCTCTTGTGGCCGGCCAACTTCAACGAAGAAAGAAAGAAAACCTCTTCAACTTCTTGATTCCCTCTTGCTCAAATCCAAAACTCAACCATCTAATTTTGTTTTTGTTCCATAGAAACCCTTAAGGGAGTGTTTGTGAGGTGTTTAGTGGAATTGTTTGGAAAGCTAAGGGGATTAGTTGCTCCCTCTCTTGTATTGCTAAGGTGAGTAGTGAAGGACCCCTCTCCTCCCTCTAATGATGTTTAATTCATGATTGGTGGTAGTATAAGATGCAATTTTATGGATTATATCTTGATTTTTGGTTGAATTGGTGAAGTTTTATAATTATTGGGGATTTTTATGTTTTCATATGAATATGATTATGTGGTCATGTATGATGATTGGAAATGGTATTTAAGGAACCTAGAAGGTGGAAAAAGTGGTTAATTGCAAGCAATTTCTGTTTTGGAAAGAAAATTGAAAAGTTAGGGTTTCATTGTTCTTCATTTTGCCCGGCACTGTATCACATAGTTAGAGGCCGAATTTGTAACGACCCCACCTCCCCCTAAGGCGTACCAGAGGGTTTAGCGGGCCGCCTGCCCAACTCTCGCCGGGACTCACTCACTTACTACATTCCTCAAGTAAATTACAAGGTACAACTCAAATAATACATCCAATTCTCCAAAATTACATATCTTAAGCGAAGCGGAAACCAATTCTAAGCGTAAATATAGATTTACATCTGATTCAATTCCAAATATTTATACAGGCCCAAAAGTACATAAACCAAAACTAAAACTAAACTATACAAGATGTACGCCATCCAGCTACACAAAGACCCAAAAACAAGTTCTTCCTTTACTTCGATCCTCAAACTATAGTGCTTCAAGTAGTCACGTTCAATTATACTCCAGGTTTGGAGTCCAGATCTCAAAAGCAAGGCTTGGTAGAGTGATCCTTCACCCCCTTTGGTATTTCTTGGTTCCTCAAGCTTCCCAACTCACAAGCTACCCTTTAATCGGTTTAGAATTGGATTTTCTCACTTGGTTGAAGCAAATCAAGAAGGAAATTGTTTCCTCTTGCTCTCCCTTTCTCTCTCTCTTGTCTCGGCCAAGCTCAAGAAAAAAATGAAGAAGAAAGGCTACTCTATGGTGATTTAAAAGGCAAGAAGACTAGGATTAATCTAAGCCACAAGTTTTGCCAACACTTGGCTTAATTACAACCACAACAATTTCTCTTTCTTCCTTGCTATTTTAGTCCACAAATTTTGGTCAAAAGGTCATCATGAGAGAGGAGATATTTTGCTCCATTAGTAATAAACTTGTATGGCAAGAAAGTGGTGGTCAAGTGGTGGTTCAATCGGTAGTGCGCGGGACCCGCCGGTTCGCGCCGTTTTTCTTAAAAACTCACGTACTAGTGTTTTTACTTCCCATTCACTAACCTTATATCATTGCCACTAGTCACATATTATTTCGCACTTAAAAGTCACTTTTAATCCCCAAATTTAATCCTTACTCTGTACCGAAAATTCATCCGACGAAAAATCGCGAAAACCCTAACTTTGCTCCAAACTTGAAACCGAAGTGTAAAACCCTATTTTCTAGGTTTATTTACACTTATGTGAAATAATTGGGTAGTGGGCTTTGATAAATAATAATTTTCAAATAAAAGGGTATTTTAGTCCTTATCGGAAAGTCTTAAAGAGCTGGCTCTTTAAGCTGTTTATGCGGACCGAATTTCTTCCAGATTTATGTGGGCCGGATTCCTCACAAAACTCTATTCACCAGAAATTTTTCCTTTTCTTCTGCCTCGGGGCGTTACAACTCCCCTTCTTAAAAGAATGTCGTCCTTGACATTCCAACTTGTACTAATCAGATCAAAATAGTTCTCGATAGTCAATCACGTATTAAGAATCATTTCAATCTCGCTTATCATAATCAAATACTAATCAGATCAAATATCTCAAAGGTCAATCACATACTAAGAATCACTCAGTACAATCAAGTACTAAAAGTACTCCAATCCAACTTATCAAATATTCTTGATCCAATAGATAATCAGACGAGTAACTGGATCCTTATACAAAAAGGGCTCGAAATCGGACTTAAAGTCCCTGGTATTTGGAAAAATAATTCAGTACATAACGATATCTCATGTCAGAAATTACCCCTGGTGGTGCTTGAAAACACAACAAGCTAGCACTCAGCTATACTTCACCAGAAAGTCTCAAGAATTTGTCCCCGGTGGTGCTTGAAAACACAACAAGCTAGCACTCAGCTATACTTCACCAGAGCCTCAGATGCAAGATTTTGTCCATGGCGGTGCTGGACAACACAACAGGTTAGCACAACGGCTATACCTCGCCAAAAAACCTCAATTCAAAATTTTATCATTGGTGGTGCTTTATAACACAACAAGCTAGCACAACGGCTAAACTTCACCAAAGGATCTTAGCTCAAGAGATTGGCCCTGGTGGTGCTTTATAACACAACAAGCTAGCACAACGGCTAAACTTCACCAGAGAGCCTCAAGTCAAAGTTTCATCTTTGATGGTGCTTGGAAACACAACAGGTATGCCTCGCCAAAAGAATGACGGTGCTTTAAAACACAACAGGCAATACCTCATCAGAGAGGTTCAGTTCAAGAATTTCATCCCTGATGGTGCTTTATAACACAACAGGCATGGCTCGCCAGAAGAATGGCGGTGCTTTAAAACACAACAGGCAATGCCTCACCAGAGAGGTTCTGTTCAACCGCTACAGAAGAGTAGTAGCCGGTCTATAACCAAACAAGTACGAAAATGTTCAGAAACAGAGTCAAAAGCAGGGTTCAAGTATATCGGTTCAAGAGCAGGGCCAATTATTTCAGGTTCAAGGAATACGGGTACGTGTAGAAACTCACTCGCCTAACTTATGCCCAGTAATTCACACTCTCAAGCAGTCATCAAACTCAAATCCACATACAGATCATATATAAATCAAGATACTTGCTCAAGAGTAAAAGAGATACTCTATTTTCAGTTAGGTCAGGTCTATCCAGTGTATGTAAGGTACACTAGCCGATTCAAATTCAAGTCTACTTACAGGTCGTATACAAACCAAACTACTTGCTCATGCGTAAATGAAATACCATATATTCAGTCAAATCACAACCACTAAGTGTATGTAAAAGCACACTTGCCTAAACAATGTTCAAGTCTCAAGTGAACTCAGCCTAGTCAATTTTCGACAATTCAAAGTCAGTCTCAGGCAGTTCAAGTAGTTCAAATCCCAACACCTACAAATCGGGTGGTGCCATCCTTAATCAAACAAGAAGACTAGATGAATGTTGCAAAATCAAAAATTTTCTCAACAATCCAGCTACCACCATAATGTATCAAAACCCAAGCCAACACTTATTGGACAAGTCCAAGTCATTATTTCAATTTCCTCATTCAGTTAAGTCTTGAGTACAAGACAAAATCTTCTGCACTCTAACCTGTGCCATTACAACTTATCTCAAACTCAATCATAATTTCTATTCACATCATCGTACGATAAACCATATTCCGTCTAAAATTCACGAGCATTTCCTCAGGAAAAGTATCAGGTACACAAATACAAGTTTCTTGGTCTTAAACGAAGCTCATCAAGTCATATCTTACGTGTACCATTTTCAAGATTCACAACTGACGCTCCAAAAGAGCACTGAACGTACAAACCAATCCCACAGTCCGGCATCCTAAACTTTAAGCCTAGGATACACTACAAAGATCTGAAGCCTAAGCTCTGATACCATTTGTAACGACCCCACCTCCCCCTAAGGCGTACCAGAGGGTTTAGCGGGCCGCCTGCCCAGCTCTCGCCGGGACTCACTCACTTACTACATTCCTCAAGTAAATTACAAGGTACAACTCAAATAATACATCCAATTCTCCAAAATTACATATCTTAAGCGAAGCGGAAACCAATTCTAAGCGTAAAATATAGATTTACATCTGATTCAATTCCAAATATTTATACAGGCCCAAAAGTACATAAACCAAAACTAAAACTAAACTATACAAGATGTACGCCATCCAGCTACACAAAGACCCAAAAACAAGTTCTTCCTTTACTTCGATCCTCAAACTATAGTGCTTCAAGTAGTCACGTTCAATTATACTCCAGGTTTGGAGTCCAGATCTCAAAAGCAAGGCTTGGTAGAGTGATCCTTCACCCCCTTTGGTATTTCTTGGTTCCTCAAGCTTCCCAACTCACAAGCTACCCTTTAATCGGTTTAGAATTGGATTTTCTCACTTGGTTGAAGCAAATCAAGAAGGAAATTGTTTCCTCTTGCTCTCCCTTTCTCTCTCTCTTGTCTCGGCCAAGCTCAAGAAAAAAATGAAGAAGAAAGGCTACTCTATGGTGATTTAAAAGGCAAGAAGACTAGGATTAATCTAAGCCACAAGTTTTGCCAACACTTGGCTTAATTACAACCACAACAATTTCTCTTTCTTCCTTGCTATTTTAGTCCACAAATTTTGGTCAAAAGGTCATCATGAGAGAGGAGATATTTTGCTCCATTAGTAATAAACTTGTATGGCAAGAAAGTGGTGGTCAAGTGGTGGTTCAATCGGTAGTGCGCGGGACCCGCCGGTTCGCGCCGTTTTTCTTAAAAACTCACGTACTAGTGTTTTTACTTCCCATTCACTAACCTTATATCATTGCCACTAGTCACATATTATTTCGCACTTAAAAGTCACTTTTAATCCCCAAATTTAATCCTTACTCTGTACCGAAAATTCATCCGACGAAAAATCGCGAAAACCCTAACTTTGCTCCAAACTTGAAACCGAAGTGTAAAACCCTATTTTCTAGGTTTATTTACACTTATGTGAAATAATTGGGTAGTGGGCTTTGATAAATAATAATTTTCAAATAAAAGGGTATTTTAGTCTTTATCGGAAAGCCTTAAAGAGCTGGCTCTTTAAGCTGTTTATGCGGACCGAATTTCTTCCATATTTATGTGGGCCGGATTCCTCACAAAACTCTATTCACCAGAAATTTTTCCTTTTCTTCTGCCTCGGGGCGTTACAGAATTGGCTTTGGGTTAAAACATGAAAGTTGTAGGGAATGATATTGTAGAGATGCCTGTAAAATTTCAGGTCAATCGGAATAGCGTACCTTGAGAAAAGATGGAATTACCCTTACTGCCCTGGTTTTACCCGAATTTGATAGTTGCGTCTGTAATTGGTTAATTTGGTTGGGAATGCTTCAGAATTGATTGTTGAGGTCTTCTAATGAAATGTAGCCTTGTATCTTAGCTTTTGGATGGCTTTAAAATCACTGGATTTGGCCTTAGGTAGCCTGACTTATGATGTTTGAACTAGAATGCGGTTTGTGAACCTGTTTTTGCGGTTCTGGTGTAGTATCTTGCATTTTTGACCTGGTTACACTCGAAACTGGATAGAGTTGCCTTCTTAAACATTGTATCCCTATCTCTTAGTTTCGAAACAGTGTATCTTGTACCTCCATCCCATAATCGTAGTGCCATTGGTACCAAAACCGCAAAATGATGTAAAAAACCCTATTTTTTTTGGGTTAACTTAACTCTGCATTTCCGATTTTTCTTGGTTCCTCTAATGCTTTAATGTATGCTTATGGAACCCTATTTTGGTCCACGTATTTTGGGCATTGGGTTTATGACCGTTTCGAGTCTCATTGTACTTTTGTTGCATGGTTTTAGGGCGTGGACGGTGGTTCACGAGCTCCGCTTTGGGACGGAGGTTGCATGAATTCATTTTCAAGCCTTGGTGAGTGTACTAACTCAATTTGTGTTACTGTATAGCTTTGATACTTCGAATTGATGCGTTGATGTTTTTATCTGCCAGCCCATTGTTTGAGTTAAGTGAGGGTGTACTTTGATCACTCTCAATTTTATGATGACCTATATCATTGTTTATCATGTTATCTGGATGTTACATGGAATGTTACATGAATGAAATTCTTGACTTGGTGTCGTTTGGCACGAGTATCCAACGACGATGATTGTTATCGATGAGCGTCAACCCATTGGTAGTTGATTGAAGTCGAGCCGCAGGGTTTGGTCGTGCCAATTAATGAGCCTGTGGGGACTGTTATAAGTGGAATTTGTAGTATGATAGAGGCTCTCGACTCCGGTATAACTGTCGAGTAATACCAATTGCATAAGTGTTTTGGAAGTTTGGGCGGTAGGGTACTGTTGGGTGGAGAAGGAATGGAAGTAAAGTGGAAGCCTATCGGTTGTTACTTTTAAACAATTGACGGAAAGTCAATGAGGTCCGTATCAGAATGCAAACGAGGCAAAGGGCTCTTGAGGCGGTCGTAGTTTTATCAACCACTTGTTGAGTGTGCCTTTGTTTACTTTTGATGAATGCGAATGAAAAGCTTATGCTTATGTGAACTTTGCTGCTTGAGTGGTATTATCTCACTGGGCGTAAGCTCACCCTATTCCTTTTGTTTTCCTTACAGGAAAAATAAATACTTTTGGACTGGATTTGATAGTTGGTTACCGAATTGAGTTAGATGGATATATCTTTTGTATAGCTCATTGATTGAAACCCTAAATGTACTTTTGGGTCCATTTCTCTTTTGATTTGGCAAACCATACATGTATCCACTTTTGAATACTTTTGTATGCCACTTTGGATTGTAAATGCTGAATTTCAAGATGTGAATGTTTGCTTGATATTTGGTTGGGTTCTGATGGGTTGGTTACTATTCATGGCCGACTCCGTTTTCATTTTTTTTTATTTTGTCATTTTGACCTGTTTATGCGCGTTTGTATATTCCGAAACGTATTAGATCGCTCTAAACTGATCCGTTAGTCCTGGCGAGAGTTGGGCAGGCAGTCCGCTAACCCCTTTGGTTCGCCTTAGGGGAAGGTGGGGCTTTCACAGAATTAGACTTAGCTCCAAACATGAAAGTTGTAAAAAATAATGTTTTATAGCAGCCTACAAAATTTCAACTCAATCCGGGCACTGTAGCTCATGAAATGACAAAAATACCCTCGACTACCATAGGTAGAGTTCTGTGGACAGTTTTGACATTTCATCATTCTGGCTGGGGTTTTTCACCTTGATCCGTATTGAATTAGCATTTGGCCAAAACGCAAAATTTGTAGTGCTATGTTGTAACTTTCCAACGCATCTGAAAACGCCTTGATCCGATTTTTGTACCCTGAGTTATTGTCATTTGAACACAGTACTATTAACCAGCCTGACAGTGGAATTCTGGTTCTGTAATCGATAAATTTGACCTTGGAAATGAACGAATTTTCTATTGATGTCTTCATGAGACTTATAGTTATCCGTCTTAGCTTTGAAACGGTATAATTTGTATCCCAATCCGATAAGCGTAACTTCAGTTGTGACCGATACGCTAAGAGACGTCAAACCTGCCATTTGGCTATTCGTTTTTATATTTGATTTTTGGTTGCCGTGTTAAGACCTGTGTTGTAATTGGATTATTTTGAGACTAGTTGAAGGGTTATTTTGTTACCATTACATATGTGTGACTTTGGGACTGATTTGAGGAAAATATTGAAGCCATAAATGGCTGAAAAATAGGTAAACACAAGGGGCATGCCGCCCAAATTTTCATTAGAGGAATAAACTAGCCTTTGGAGTTCTAGTTCTTTATTTTGCAAATTTGACTTGGATCCACTGAAAACTGGGTCGAGTTGTCTTCATGAAAATTGTAACCTTTTGTCTTAGTTTCGAGACGCTACCTAGTACAGCTTATTACGATAACCACAGCTCTAGTTATGATCAAAACCGTGTAACCCGTTTTCATATCGTTATTATTTCCGCGCACGCGCGCATGCATTTCCTTGTCCTTTTTGCCGCTTTAATCGTTTTAGTCCTTATTTCCATTTGTGATGGTCGATTCACTGATAGTTGAGTATAATCTTCTGTCACAGGCAGTGACGAACCGGACGGAGTCGGTGGACCCGTATAAAGTGCCTTGATTTGCGTGCTCACTATTTTGAGTGAGTAATTGGATTGTTTACTGATGTAAAATTGTCACACTGCTTTGTATATGTTAAATGGGTACTTAGGCGAGGGTGTACTTTATCTCACTCCACCTAAACCCATCCTTTGTTTTGATTTCATATGTGAGAATACATGTCTTATGTTGAGTATCACCCTTTCGCTATGTGCTGATGGGGGTGATTACATGATTTGAGTTGAACCCCTTTTTGCTGTGTGCTGTTGGGGTAAGTACTTTGTTGTGTACTTTATTGAGAGATATCATCTATTGAGAGATTGGATATCTCAGGACTTGGTTCCAACCCGATTCCAAGGGTAGACGAACTATTCAAGCCAGCCGGGACTTGGTTGAAATTAGTTCCATGCTAACCTTGGGATTTCGTTCTTTGTTAAAACTTTGATTAAAACTAAGTGATTTTGTTTCGCTCGAGCTGTTGTGTGCTGTTGACTGGCCAGTGGGGGTTGATAAGGTGAACGGGGAAAGTAAGTGGAATCTACGGACCATGAGTACTTTGGTTGACGGAGTGTCAACAGGCGTTCAAACTCGGGGAATTGAACTGGTTTTGGAGCCACCCGTATCCTACTATTGTGATGTTACCCTTGTATTATTGATGTGAAATATCCTGATTTACTTGTTTATTTGGATGTGAGTTTACATTTTTACCCTGATTATTCACTAAGCATATAACTTACCCCGTTCCATTTGTTTTCCTTAGCAGGGGCCGACGCGGGGAAAACTCGGGAAAGTGTATAGACTTTTAGTTATAGAATAGTTGAATTTGTACTTGTTATAAGTTGACTAGTGAAATGCATATATTTGTTGTGGTGGTTATAGTTAGTAACTACTCTAGGATTTACTTCTTGGTACTAGTGGTGTGTATGGCTTAATGTAATAGTCTATACAACTTTTGAAGATGTAATAGTTTAAACAGAATCTTCTTTTGGCGTGAACTCTATTTTTTTGTTTTAGAGTATCGAGTCCTGACGCGAGTTAGGCAGACGATCCGCTAAACCCTTTGGTACGTCTCTGGGTACGGTGGAGTCGTCACACCCTTGATGTTTTGAAAAACTATAAATGCATTCTTAAACTTCTTATATAATTTCTTTGTGCAACTTTACCAATTATCACTTAACAAATACGGCTTAATTTTGTGCAAGACTTATCATCTAGAAAAGATTTAGACTTATAAAGGTGCTTTTGAATTGTCGAAAAATTAACAATTAATTTGAAGATTAATTTTTTTGTTTTACACAAGATTCATTTTAAGTATTTAACCATGATTTATCATTTGTTAGCTTTCGAATTTGGTAATTTTTTTATTAATTTGTTGGACAAATTGAAATAACTGAGATATATTTACAGTCTTTTTTAAATAAAAAATTAATATATATTTGTAACGTCACCTAAGTTTTAGTACGCGTCTGACCCACTCAAGCCCCTGAACCCTTGATCGCCAAACTATGTCGGCTCACGCCAGGGTCCTCGGCGTGAGTTTCACTTCCCCGATCGAGTTTCAAAAAAATATAGGTAATTAGATAGATAAGGTAGTTTAATCACCGGCCAGAGCTTCGGGCCGAAGCAGAGATTCAAAACATTATAGGTAATTAGATAGAAACGGTAGAAAGAGTTTTAACGTTTTATGACTTTATCCTGCTCTTTTGTTGGTCTTTATATATTACCACCCTTTTCACGATCGATTTGCTCTAATATCTTCTCCTTTCATATCATTTCACCTCCACCATGGACGAAAAAGAAGCGCCACCTCAACCACCGCCGACCGCCTTTCCTCACCACCACTTCTCTCCTTCAACTACATGCATAAACTGCGGCGGGCCCACCGCCTACCCTACGCCACCGCCGCCTTCCTCCAACCCAACCTATATCCCCATCCGCTTCCCGGCCGTCAATCTTCCTACGAATCCAACCAACACCAAAGAAGCCATTATGCGAACTCCGGTGCCACAGTCCCAAAAAGTGGTCCCGCTTCAACCACCTTACAGCTTCCAAACCCCAGTCAAGATAATCTCCAGCCAGAACGACATCGTCCGGCTCCACTCCTCTCCTACTTTCGCCAACTTCCTCGGCTTCGTCGTTTCCCTTTCCGAATCCATCAAATCTCACAAGCTCTCTGATCCCTGCCACGTGTCTCCCGCCGTCTGCACGATCGTTGATGTGATCGAGAAGCTAATCGCGTTCGTCGATGAAATTCCTCCGGTACCCCAGTCTGCTCGCTACGGCAACGTGGCGTACCGGACGTGGCACGATCGCATGAGCTCTGATGCTGAGTCGTTTATGCTGCTGTTGCTTTCTCCCGATCTTCGTGATGCGGCTGTTGAATTAGTGCCCTATTTTACCGACAGCTTCGGCAATTCAAGTCGCATTGATTACGGTAATTATTCTGATTCAACTTTTTTTTTTTTTAATTTGGGTGTAGTTTTACTTTTGTTTATCTTTTTTCCCCCCTAGTGAGTACAACGGTTGCTTTTTTTTTTTTTTTCCCTTTGGTCTTCTTTTTCTTTCTTTGTTTTTCGGTAGCCTAATGCACAAAGGTTGGAAATTGTTGAATATTATTTGGAGTTTTGTTGGTATGGATGAGTAACTGATAAGTACATCATTTGAATGGCTTGAGTTGAATATGGCGCCAAAAGACAAATATTAAGAAAAGAAGGAGAGGCTTGGAATGCTGTACTAGTTGGCATCTGTGATAGTAAGACTGATTTCTTGTTTATAGAGTGACATGAATCAGTTGAGGAGGGATGACCACTTTTGTCCATTCATGGCATTACTTTTTTCAAGTTACTTGTGCTCATAAGGTATCAGAGTGTTCCAGTACCCATAAATTGCATATAGGATGTTGAAAGTTTTGCAAAATATTGGAGCCTTTAATTATATGAGTTCATTAGTGATTCATGCTGTTGAAACGACTACGGTATGAGATGATAGATCTAAGTGTCAGCATGGTTTTATGGTAGATTGTAGTTTGAGGAACATACTCATTTGTTATATAGAGGTAAATATTGTCAAATGTCTTTTTGTTTACATAGGAAAAGCGATGTTTTATTTCCTAAAAATATACTTCATGCTATTTTAAGGAAAGCGAGTATAAAGAATATACATGAAGTTGTAGCTATTGAATTATGACTTCAGTTGTGGGATGGGTAATAGAGGATGAGTTGGAGGTTACTTTTATGATTGGTAAGCTATCAACCGTAGTTGATGGTTGGAGTTTGACTCTTACTGAATCTTAGGAAGGTTGAATTTCCGTTGCACTAACAGATTCTTCATGTTATCATGAAATTCTTTTTTAATTTTTTAACATATTTTTATTAAATTCTTTTTGAATTTTATGTACCTAAATTCATGTTTGAATTGGATGATGGTGGATGTTAAGTTGATTATTTGATGGTCAAGTCCATAGTGTGTCACTCATTACCTTACAGTACCTATTGGCTTGTTAGGTTGAAGGTAATTTCTATAAAACAGTTATTCTTCAAGGAGCAAAATGTTCGACAATCAGCAAGTACAAAACATACTAGAACTCTGAGTTGGATGGTTATGTAGCAAACACTAGAAGGTAGCATCAGAGAAGGTAGCACTGCACTTAATATCCTAGACCGACCACGTACCTGCGAAGGTTATATTGTGCCTAGGGTGATAAATTAAAAGAAGTTGATGGAAGATGGTGAATTGTTGCTGCATTTACCTATAATTAAGCTCTGACCCAGAGCAGCAAAGTGTCGAAGTTTGGTCAGAGATAGACCAAGGACATTGTCTAGAGAGGCTGTTCCTTTTTATTTTTTTTTTCTTTTTGGTGTTGGTCAATTTGCTGTTTAGAAACCGTATGCACCATGTAGATATTGCCCAAGCAGTCCAGTATGCTACATTTGTCTGTGAAACTTGTTTTTCTTGTTTCATGTCGTTGTACCTACTTGCCATACCTGCCTGCTAAGACATTTTGAATGCTTTAGTCCTGATTCTTGGTTTAGTTCTTTGGCACAATTGGGCATCCTTTCTAACATATGACAAGACAAGGGACGATAAATGTCTAACCTTAATCCAAGCAGTGAAAATAACATAAAACTGGGATTTTGTTGATTTTGCAAGCAGCTGTGATTGTTGGCATTGCAGTTGATGAAAAGAGTTGGTTCTGTTTTCCCCTTAATTTGCCATTGCCTATGTTCATATGCTTCTATTTGGGTTATTCATAAGTACGTTTGGTTGAAATGGCTTTCATTACTTTTTGCATCTTCCTTTTTTGTCTTGATAGGTACTGGTCATGAAACAAACTTTGCAGCATGGTTGTACTGCTTAGCGAGATTGCAAATAGTTAAAGAAGAAGATTATCAAGCACTAGTTTCCCGGGTTTTTGTGAAGTACTTGGAGTTGATGCGGAAGTTGCAGTTGACTTATTCTCTCGAGCCTGCAGGATCCCATGGAGTATGGGGGCTTGATGACTATCACTTTTTACCTTTCATATTTGGGTCTTCACAGTTGATTGACCACAAGTATATGAAGCCGAAATCAATTCATAATGAGGATATATTAGAGAATTTCGCAAGTGAATATTTGTACCTTTCATGTATTGTATTTATAAAGAAGGTTAAAAAGGGATTGTTTGCTGAGCATTCACCAATGCTGGATGATATTAGTGGTGTGCCAAATTGGAAGAAGGTTAATAGTGGGCTCTTAAAGATGTATAAAGTGGAAGTTTTGCAGAAGGTTCCTATCATGCAACATTTTCTCTTTGGCTCCATTATCAAATGGTAAGCTTTTGGTTTTCATGTTTGCTTGGTGAGATTAGCCTAAACTGAATTTTGTGCTCATTGAACTGCTGAGCATTTTTATTCTGGTCAGAAATTGAGCACTATAGGTCCTTCCCCCATTCAAGATGTTTTACTATGGGTACTGGTGGTGTAGCTCACATCTTAATTTCCTTCTACTCATTGTTCAGCAAGTTTGATTTTGTTTTTGGAGGATAAAATGGAAAGATTTTCTGACAATGAGCTGTTAATGTACTTCGGAAAAATGTCTATTAGTTGTTAAATTTTGCATTTCAGTAAACTGCAAATCTCTTGTTCGTCAGATATATCTAACTTGACTAAAATTTTGGACCCATGAAGTGTGCCTTGTATCATTGGATACAAAAGAAATTAGATTTCTGAATAAGCTTTTTGTTTTTGTGTTTTAATTTGGAATCTATATTGTGCTTATTGGTTTGATGAATTTTTATGACTACCATGCGCTGGCTTTTTTTTGTATGTTTAGAAATTGATTTCTTTTCCTGTTATAAAGATCTTTAGCATATGCTTACAAATGGGTAGGATCACCACTTTAATGCATGCTTTTTCTTCTTGAAATTTTTGGAGTTAAACATGTGCTACAAAGTTGAATGTCCCATTTTGACATAGTTGTTCTTGTTGGTAAAATGATGTTGTTATCTATGTATGTATAGTTGGACGAGATTAACAGATATATCGCTAGGGTTCATGGAGGAGGGTATTAAAAAGAAAAAGGAATAACTGATATATTGTTAGCTCATGCTATTAAAGTATCTAATTCTTAGCGAATGACTGGAGTGCTGGTCTGTTTGGATGGGTGTTTTTATAGAACTTGAACAGTAGATGGGTGTTTTAATGAAGTATCTCATGTGGTGTTTTAGGAGTGTTTTTTAGTGTGTTTTCGAGTGCTTTTTGAAGATCGCTGTATGCTTACTTCGCTGCCCCTCCGCCACCCACCGTCTCCCACCTTCTCCCCAACCACTTACCTTTTTCTCCTCCCTTCTCCCTCCCCCTTCCTCAGCACCCCCCCCCCCCCTTTAGCCTTCCCTTTTCCCCTGCCATCTGCCCTTCCGTTCCTCCCTTCTCCCCTGCCACTTTTTTCCTCCTCATCCCCCTCTCCTGCCTTCCCCTCTCTTCTCCCCCATTGTTTAGGGCACAGAAAAGGGAAATTGGAGGTGTTGGGGGAAGGAGGGGGATGGTGGCACTGGGAGGGAGGGGAGATGGCTTGGTGGTGGGGCTAGATGGTGCTTGGTGGGGAATGGGGAACTGATGTGTTTGTGTTTTGGGTAACTTTTTTTACTTTTTTTTTTTGGGTGTTCTTAGGTGTGTGTTTGAGTGTTTTGGGGAGGGTTACTGTAGACATATGTTATGGCAAAACTAACAAAAAAAAGAGTTAATCCAAGAATCTGTTTTTCAAATTTTATATTGAAGATGGCCTAAATGGATTTTTTTTAAAAATAAAATCTAAACATCTGATAAACTTCTTGTCATAACAATCTTCACAATGAGCGGAAGATACCAAACTATAGCGGGTGTAGAGTGGTGTCTAAGATGTATTATTTTGCCTCTTATCGTAGCCTGCTAGTATGGATTAGTTATTAATATGGATTACCTAAAATGATGAGCTCAGATATTAGAGGTTTAGAGAGCTGAATAGATCATGAATGTAGGAAGAAGACGAAAGCAATTATATGCAGGTTTTGAGCCTTACACGTAATTTTGTTGCATACAATACCTCAAGTATTTAAGAATTGACCTCATGCTGGAGTTGCAACAAGGGTGATGCTATAAGCTTCTATTTTTTCTCCTTCTGCAAAGTAAGCTCTAAATTCTAACATATGAAAAGTAATAAGAGAATACAATTAAACTGATTATGTGGGACTCTTTCTCTCTCCTCTGAATCTCCCTGTGTCTTCACTCTTTGCCTTTAAATTTTTTATTGAGTTTAACCGAATTTTGATCTCGTCCAGCTTCTTATCCTTCCAATCTAGTAGAAGATCTTCAGGATGAAGTTTCTCGTTAATATTATATGATTAGGTTTATTCATGAAATGAGTCAGTTGCCCAAACGAAATGAGTCAAAATTTCATGGCAACTAACAGCACCTTAGGCAAAAGTTGTCTATTTGGTGTGTGCTCATGTGGGAAACCAAGAAATGCCAGTCCTTGATGCAGCTTTTGTTAGATCAGGTAATTGGAATTGAAGGTATATCCAATTAATAAACTCAAACCTTGCTCTTACTGCATAGAAAGCAGTGCTATTCTCAAGTCTCAGTCACTCCATTAGATATCTGAAAATTGGTGTCCAAAATTTGCTTAGAGATTGCAAAGCTTGCCTGGAAAATAATCAGGGAAGCTCTAGATATTTTCTAGTTCACCAGAAAATCTGGTCATTGCCACTTAAAAAACTTTTGGAAAGCTGTACAAAATGGCTTTCTTAAGTTGCCACAGAATCCGGTCATTGCCATCATGGGTGAAGAAATTTGCTGCATGCAGAGTTTGAGTGGAGAACTGCTTTAGCCTTTTATGTAAATTATTGTGTCTTTAATACTTGAAACAGATAGTCCGAAACTACTTTGTGCAAAAATGGAATGGAGGGCCTTGCAAGATCACATTATTCTTCTTCGTCTTAGGATGTGTTTCTCTGTTGGTCATCTTCAGAATGGCGAAGGACGGGGGAGATTATGGTGGTGGAAAGTTTTTTTTGGGGGGTTGGGGGGGGGGAGTTAGCAGAAGTGGGGATTGCAATGGCTGTGCTTGATGGTGTTGTACTCTGAGGAGCTGCAAGTTTGGGAAAAGGGAAAAGTAAGATTGAGGGTGGCAGGGTTCAGGGTTTATCAGTGTTCATGATGATGGCATTTGGAGTTACAAAGCAGAAGTGCGTGGAGTACTAATTCTTATCCTATTTGGTTTTGGATAATTACACTGAAGGGAATCAAATACCTCTCTTCCCTTTGGTAGCCCTTAAAATGGTTCATGCAGTAAAACTTGAAGGACTAAATAGTTTCAAATGAAACTTAATGACTACCTTAAACAATTGCAGATAGTTCAAGAATTACTTATGGCAATTTTCGTGAAATCTCTAATCCTTGTGGACTTTTGATGAATGTTGTACTTGAACATGATGATTTGCACTTGTTTGGTATTATAGTTTTCTTTGTTTCATACAGCTACATCAAGTTTTCATCCATTTATGTGTGTGTCTCTTGTTTTTCTTTTCTAAAACCAGAGAATCAAAATAGACTCTGAACCGTTGTTTACAAAGCCAAGGATATTAGTACTTACTGTACATGTTAGTGTTTCTTGGAGATTTTGATGCAACTGTCTATAGTTACGATTATTTGATACTCTTTTTATGCTTGTATCTAATGGGGATGACATCAAAATATATCTTAAATTGCATGTTGGATTGCCAAGTTATTGTATACATCTTTTGATAAATTTGTGAATGTTCACATTATGATCCTTCCCATGGAAGTATAGAAAAATCAGCAGAGTTCTCCATTTTGGAATTGTCTTGATTTTGTCTATTATACCACGTGTTTTTCCTGTATGAGAATTATTTTGTGAAACTGATGCCTGCATGCCTGGATATGGTAGGACAGATAATTCATTTAGAGATAGTGATGCCCACTAAGCAAGCTAAAGGTATGCTGGTTTAACTTAATTTTCTTGGTGGTAATGACTAAAGAATGCCTAATAAATTAGGGCAGCAAGCTTTAGAATATGGAAAATAGGAAGACAAGTGGAAAGAAAAATTATAATTTCTAGAAAAGTATTGGTTTAGATTTACCTCCCTTTTATTGTTGCAACAAAAATTAGCATACCGTTCAGAAGATGCACTAACATCAGATTAGAACATGTTAGTATCTCTTCGATATTCAACATGCCAATAATACTAGTTTAATGCAAGCTTTTGTACAGCAAGTAGGATTTTGAGGCCCATCTGGCCAAGAGGTAATGTAGACTAATTAGGTCAGACAATTTATGAGACAATGTAACTTAAAGGTGAAGTAGACATCGGTGGTAGGTTTCATAGGGAATTGAGTATATTACTTGGACATTTCTGTGCGTGTTGGGTCTTTCTTTTGTCTGAGAAGTGTAGATTTGAATTTTTAGTGTCTGATTTGGTATGGGTTAAGGCACATATTCTATAGCTCCAACAATGAATTCAAGAAACACAAATTCAGCTAAAATACTTTCATACCTTGGCAACAACTTATTAAAGTTCAGATGCAAATCCAGCCTCCCTCTCTCTTTCTCTCTCTCTCTCTCTCACACACACACACACACGCATATGTGTGTGTGTATAACCTTTTGTCGGGTGGGTCTTAACTAAGTTACAGATGATTCTATGCGATAAATAATTCAGTCTTCTGCAGTAAGTGGGTTCAATGTGGAGATAGCTTTATTTAAACATGTCTGTACTTGAAAAAGAGGTTAGAAGGAAAAGAACTGTGGGTTTACAAAACCTTCAAGCTTTTGATGATTCCCAGGAAAATGTTTATAAAGGTACTTGACAGTCAGCAACATAAACATGCTAGTCTGCCTCCCTCTGCTCCTCCTCATCACCCCAGTGGTCCACTGCTAATCAACTGCTGCCATCAGTTTGCCGAGAGGAAATAAGATTTTTGGCTCCCTTTTTGTGGACTGGACCCTCCCCCCTCTCACCTTTTCTCTTCCCATGCCATGAACCGTCTTTTCCATCACAGTAGAATCATTATCTTCTCCACTGTTACATCTATGTCCATGTAGAAGAATGCAGCTATGTCTTTAGTAGAATGTCAGCATACCAATTATTTTGGACCACATCAGCTGCAAATTCCACACCCATGTATGGTTGTGTCGACGCAAGTGTGCAGGGGTTAAATGGCAGTTTGAATTGTCGTATAGTCTCATATTTTTTTGTTCTTTCAGAAAAAGCATTAAGGAGGACATAAACCTTCTCCTAGTAATTGTATGCTAGAGATTGTTCTTAAGGTTTTGCAGCAATGGTTAGATGTGGTTCTAATTGTTGGTTCACATTCCCTAGGATATTCTTCAGTATGGCAATTATGGTCATTTATTGATCTACAGTGAAAAATAGGGTGTCCAGCTCCATAAATAGTATTTTGCTTTCTTATGAAAGTAGTTCATCCACATTTTATGTTGTAAATATCAAATATTATATCTCTTAGCATTTCCTATATAGTAAAAATTATTCTACTAGATCATTTTGTAAAAAGTATTCTCCATAAATAGTAAAAATTATTCAACTAGATCATTATCTCTTAGCATTTCCTATAGGGTGTCCAGCTTCATCAGTAGTATTTTGCTTACTTATGAAAGCAGTTCATCCACATTTTGTGTCATAAATATCAAATATTATATACTTTGCATTTCCTATATTGGTAAAAATTATTCTACTAGATCATTTTATTCTCCTCATTAATCTAGATACTTATATATTGCTCTTTTCTGCATCAAATTGAAATAGAGCAAATAGGATACTCCTTTTATTTGAAGTTGTTAGATACCTACAAGAAGATTGGCTAAATAGTATCTCTCCCAGAAAAGCACTACTCAGGGTTGCCCATTTTGTTTAAACTAGTCACCTACTCATGCTGCCCATAGGGGACCATGTGGGCGCCATGAGTACTGTTCATAAGAGCAACTCAGCGTTTTTATATAGTAGGATTCCTTTTTCTCAATTTGAAAGTTATCACTTAGTTTCATGACTAAGTAATCATGGCTACTAGTGAAAGGAGGCAGCAGAGTAATGGTATAGTAAGCACAGGCTATATATACGATCGACTAGAGATGCATATTAAAAAGAGTTGTCATGGAGAACTGGAACCCTATAGTGAGAGGAAGCTACTGCTATTAAGATAGATATTCATAAGAGCAATTGGAATTCTTTGGACATAGCTGAAAGGTACTCCGGAGGAAAATCATGATAAGCCCTGCTTTGTAGTTCAACTATTTGGAGTTCTCTTCCAATCTATCATGTATTATACAGATGACATTAATGCCTTACATTTGAATATGTGTAGCCATTGTATTGGTACTCTTCAAATGGTAATTGTACCTAGTTTTTGACAAAATTATAGAAATGACTGCAGAAGATGAAAATAAGTTTGTCTGGCATAAGGTTTGATGATTTTGATTTTAACTTGTTTCTGGGCAATTTAAGGGTTAAAGGGTGTTGAAAGATCTCCTAGAATTTATAGTTCAGTTCTTGAAGAATCTATTCTTTTCAGTTCTTGAAGAATCTATTCTTTCTTAGAACATGCACATTCACCAAGTAGTGAAGTCCATTTTGCTGGTATAACTTCTGGAGTTGGACATTTGTGAAGATTTAATGTGGATAAGTTTCATACAACATGAATTGACAAAGAGGCTAGATCAAACATTATGTATACACTCCTTCCAAAGAGTTGTCTGATGTCCTTGGGGTTGGGTAACTGTTAAAGCATCTACAGCAAGTTTTTGTTACTTCAATGGAACTACACATGAAAATCTGTGGGATAGCATGGTGACTGCAGTTGTGAATTGAGATTCTTGTTACATTATGTGGGGATTTTTACAGGAAATGAGAGTTGGCATGAGAAGTCCTGGAAAAAATTTTTTGGTTGTGGAAAGCCAATAAAAATCAAAGATGAGTTTTCTTCAACCCAAGGTGAGTTGCTCTTGTTCGCTGCAACTCCTCTACCATGCGACTCAGCTCTGGTTTTCATGCCTTTCACTTACTGTCCATCAACATTCATTGCCTCCTCTTTCATGAAGAATTAGGCAAATAAATCCCCATCCCACCTAAAATTCGAGGAATTCGTTGAGAGTTAGAATGAATTTGTAGACCGGGTCAACTGATCCGTTTTAAATTTAAAATATTTCTATAGGGCTTGATGGTTCCATCAATCTAGCTATATGTTGTGTACTATCAACGATTTCTACATAAGGTGGTAAGATGATATCTTGAGCAGTTACATATCTAGGACCCCTGACACAAATAGATACGTCACAAGCTCCATATGGATTACATCTGAATACAATTTCTTTTTATTCTACCTTAGAGAATTAAAACTAGTTTTGAGAAAAAAGAATGAAGAGGTTTAGCTTTCTATAGACTAGATAGAAGGAAAAGAAAAGTCTAAGTTTATTTATTATTCCTCGTCTATAAATATTCAAATTTTTATGCCTAATACACCATAGATAGTTCGAACTGTATAGGAACAATAATCAATTTTAGGTCACTATTCAATTTTCTTTTCTTAGAAGCTGAAAAAACTCATTTGCCAGATGGGGCCGGTGTCTGAGCATGGGAGATATCCTTTCCCTAGTCAAGTGTGGTATTTCCATATTATATCACTCCCTTTAAATCCATTATCTTCTATCACTTCTTTAATGCCTATGTCTGCCTCTATCCAATTTCAAAGAGCCTCTTAGATTTCATTCTTGCCATCTAATCATGGATGAATGCTTATCTTGACAACTTCTTACTGTAACTTTTCTGTAAGGTTATGCATTTCATTTTCAAAGGAGCCTTTTCTTACTTATGTGTCTGTTATTATTTTTTGTATTTTTGATTGTGAGAAGGTGAATAACATGGCAATAAAAGGAGTTAGAGAGTATAGGGGATTTGTGCAATATCCACAAGGTGAACCACAGCATCTGCTAAACTTCATACTGCTTTGATTGAGGTTAATCAAGATATTGAACAAAGTGCTCCAAAAATCTCATTTTCCAACTGTTGTCATTCTTCATCTTGTTCCAAAGTGTGAGATACATAGTAGTGGTGAAATACCATCAGAAAGACTCAAACTTTAAAACATCAAAATGAACAAAGCAGTCCACTGAACAGGACTGATCATAAGGTACTAAGAAATAAAGTTGGTTTAAATTGGGTTCTTTCACTTCTTATTCTTGCAGTTAATTGTGTACTTTTCATCACTAATTCTTTGAAATGAAAGTTCTTAATCTCTTTTTAAAGTTACTTTGTCTCTTGTTGCCGTTTAGGTTTGGTTTGCAGTTATGCAGCTGCACACCCCTTCAATCTTTGACTCGTTACTTGTAACTGCTCTTAGCATCTTTTGAGTTTTGATTAGTTTTTCTGTTATTGTCTGTTAGAAATTTCTCTCCTTGGTGGTTTGCCAAACTGGGTGTTCTATGGTTGTTTAGAAGCATAAGATCCTTTGCATTTGGATGTCTGCTATGCTTTTCTAGGTGCAAAAATATTCTTATTTAAGGAAAAACAAAATGATTTGTATGCAAGGCTTCGCCGTGCGTCTGTCTAACTTCATCACGTCTATCATTTGGCATTATACAGTTATTAGCCAATGACTAGTATGCCCAGGTGCAAGTATCAACCTTTTACAAAAGTTGTACTCAACGTATATTGGTGATATCACTTTCTTAAATCTATGTACACTTTTGCTTTTCTGCAGGGAATAAGCCTGAGGTCTTTTACCTACAAACAGGATGGGAATGAAATTGGTGTAGTTGGAGTTCCAGGATAATTGGTGTAGTAGTACTTGTATCCGCCACAAATTTTTATCGAGATAACATGTGTAATGATATTGTATCAGTAAATGGTTAAATAGAATTTCATCCGTTGCATTACAGAAAGTTGATGTTATCTTTTCCTCAATAATATGATTATTCCGAATTAGATCTAGAGTTTGCAGTTCTCTGTTAGATTATATTCTTGCTTTAGGTTACTGGTTTCTATAAGATATCGTGCATGATGTTCTTAGATAACAATTCGGGGAAAGTAGTTCGTGGAATAGCTTGTTTTCACCTTTTTTTGTTGGGTCCCCTTTAGACACCGGCTCTTTAAGCATGGTCGTTTTGGGATGAAGCTCGATTTTCTCTTTTCTGTGAATTGTATTTTTGTTGTAGTTCAAGTCTGCTTTGGTATGAAGTAAGGATGTGGCAACAATCAAAAGTGTGGACTATCTACTTTTGCTGTAGAGTTGTACGAAATTCTTGGAAAGCTTTCTTAGTGATCAACCATTACTGGTGAACTACTTTCCACTGTTTCTATTTTGCAAGGCTGCATATCGTCATCTTGCATCCAGAAGCTCCTATGCTTTGTTGAAAGTACTAGGAGGGGATCACCAAATGCGCGGTGTGATGTTATAGAGGTAGAATGCCTAGCATAGAGCCCATTGTAGGTGTATTTTTTTAAAATAAAATAGATAAATTGATAATTAGGAGTAATGATTTAAATAAGTATACCACATTAGCCAAGTATTTTGAGTCAAGTCCAATTATGTTAACAAAGACCATAGTTATTGCGAGTTGTATGCATAATTGGATACCAAGTGTTTACAAAGTATGGTTCAAGATTGTATTTCTCAATCTCTTCCCAATGTTGAGTATTGTTTAGGAGTTTATTTGTTCTCCTCTTCACAGTGCTTATTCAAATAATCTCCTGCTCCATGTTTTTATTCGGCATAAGAGGTAATGTAATTTTATGTTTAAGCCATATGAACTTTATGTATCATTAAGTATATAATTTGGACAGAGTAATAAAGAACTGCTCTGATGGAACTAAAAGGAATATTATACTACAGTATAAATTGAATTAGAATTGATCGATCAGGAAACAAATAAAAACTACTTTCTCCACTATAATATGCAATTTGCTGGTGGCTGTGCTTGATATATGCATGTAATGGTGATAACGTTCTCTATTGTCATGGTCTTGTATGTGCCAAAATGAACTGTAAATTAAGCTCTTGTATGTTGAAACCAAAACTTCTCATTAGCCAAAATTAAGGATGACACCATGTAAAAATAGGAACGAAATTTGTTATAAGTTTTGAAGCCAAAAACTTGAGATTTGAGAAACAAAAATGAAAGAACTAACACTCCAATGGGAAGCAAATACGAAAAAGGAATTATTGATTAAGTGAAGAGGCCAATCAATCTCACAATTATTGACCACTATACCAGGGAAAGATAAATGATTCTCCCTCCGTCCTATATATTTAGTCATGTTTGAGAATATGTGCTTTTTATGCATAGTACACTCCACCAAAAAGTTTTTTCTTTTGTTTCACTTTTACCTTTAATCATGTGCTAGTCAAAGTAAAAAGTAGAAAACAATCCCATCATATTTGTCTTTATGCATCATTAATGAAGGGTATAAGGAAAATTTCAGAATATAAAGTAGTTAGAAATATCAAACATGACAAACATTTTGGAACAGCCAAAAAAGGAAAGTATTACACTTTCAATGGGACGGAGGGAGTAGCAAATAGCAAAATGGCTCATATCCATGCTATTCATGGTTGGAGAACCATACCTTGCTTCTTGATAAGAATTCATGAGAAAGGCCATGTAGTAGCCAACCAACTCAAGCAGTTCATCAGCTTTCTCACTCTTCATCCTAAAATTTTAAAAGCAAATTCAGTCAGTAAGTACCATATGATTAGTAGCAACAAGTGATTATTTAAAACACGATGAGTGAAAGAAATGCAAAGGGATTTAGAAATTTGAGGAATGAAAGCAACTGATAATAAGAGGGTTCAACACACGTAGTCCTCAACCAAAAGAGGGTTGAATTTAGGCAAGACTTGCTATTCATGAAGAATGATAATAATACCTAGACATTATTTGAAAACAAGCACAATCAAGTCATCCATGTAGTTTCCATCATTCAATAGAAAGCAATGAGGGGATAGGGATGACTTGAAATTCTAGAAAAAAATCAGACTAATAGGAATACCTAAAACCAAGAAAAGATGTAAACCACCGACCAACTTGATATTGACTATTTAAACAGTTAATGAAATAGCAAGCTAAAGTTCCCATGGATTACATCATCTTCATTAAGAAAAAGCATACATCATTACATGCAATCTTGGACCAATCAGTAAAGTCAAGATCAACCAAAAGCTTTTAATGCATAACTTACTAATACAATTCCACAAGGCTTCCACAAATATGCCTTTTTGAAATAGAAAATAGGGCTAAAATATAACAATTCTTAGATCCCGATTAAATTGGGGAATTTGTATTATAGGTCCAATTAAAAACAAAATTAAAATTTTTCTTGATCGAATAAATTGGGGAATTTGTATGAGTTAAGTTTCTTTAGAAAAAGTAACAAGTAACCGAGGATAGCATAAGATGCATAAGGTAATAAGCACCTGTTTAAGTTAAATTCTAAACTACATCAATTCAAAAGAAAACCACGACTTGCGCTCCAAATCCAAAGCAAGCTGGAGGGCCTTGTAAAGGGTTTGACTTGGCATACGGACTGCAATATCCTTCAATTTTAGTTTGTAAAGAATCATGTTGATCATCTTCTAGTAGCTCAAAGACAATAGCGCGAGGCTAATTGTGATATTTCCATCACCACATACCTTGACTAATTTGCTCACCATAAGATAAGGTGTCAGTTTAGATTCTTTATCCACTTTTTACCCTAACATCCATAAATAGTCTCCAATGACTTACCCAAAATCCATCAAGAGTTGTACAAAGAATAAACTGCTAAAATAAATTTGAAAAAAAAGGAAGAAAAGAGAGCACAAAAACATTGAAACAATAGTTCCTACACATACCTTGAAGGCTCAATGAAGAAAACTAAACTCTTTATTTCTTTCTTCCTTTATCTAACAAAAATGTAGAGTAAACAAGCGTCAACTAGATGAACAGAATTAAAACAACCACATGGTAATAACATGAGAATGATTCAGAGAAAATTATTGAACTTAATCTCCATATTCTTTGACATTATTAGAAGTTGCTAATGAAATATACAACCCCACTATGTTTTCTTTGCTTTAAAATAAAAGTTTGTATCTACATGAAGCAAGATGATATAGAGATTAATGTCACAAGTTTTCCTTTCCTTTTTGAGTAAGACTCTTTTAACTTCACAATCCTTTCAAGAATTCAATGTTTCATATAATGATTCATAGACCTTACATGGTTTCAAATTTAACTACTTCAACTATTAACCGCCAAGATTTTAAGCCAAACATTGAATAAGTTATGTAGATAGCATGCCTAGCAAAGCAAACATGACATTCTAGCCATTAATCAAAAAATATTGATCCAAATCCAAAAAAAAGCCCCAAGATGGAATTCCACTCACTTGAGCTATAAAAAGATGTCTAATAAGTGTAATAGCTGGCTGCAAAAAAATGGCAAAATCATTACCAACTAACTAAAACAGTTTAATAAAAATAGTCATTCTATACCCTCTTACTTTGAATTTCTTACCTATAAAGAGTTGCTAACAATATCAACTGGAAAACAAAACTTTCTAAGAACATAAAAAATAAAAAGAAATTAAACCATTTCATCTAAGGAAATAATCACAAGTTCCAATGCAAAACAATGAAAAGTATAGAATATTGGATCTCAAGTCAGGATCATTATTCAGCGGAGCTGCTTACAAAGACCTAACAACTTCCTAATCATGACTTCACTAGAATTTTAGGGAATACTTCAACAAGAGGCAGGCTTTTCTCTCCATAGTCCATTTCTTGAACACCTATGAAATAGGAGTAAAGATACTAGAAAATTACAGTTGACTTCTGGTAGAAAGAAAGAAAAAAAATAGGAAAATAGAGACCCTAAAAGTGTTTACTTGAGCAAAGAATTTCAAATCATTCATACTTGATATCAAATCCCTATCCCTCAACATATGGAACTTATTAAAGAATAAAAAAAAATTTAATCAAGAGAAAAAGTATGCATAGAACAAGAGTGGAGAAGCCAGCAGTTCTCAAAGAGAAAGAAAGAAAGAAAGATAAGAATAGAAGGGACTTTTCAGACAAAAGCATCGAGTAGGAGGGGATTGAGCTTGATTAGTCTTCTTAGCATTGAGCCAAACCCCTCCATTGCAGATACAGAAATTTAAGGAAAGTCCTCTAGTTTTGTAACTCCCAATATTTTAACTCACCAGCAAAGAGGAAAACAATAGGTTTTTGCACGAAAAGAAGAATGGAGAGATTTTTTTGACCCAAAGGATATAGGAGAGATGGCTTTGAGGTCTTTCTATCAAATTTTCTCATAAACAATTTGAGGAGAAATAACTCCAGAGCACCTCTTCCCATTCATCAGATTCTGCATCAACCAATCCAACAATTCACCATTCATATAATTTTTTTGCCTTTTAACCACACAGACACAAGTATAAAAAAACCCTCGTTCCATTTTTCCACTTCACTAGATGTTAAGAAAAACAAAAAACTAAAACACAAGATATAAAAGACAAAAGAAAGAAACTTTTGGGAGCTAAGAAATAGAGATTACATGAACAAACATAAAAAATGCTTTATTTCTAATTCTTAAAAACCCAGGGAACCAAAAGGATTTGTGGGTAAAATAATTACTTTTGAGACTAATGTTTTCATTAAAACATCTCGAACCATAGAAGAATGTTGAAACCTCCATTAAAATTACCATTGCTTTCTCTTTAATCTTCATCATCTTCTTCCACCTAAAAAAGGAAAAGAAAATTCAAGCATCTCTCCAAATCCAAATTAATCTAATAAAAAAAATATTGAAAAAGTTCAGCTAAATCCTTTAGAGAGAGAGAGAGAGAGAGAGAGAGAGAGGAAGCATAGAAGAAATAGTTTTCTAATACTTAGAAACAAGTGTATCAAAGCCGTACAAAGGGCACAAAGCAAGGGGAGAAAGTGATTTGTTGCTTTTAGCCAAGGAAAGATTAGCAAAGAAAATGGCAGATAAATAGAAAGAATTAACCATGATTACTTGATGGAGGAGAGAGGGAAGAGGGAGATGAAGAAGAAATATTACTAGCCCCCTTTCTGTCTTGAGCCCATCGTCCACCAAGTCCCTTCGCCAACTTTCTCAGAAGAAAAATAATGTGGACCTCTAATTGAGATCATAGTCTATTTCCTATACAAACAAAAGCCATGAATTGAGGGGGACCTCTGGGACTGCCAAAGAAAGCATTTTGTCCGGGCGATAACACCAATACAAAGCGGTAATTGACCAAGCTTGAGCTTCCTAATTAGTAGCTACAATTTTTTTGCTGGCGAATTTATGCAGCAGCATTTCTTCGGCATTAACACAGCCACCACCACAACCACGTGCTCTCCTCATAATCAGGTGAACAACCACATTTCCTCCAATCAAATGGTGACACGTCAGCCACCAAACACAAATGTCTCGCACCTCCCTTTCATCCTTAGTTCATATGTGTTAAATAATAAAAATAAAAAATCAAATAAACAAAAAAACTGTGACACAAAAATACTTTCCTGAGAGACAAACGTACAAATAACAAAGAAAATTTTATGTTAGTTGAGAAATTGAATTAGAAAACGAAATGAGAAGACAACTTAGAAATATATTCTTTATTTAAAATGCCACTATAAAGCTTTGGTCGGCCTAGGTTCGATTTTTTGGTTTCATCATGTCTACCGGAAATCGTTGAGCATCAGCCATGTTGCATAGAAACATAGTGGAGTCAATAATAATCTAGTTCATACTCTCTCTCATAGAGAAATGGAGATATTCTATGGAATCAACAAACTCAATAAGACCAATACAAAATTCCAATTTTTGGATCCATGTAAACTTTCTTGCTTTCCAATTTTACCTAGTACATACAAATTAATAGTTTTGGGGTTTTATCAAACATTTGACTTCATATAAATTTCATTGCATCATTACGGGAATTTAGAACCAAAAAAGGGACGAAAAAAGTAATCCTACATATGAAAGATGCAAAAATCTAGAGATCCATATAATACTCAAATGGCTGCAAGACATTTGTAGATACCAAAATTTTAATTTTATTTAATTCAATTTTAGCTTTATTTTTTTATTATTTATTCTTATTTTTATTTTATTTCATTTTAGTTGACTAAGTTTTCCAAGATGATGGTTAGTCTTTATTTTATTTATTTTAGTAAATTAGGTTCATCATTTTTCTTTTTTAAAACATTTTTGCATTAAATTTCAGAAAAAGAAAATTCTTACAAAAATTCCAATCTTTTTTATCTTTTCAATTTTTTGAAATAAAATAAAATGAATTTTTGCAAGGTAAAAAATAAAAAAAAGAATGTAACATTTGTTATTTATCCTAAATTTGTTTTGGAAAACAAAAAATTAAAAAAGGAAAATATGTGGAACACATGCATAATAGATAGGTGGAGGCCATGCAAACTAGCTAAGTGTATAAGGCAGGCAATAGACAAGTGTCTCTATTTTTTTTTTTTTTGACATCACAACACTTGCTAGATTAGGTGGCTAGGACAAGTGGAAGTCTAGGAAAAATCTGAAAAAAAAGAAAAAAGAAAAAGAAGGCAAAGGAAAAAGAGGTTCTGGGGAGAGCAAGAAAGGGGTTTAGCGGCTGAAGGAACCTGGGGAGAAACTGGAAAAGGAAAACCGAGGTTGGAAAAAGGAAAAAACTGAAAGAGAGAGAAGAAAAAGGGTAGATGAGGGAGAGAAAGAGAAGAGCTTCGTGGGAGCTAGGTTGGAGGAAAAGGAAAAACCATAAACGAGGGTTTTGGGGCAAGAAAAAACAAAGGAACCGAGAGGAGGTTGGGAGAGAGCAAGAATCTGGAGGAGGATAGTGAGCTGAGAACAAAGAGAAGAAAAAACAACAGCAAAAAGGGGAAAATCTGGGCAAAGGAAGCTGCAGGGAAAGGAACCAAAGCAAGAAAACCTGAAGGAAGCAAAGGAGGAAACAGAGGAGGGGGAAGACTCTGGGGGGAGAGCAAGAAAGAGAGAGACTGCAGAGGAAACGAGGGAGAAATCTGGAAAAGGAAGGAACCAGGGAGTTTTTGGGAGGAAGAGGAAGAAGACGCAAGCAAGGGAAGAGAGGGGAGAAGGAAAACTGGGGGGAAGAGGAAGAAAAAAAAGGAAAAACTGAGCAAGAGAAGGAGGGAGCTTCGTGGGGGCTAGGTTGGGAGGAAAAGCAAGAAAACCGAAAGAAAAAGTGCAAAGGAGGGTTTCGGCTGAGGAAAAAAAGAAAAGGGGGAAGAGAAAGAAAGAAAAACCGAGAGAGAGGAGAGCTTGGGGAGGAGGAACAATCTAGAACCAAGAGGGAGAGTGAGAAGAGTTTCGGGCAGTGGAAAAAGGCTGAGGAAGAAACAAGAAAGAAGTTTCGGCTGGGTAAGGAAAATGGAGGAGAAAAGAGGGTTTCGAGGTTGAAAAAGGAGGAAGAAAAGGCAGCGGGCAAGAGAGAGAAGAAGAAAGGAAAAGGAAGAAGGAAAAGAGAGGGAGAGGAGAATCTGGGGAACGAAAAGAGATAGAGCAGTGGGCGGAACAAGAAAGAAACAGCGAGAAAAAGGAAAAATTTCTGCAAAAACTTTCATCAGAACAGGCTGGTTTTTGGGTCACATTGCGACCCAATTATCTCCTTCTTGATTTCTTGATTCGAGCAGATCTTGATTTCTGCACAAAATATGGAATCTGTAGAAGAAGTTTTCTTCAGGAAGTTTCAGCAAAAAGTGTCAATAAAGCCCTTGAATCTGGTCCCCAAATCCGCAGCTTGGCTTCACTGGTGCGGGTACGGAACCGCAACGAAGCAATTCTAGCAGCTTTTCCGCACATTTCTTGCCCTGATTTCGATCCAAAAAGCTACATCAGGTACTCCTCTAGATTAGTTCCTTTCATCTTCATTCATTGTTGGGTCATGATCTTGAGTTTCTTGGTTGCCGTTGTTATTTGCTCTTGCTGTTTCTATTCCTGAGCAGTGGGATGAAGATTTCCTCATGTTGGCTTGTGATTAAACGTAATGTTTGAATAAAGGGGATTTGGATGTTATTGGGGGTTTCATTATTTTCATTTTTGCTTCTGGACTTGCATACCTGGGTAGAGTTTCTTGCCGAAAAATGAAAACCCAACAAAAGTTGTCTGCTTTCCTTTCTATCTGCGAATCTAGGATGGGAAATTTTGAGCTGTTAATCCCATGTTGTTCTGTATTTTGTTTGTGGGGATGTGGTTCCTATTGGATTTAGTTTATGATTCCGTGAATTTGGCTTGACTATTGCGGCTGTCTTTTTGAGTTTGAATAAGTTCCTTGAGTTGTAGAAAGAGAGCTTCTTCGAAGATGCATGCAAAAATTTCCAAAAATTACATTTTTACCCCTCAAGTTTCCCCTTATTCTATTATTGCCCACAAAATAGGAAAAATTAATCACTTTTGCCCCTTTAACATGTTATTTTTCTTTGGTACGTCTTAATGTGTTTTTGGACAGATTATTCATAAGTCTTATGAGAGAAATTGAAGGTTTAATAATTTTTGATAGATTTATAGTTTTGATTTGGATTTTAGTAAAATTTTGGGTAATTTTGTTGTTTAATTATAGCAAACGGGTTTTCATTCATTTTGTGAAGTTTAGCATTTGGTTTTGGTATGCTACATCTTAAGCACTTAATTTTATTTTATTTTATTTTAATTTAGACCCTTAATATTTGTAATAATAATGATTTGACCCTCAAACTTCTTTAATTCTTTCAATTGGGTCCTTGTTTGTTTTAATTTGTTGAATATGGGTTATTTACTTTCATTTGAATGCTTTGATTGATTCAATTTCGTGTTTATTTCCATTTCTTGTAATTATTTGTTAATTAAAGTGATGCCTTGATCTTTTTCTTTGTTTTGAAGGGTAAATAAGAAAAATTTCATTTCATTAGGTCACCAATTCAAGGGAGGTACACTCCACTCCTTTATTTTGATTTTACTTGATCCTATGTGCTACTATGTGTGTAATTGCATGTTTTTTTTAATGTTTTTTATTATTTCATTTATTTCTTTATTCACTTTATTTATTTAAATTTAATTTTGGTTATTTGAGAGGCATTTAAATGCCAAGTTGTAATAGTTAGGTTTTTATTTTATTTTATTTCATTTTTCGCCCTTAGATTGTAGTTAGAGCCCCCAAATGTAATAGTTAGGTTTTTATTTGCTTTTATTTGCTTGCATGCTTGCATATTGTGTGTTTACGTGTTTACTCGCTTTCTTACGGCTTTTGCATCTAGATATCATGTTTATGTGTTATGTGTTTTATGTGTTTTATGTGTTTACTTGATTTTATTAGGTTTATATGATTTGTTTAGTTCTAATAAGTGTATGATTTACCACACTAGTCCAACGCTAGTTGTGGTCTTTTCCCCCGATCTTCCACTAGTCCAATGCTAGTAAGAACTTATAGACATGGGCTAGTCCATCCACGCGCTAGATTATGTTTGTATGACAATCACTACATTTTCATGCATATTTTCTACTTTTTAGGGTTTTTATCATTTTGCATGACATTTTCCTTATATATATATATCCCTTATCCCATATTTCCCCTATATGTATATTCCTTATCCCTGTGTGTGAGACATGACATTAGACTTGCATTTCATTTAAGGAAAGTTAGAACTAGGTTAGATCATTTTGCTTGCTTAGATTAGGAGAGTACCCCTCGAATATGGGATATGGATGAGTATGACTCTCTATCCTTAGCACACTCGTATTCCCTCTATTAAAGGGAAAATTAAAGCCACAAATTTTAGCCCCCCGCACCCGTTATGATGCATTCCTTTAGGTCATGTATATTTGTATAATTATTATTTTCTTTTCTTCGAGTCTTATATTTTTGCATATTCGTGACCTTTTCAAAGAGTCAACTTGGGCATCACAATTAATGTGATTTGCACCAATTAAGTTTTGAAGAGATATTCCGATTCCTTGATATCCTCCTAGGTTTAGGTTTGCATCAATGTAGTGACATCCAAATGTGATAAATTTTTAGCTTAAAATAAGAAATTTTTTGACTAAATCATGCAACTAGCTCTAGGCTAGGTTGAAAGGGTGCCTTGGATTTTATCCTTGCCTTCCCTTTCTTCAAACGTGACTCCCGAACACTTTTCTCTGATTTTTTGAAGACTTGGAGTCATTTAAAAATGGTTTTTTCGACTTATTCCTTAAAATTTCATTTTAGGTGGCTTGGTACACCTTAACTCAATACCAAGTAGCGACTCCTATTTTTTCTTAAAAACCCTTTTTAAACTTTTAATTTGGGCCAAAATCGTCGCACTTTCTAGTCCCATTCTAGGCCCATTTTTTTTATTTATTTTCAAAAAAATCAAAAATCATTTTCAATCAAAATTAAATCAAAAATCATTTTTTTATATAAACTCGTAAAATTCATAATTTTTCATTAAAAAATGGGGTGCGACAACATTATTATCCTTCTTCATGTTTTAAAGGCTTAAGGAAACATGTCACAACCTAATCTTTTGAAGACCAACTAATTCATGATTACTAATATCAAAACTTACACATGATAGGTTATAATCATAAATAAATCAACAATTCAAGGGAAAATAAAAAATTATTATAAAAAATAGCAAAAAACCTGTATTGATAGGAAAGACAAGGAACAAAATCCAGGATTGCCTCTTCTACAAGGGAAAAAATATTCACAATCAAATATTTACAAGGGAAAAATACACACAAAGGCTGCAAAATATTGCCTCACTATATCACCTAGAGTATTTTGAAAAAGAATTGAAGATACTTTCCAAATTTTTACAAAAATAATTATATAAAATAGGGGGAAAAAGCAGGAAAAAATTCTTATAAAGGCATTAGATCGAGAAAGTTCCAAAAAACTTTCTCAAATTTGTTAAATCCTTTTTTATGCTTTTTGGCCAAGAGCAAAATCATGATACAAATATGGCAAGAAAAAAAAGAATACAAGGAAAAAGTAAAGGGGAATAAAGAACAAAACTAACCCCTTTTTAGAACTCATTTAAAAAAAGAAAAAGAAAAAGAAAAATGATCTAAAAGTGTCTCACAAGGATGCTGGAAAATATTCCAAAATTTTCACTTGCAATATCACAAATATATACCAATTGGATTAGATTTGACAACTAACTGTCATGGAGTAGGAATTGAAACAGGAAGAAATAAACTAAAGGCGTGGTTCCAGCAACGAAGGCATGTCGCAATTCGTATACACCATTCTAGTGGTCAAATGGTGGAATACCAGAATCGTACCTTCCACGTCCTCAGATGAGCCAGGGATTTGATATTGCCCTAGGGAATACACCTGAGCCGACACCTTTGGTCCAGTCTTTTCCCCCTTCGACTGGTCAGGGTTGGTCTTCGTTGATTGTCGGTTCCCACTCCCTTCTCGAGATAGGCCTGGGCAATTAGCGATTTGATGATCTGCACTCCCGTAATGCAGACATTTTCTTCCTTTCTTCTAATACACATCCTCCGTGTGATTCGGCTTCCCACAGTACCCGCAGGGACCACGGGAAGCAGAGGTCGAGCCTCCCTGTGAGGTACCTCTTGATATCTTCGGAACTCTTACTCCTCCAGTTCCCTTTCCAAGATTGGGAGGTGTGCTCTATCCTCTTGTCCAACGCCATCTTCAGGAATAGCTCTTTTTCTTTGCCTGGAAGGTTCTAACTTGTAACCTCGCGCTTTCAACTCATTGAGCTTTCTCCACCGCGTCACTAAAGGCACTAAGTTGGGCTACAGCTAGGTCCTTCTGAATCTCAACATTTAGTCCCTGGACGAAACGCCTTATCCACCTTTGCTCAGTCACAATTAGTTCGGGAGCGAATTTAGACAATCTAGTGAACTGGCTCTCATATTCGGCGACAGTCTGAATTCCCTGGCGAACCCTAATGAACTCATCTTCTTTCTTTTCCTGGATTAGAAGTGGGAAAGACTTCGCGTTGAACTCCCTCATGAAATTCACCCACATCTTTGGTGTTTGTTCTCTTTCCCATTTCAGTCTTATTACGTTCCACCAAGAACGGGCTGCTCCATCCAGTTGGAAGACAACAAATGTCACCTGTCTCTCCTCAGTATAGTGCAACGCGGCAAAAATATTGATCATCTTCTCCAGCCACCTCTCGGCCACGTTAGGGTCTGGTCCTCCAAGGAATTTCGGTGGGGAGAACTTCTGAAATCGTTCGAGGGCTCTATCCTCACCCTCTCCATGGTTACCAGTGTTTTCCGGCTGATTAATAGGATTATGGCCCTGATGCTCTATTACGTGAGCCACAAGGTCGGTCATGCGCTGTATAGCGGCAGCCACCTGAACGTTAGGATCCACTCTAGGTTCAAGATTGGGTTCAAGCATTGATTCTTGATTTCCCCTTTCATTCGATGGTTGCTTACGTCCGTGCCCCCGGCCTCGTCCACTACAAGTACCCTCCATCTGGTTTAACTGGTCTAGGGTTGAAGTGTGAATACAAGATTAAAATAAATATATTCAGGTACAAGTAACAAAAGTAGACACAACTCAAACGGCAAACACACATATAACACAACTTTACCATGCAAATCACACAATAGCAGTCAGTCAGACACAAGCAAAAAGAATCCCATGAAAGTATCGGAGTCATCAAAAGTACTATACACAAACTAGGCCTAGTTCCCAATTGGGCTAACGGACTCTCCCTCATAGTTAGAACTAGGTTCGTCTCCCCTTCTAGGGCTCCGTCCGTACTCTACGAGAATAACACAGGTCAAATCTTTGACAGGATTAATCATACTTAATGACACCCTAACACATCACACGAAGTTTCATAGAATCACATTTCTAGTTTGCCCAAATCATTTCTAACCTAGGCTTTCATCTCTTCCGTATTCGAGTACAAAAATCCAAAATAAGATAATTGACAACTCGAGCTAGCCAGTCCCAAGAATAAATCATCTATATTCGTAATTCCTACCGGACATACATCTATTGTCTCCAAGTACCACGATAAAGGTTTGAAACCTATAACATTTCTTAACTCAGAGCTTATGCTCAAAAGCACTTAGCCCTTTACACTCGTTCACATGATCGAGACCATAACACCACTTGGCCTCAAGCTCACTCCACGCAGAGACCATGCGAAGCGGGATCTGATACCAGCTGTGACAGCCCCACCTCCCTTTAAGGCGAACCAGAGGGTTCGGGGGACCGCTTGCCCAACTCTCGCCAGGACTACGGAGTCAAAACACTCGTAAACCCTACTCAACGAGTGATAGAATCACAAGAATCTGACAATTGGACATTCCTAAGCCGAAAACATGATTACCAAACCAAACGGTGAAAGGGAACTTTAACTAAATGCTTCAACGAAACGAAAATGAAAATGGAACGAGGTCACAATCCGGCCGGATTCAATGCAGTGAGCACCCCAAAATTTTTTCCAAAATCCCCTGCTAATCCGGCCAGATATCCGGCTAAGAATTGGCCGGATATACGGTTGGATTCTGTGAACAGTGTAATCGCCAAATTTCTTTTCTTCCTCAATCAAGTTCCGTACTCGCCCGACTTTCCAACGGATACAAGAAAAGTTCATATAAACCCATAGAGCAGCACACATTCATCAACAAATACATGAAGGAAACATGGATAATCACTTATATACATACGTTGGAACTTTGCAAATCAAAGGGAAATGCTTGATCAAAGTACAATTAGGGTTTTCTTATATAGAGGAGCATAATCAAAAGGGATGTCTATTACTAGCTCTACTCGTTTCTTCAAAATCATGATTTCCAACATGTTGAACCCTGTAAGGAGAACAAAGGTAACGGGAAGGGGTGAGCTTACGCTCGATGAGTTACCAAAATACAAGCAATCAAGAATCATAGAGATTTGCTTTTAATCAATCAAGTATACATGACAAATACGGAAATGAATAATCATCTCAAATAGAAAGGATACAGGCGGCTCTCAAGAGCCAAATTTCCGTTGCAGTACTTGATCCAAACTCGTTAACCCTCTATCAACGTTTAATGAAACAAACATGTGAATTTCCCCCGTTCACCAAACATACCCCTTAACGGGCCCGAACACCAAACAGGAATAAGAATGGTAATACTTGAGTATACCAGCAATCCAGAGTCTCCAATACCCATAGATTCCTAAGAAACAGGCCCTCATGGCTTGTCAATTTTCCTTGACCAAGCCCCTTGCTGGCTCGATTCAATTAACTACCAATGAGGCTGAACTCAGATTTCACAGGAAGGTCGTTGGATACCAGCCTCCAGACGACTTTATAACAGGCATAGGTAACAATTCAGCTTATAACAGGCACAAGTAACAGGTTCAAACATATACAGTGACTCGACAAATAAGCAAGAGAGACGAGTGTGATGAAGTACACCCTCGTCTCGTCCAGAATTAAGTAGGTGTTACAATCATTCAGGTTACACATTGCAGGTACAGGTAAAACTGATAAGCAACAAGTCATGCAAATGGTACATTCACCTATTCAAGCAAGGATAACTTCAAAAGTTTCCTCCCAAGGAATGCCCTTGACCACCGACACGTCCTAAGGACAACCAAGAAACAATTGAGACTCGATTACGAGTCATACCTATCCAATAACTACTAATGCAAGGCAAAATAGAACTTGGGCAACAAAATAAGTAATAATTGGTGCCAAGGTATAAACGACCCCAAAACCTTTCATTTCTACTCAAAATCAACCCAACTCAAAGGAATCACGTAGCCCTAAAATTTTGGATAGCATGCCCTTTGTATTTCGATATATTCCAGTCATTTATGGCTTCATTTTTTTTCCTCAACTCAGCCCAATTCAACACATAAGTAAACATAACACAATGGCTCCTCAACTAGGCTCAAAGTCATCCACATACAAGTCAATTCTAGCAATGCATCCATCAAAAACAAAGCGGGAAACCAGTTTTAAAGACGAATGGCTAAGGAGTAGGTTTGACATCTTCTGGCGTTTTGATCGTATTTGAAGCTACGCTGATCGGATTGGGGTAAACTTTATGGCGTTTCGAAGCTAAGACAGGGATCTACATTTCTTATGAAGACATCAACACCCATTTCATGCATTTTTAGGGTCAAAATGTGCAATCTTAGAAACAATAGAAAGCTGCCCGCGAAATAGGGCTTTTGGCAGTCCAAGGTATTTTATTTATTTCACATGCTACAATACTCCTATTGAGCTGAAATTTTACAGACAGATATGTGCCTCCATTCCCTACAACTTTTATGTTTTGACTTAGATCTGATTCGACTTCTAACATGGACAAATATGCAGGTCAGAAACAGGGCAGATTCATTCCTAAATGGAAACCCTAATCTGGAATTGAAGTACATAGGCTGAAATTTTTCGTAGGCAAGTGAAACTAGCACATATAAGCTCAATATTTTACATAACAAAGCTATCAATCCATGGTAATTGCTTAAGCATCAAATAAAGGCAGAAAATTCACCAAAAATCTGAAATTTCCCATGTCCCCACTTTCTCCATGATATTTTTCCATAAAACTACAAAACTCACAACTCTAAACCACTAATTAACAATTAATTGAAGTAAAGAGGAAGTTCTTGGCAAGATACCTTAAAACCCCAAGAAAATTAGTAGCTTAGTGCTTTCCCTTCCAAAATAACTCTACAAACACCTTGAAAACTACCTTAACTAGCACTTTTATGGAGTGGTTTGCAAAAGTTATGGTTGAAATTCAAGAATGGAGCAAGAAAGGATGGTGCAAGATGAAGTTTCTCTCTTCTTTCTTGCCCTAAAAGTTTTGGCCAGCTTGGTGAAGAAATGAAGATGATTTTGGTCAAAGTTTGATATTTAGCAAAGGTAAGAAATTGGTCAAAGTCCCATTTTCAATAGTGTCATGACACTTGGCCCTTTTCTAGAATTTTCTCTCACTTTCCTTGTCTTCCAACACTACTTTGCCTAGCAAATCCTTAATTATCTCCTAACACCTTATAAATTAACATCCCTCTGTATAGAATTTCAACTAATCGTATAAATTTTATCGCACTAACCGCACTAGCGGGTCTGACGTCCTCAATGCAATTCATAACTTATACCAAGAAAATGATTTAAAAGCTATATTCACTCATAAAAATCTCTGAAAAATTAATATAAAAAGTGGGGTAAAGAAATGCAGGCGAAAATAAATTAAAGTACTATAAAATAGGAAAATTTTGCTGGTCCTCACACTCCCTCCCCTTAAAAGAATTTCGTCCTAGAAATTTCTTATCATCGCCTTCTCCGGTATACGAAAATTTTCACTTCCTTCTTACAGTTAAGTTGAGCATCATACTTAGCTAACCAAGCAGTACCCCTTCACTGGCTAGGCTCATTAAATTCTCTAGTATGGTTTCCACTTCCTATCCAAATCGCAATTCTTATACACCATTCTAGTGGTCAATTGGTGGAATACCAGAATCTTACCTTCCATGTCCTCAGATGAGCCAGGGATTTGATGTTGCCCAAGGGAATACACCTGAGCCGACACCTTTGGTCTAGTCTTTTCCCCCTTCCACTGGTCAGGGTTGGTCTTCGTTGATTGTCGGTTCCCACTCCCTTCTCGAGATAGGCCTGGGCAATTAGCGATTTGATGATCTGTGCTCCCGTAATGCAGACATTTTCTTCCTTTCTTCTAATAGACATCCTCCGTGTGATTCGGCTTCCCACAGTACCTGCAGGGACCACGGGAAGCAGAGATCGAGCCTCCCTGTGAGGTACCTCTTCATATCTTCGGAACTCTTACTCCTCTAGTTCCCTTTCCAAGATTGGGAGGTGTGCTCTATCCTCTTGTCCTACGCCACCTTCAGGAATAGCTCGTTTTCTTCGCCTGGAAGGTTCTAACTTGTAATCTCGCGCTTTCGACTCGTTGAGCTTTCTCCATCGCGTCACTAAAGGCACTAAGTTGGGCTATAGTTAGGTCCTTCTGAATCTCAACATTTAGTCCCTGGACGAAACTCCTTATCCTCCTTTGCTCAGTCACAATTAGTTCGGGAGCGAACTTAGACAATCTAGTGAACTGGCTCTCATATTCGGCGACAGTCTGGGTTCCCTGGCGAACCCTAATGAACTCATCTTCTTTCTTTTCCTGGATTAGAGGTGGGAAAGACTTTGCGTTGAACTCTCTCATGAAGTTAACCAACGTCTTCGGTGTTTGTTCTCTTTCCCATTTCAGTCTTATTACGTTCCACGAAGAACGGGCTGCTCCCTCCAGTTGAAAGACAGCAAATGTCACCTGTCTCTCCTTAGTATAGTGCAACGCGGCAAAAATATCGATAATGTTCTCTAGCCACCTCTCGGCCACATCAAGGTCAATTTTCCTCCAAGGAATTTCGGTGGGGAGAACTTTTTAAATAGTTTGAGGGCTCTATCCTCACCCTCTCCATGGTTACCAGGGTTTTCCGGCTGATTAACAGGATTATGGCCCTGATGCTCTACTACGTGAGCCAAAAGGTCGGTTATGCGCTGGATAGGGGCAGCCACCTGAACGTTAGGATCCACTCTAGGTTCAAGATTGGGTTCAAGCATTGATTCTTGATTTCCCTTTTCATTCCATGGTTGCTTACGTCCGCGCCCCCGGCCTCGTCCACTACGAGTACCCTCTATCTGGTTTGACCACTGTGACAGCCCCACCTCCCCCTAAGGTGAACCAAAGGGTTCGGCGGACCGCCTGCCCAACTCTCGTCGGGACTCAGTCGTTCACTCAAGCAAATCAGAAATAAAACCACCAGAAAGAGCAAAACAAGGATCCAAAACTTAAAACAAAATTATATACATTGTTATCTCAGAAGGAAGTACATCCGTCGAATATACAAAGGTTCTCAATTCACCATACAACCAGCCCGTGCCAAGCACTAGGGCGAGAACCATTACAAAACCAAAGAACTAGACCAAGCCAGTCTATACAGAGCTCTCGTCCTTGCTCACTTTCCCCTGTTAAGGAAAACAAAACTAAAGGGATGAGCTAAAAGCTCAGTGAGGTTCCGAACACGTAAGCAGCAATCCATCCAAAACATTAAATATAGAATTTCAATAATTCAAGTAACATTTACAATGGAAAGTGATAATAACACATACATTAAAGGATACAGGCTCACAAGGAGCCATTTGTTCGTTCATTCATTCATTCGTTCTCCTGACATTCCCCTTATTCCTCCATTCATTCACTTGAAAATACATTTTGTAAGTAAAACCCTCGTTCGTTCGTTCATTTCATTCACCCCCTTCCCAGACATTGGCCGGGCTCCACCAGACTTCAAGGTAATACTCGAGTATACCAAACGTTCACCCAGGTCACCATATCGCCCGACCGAGTCCGCTTCTGGCTCGAGTCGATCGGTAACAAGGGGCAGTGGCCAGTTCAGCCAAAAGGCTTACATTCATGCACAAGTAACATTTCAATCGTTCAATCATTGAAAATTTCACAATCATTTAGGCTGAGTGCGATAAAGTACACGCTCGCCTAGAAAACTCGTTTTGGCTAATCATTGAAAGCGTTTAACATGTTATCAGTCATATATACAAGCCATATAATCAAGAAACATAACAAACAAGGAACACTCACCTATTTACGTAAAACAACGTGCAAATATCCTTCCGGATATTACCTCAGTCACCGAGAAAATCTAAGAGTAAATGAGAAAGAATATTACAGTCTATCTAGCACAAACAAGTAAGTGAAATCAAAGAAAAACCGACAATTGATAAGTAAAACGTATAAAGACGCCTTTATAGTGAAAAGGGGATATTTGGATCGGAGGACGAAAATAACTAGGGTTTCATAAACCAAACACAAAACTAACTCAAGCGGGTTATAAAATGTCCGGCGGAAAACACTTGGACCAAAGACAACTCGGACTCCAACGAGATAGGCTAAAAATATTGTTTTCGGAATCGTTTAGATAGTTCAAAATCACCTCATACCCAAGCAGCTAGTATAGACTACACGTCATGATAAAATCATGTGAAAAGGAGGACAATACTACCTTACATTCACACTTAAAACCTCACTTAAACGTGGTTCACTTGTGGCCGAGAAAACCCGAAATCATACCTCTATATTTTGGGTACGGAGTAAGTAAACATCTGGCGTTTCAAATCGAAGAGGTATCATGTTTTGGAATGGTAAAACGGAATGGTAAAACGGTCATAGTATTTGCAAAACGAAAATATACAAATTCAAATAGAAACTTAGCCCTCGAGCGAAAATTTGGGCAGCACGCCCTTTGTATTTACCTATTTTTCCAGCCATTTCTGGCTTCATTATTTTTCTCATTCAAGCCCAAGTTTATACACAACACAAATGCATTTCAATAGCCGTTCCATAGGCTCAAGACAATACAAGGACATAAATCAACTAATAACAAATGCGGAAATGAAGTTTACAAAAGACAGATTTGACGGGTTTTTTACGGAAAGAACACATCTGAGGCTACGCTTATCGGATTGGTGTGAAACTTATACCATTTCGAAGCTAAGACGAAATCCTACAACTTTCATGAAGATCACTTGGTCAAATTTCCAGTGTAACCTGGTCAAATTCCCAATTTACAGAGCCAACTTCCAACTATATGGCTAATTAACCGCACTGTACTAGAATGGTCATATCTCAGGCTACCAAGGTCCGTTTAAGGTGTTCTTGTAGGTGTTTAAAAGCTAAGACAGAGTACTAAAACTTTAATGTTTTAAAAAATGGCTAAATCAGCACGGATCCTAGTGAATAAACATGATAAACTGGATGAACTGACTAAAACAGAACACTGGAAACATCCTAAAATAGTGAGGGTATTTTGGTCTTTTCACAGGTTACATTACTCCGATTGAGCTGAACTTTTGTAGGAACCTATAAAATACCATTCTATACAACTTTCATGTTTTATTCCAAGCCTGATTCGGCCTCTAACCACACGAAATGAAACCGGACAGAACAGGGTGAAATTTTTCCAGAAATCTGGAATTTTTGGTTTCAATGATAACTTTCTTCATTTCTTGCTTCACTTGCTACCAAAACCCCCTATATAATCTTAGCTACAACATATACTAACCATACATCAAATATAGGCAGCAATCCATCAAACCCTAATTCATGTAACTAAAAGGAAAATCACCCAAAGCATGATAACAACCATCATCACCACAATTTTGAGATGCTAAGCTAATTTAAACAAGATTAAGAGTAAAAATTGGGGAAATCATCATCCTTACCTTGCTTAGTGTCTACGAAGAGCAACCCTAGCTTTCCCCTTCAAAAATTCACCAACACCTCACTAAATAAACACTCAAGGGTGCCTTTAATCGGTTTAGTTTCTTTTCTTTCTCACTTGGCAGCTCAAATTCAAGATGAAGGAAGGTGTTTCTTTGCTCTCTCTTTCCCCTCTTGTCTCTTGGCCAACCAGCAGAAATATGGTGAAGAAAGAGCAAAATTGGGGATAAAAAGGTTGGACTCTTGGTTGGTCAAGAAACCCTTAGGTGGCGACAAGTGGCGCCACCACCACCACTCTTTTTTTTTTCTCTCTTTTCTTTGCATTTGGTCCACATTTTCGGTCAAGACTAGCTGGAAATGTGGGAGATATTTTGCTCAAATATTAATGAGCTCATGTGGTAAGAAAGTGGTGGTCAAGTGGTGCGTTCAATCGGTAGCGCGCGGTACCCGTCGGTTCGCGCCGTTTTTCCTTAAATCACACGTACTAGGGTTTTTACTTCCTATTCACTAACTTTTTATCATTTCTTCTAATCACATATTATTTCTTACCCAAAAGTCACTCTTAAGCACCAAATTTGATCCTTGCTTCGTACAGGATAATTACACGACGGATACACGAAAAACCCTATTTCACTTCGAATTGAAATCGGAAAGGAAAACCCTAATTTTCTATGATCATTGGCACTTTTTCTAGGGTGATTAAGTAGAAATATGGTATAGAATAATAATTTCAAAATAATTTTCAAATAAAAGGAAAATTTCAAGAAATATGTAAGGAATTTGCAAGTCCTCACAACCAGTCTAGGGTTGAAGTGCGAATACAAGATTAAAATAAATGTATGCAGGTACAAGTAACAAAAGTAGACACAACTTAAAAGGCAAACACACATATAACACAACTTCACCAGGCAAATCACATAGTAGCAGTCAATCAGATACAAGCAAAAAGAATCCCATGAAAGTATCGGGGTCATCAAAAGTACTATACACAAATTAGGCCTAGTTCCCAACTGGGTTAACGGACTCTCCCTCATAGTTTGAACTAGGTTCGTCTCCCCTTCTAGGGCTCCGTCCATACTCTACGAGAATAACACAGGTCAAATCATAGACAGGATTAATCATACATAATGACACCTTAACACAGCACACGAAATTCCATAGAATCACATTTCTAGTTTGCCCAAGTCATTTCTAACCTAGGCTTTCATCTCTTCCGTATTCGGGTACAAGAATCCAAAATAAGATAATTCACAACTCGAACTAGCCAGTCCCAAGAGTAAATCATCTACATTCGTAATTCCTACCGGACATACATCTATTGTCTCCAAGTTCCACGATAAAGGTTTGAAACCTATAACATTTCATAACTCATAGCTTATGCTCAAAAGCACTTAGTCCTTTACACTCGTTCACATGATCGAGACCGTAACACCACTTGACCACGCCAGGGTTTTCCGGCTGATTAACAGGATTATGGCCCTGATGCTTTACTACGTGAGCCAAAAGGTCGGTTATGCGCTGGACAGCGGCAGCCACCTGAACGTTAGGATCCACTCTAGGTCCAAGATTGGGTTCAAGCATTGATTCTTGATTTCCCTTTTCATTCGATGGTTGCTTACATCCGTGCCCCCGGCCTCGTCCGCTACGAGTACCCTCTATCTGGTTTAACCGGTCTAGGGTTGAAGTGCGAATACAAGATTAAAATAAATGTATGCAGGTACAAGTAACAAAAGTAGACACAACTTAAAAGGCAAACACACATATAACACAACTTTACCAGGCAAATCACACAGTAGCAGTCAGTCAGATACAATCAAAAAGAATCCCATGAAAGTATCGGGGTCATCAAAAGTACTATACACAAATTAGGCCTAGTTCCCAACTGGGCTAACGGACTCTTCCTCATAGTTAGAACTAGGTTCGTCTCTCCTTCTAGGGCTCCGTCTGTACTCGACAAGAATAACACAGGTCAAATCTTAGACATGATTAATCATACATAATGACACCCTAACCCATCACACGAAGTTCCACAGAATCACATTTCTAGTTTGCCCAAGTCATTTCCAACCTAGGCTTTCATCTCTTCCGTATTCGGGTACAAGAATCCAAAATAAGGTAATTCATAACTCGAGCTAGCTAGGCCCAAGAGTAAATCATCTACATTCGTAATTCCTACCGGACATACATCTATTGTCTCCAAGTACCACGATAAAGGTTTGAAACCTATAACATTTCATAACTCATAGCTTATGCTCAAAAGCACTTAGTCCTTTACACTCGTTCACATGATCGAGACCGTAACACCACTTGACCTCAAGCTCACTCCACGCAGAGACCACGCGAAGCGGGATCTGATACCAACTATGACAGCCCCACCTCCCTCTAAGGCGAACCACAGGGTTTGGTGGACGGCCTGCCCAGCTCTCGCCAGTACTACAGAGTCAAAACACTCGTAAACCCTACTCAACGCGCGATAGAATCCCAAGAATGCAACAATAAGAGATTCCTAAGCTGAAAACATGATTACCAAACCATACGGTGAAAGGGAACTTTAACTAAATGCTTCAACGAAAAGGAAAACGAAACGAAAACGAAAACGGAACGATGCGCGGCCACGTCACAATCCGGCCAGGATTTGGCCGGATATCCGGTCGGATTCAAGGCACTGAGCATCCCAAAATTTTTTCCAAAATCACCTGCTAATCCGGCCAGATATCTGGCTAAGAATTGGTCGGATATACGGCCGGATTCTGTGACCAGTGTTCTCGCCAAATTTCTTTTCTTCCTCGATCAAGTTCCGTACTCGCCCGACTTTCCAATGGATACAAGAAAAGTTCATATAAACCCATAGAGCACACATTCATCAACAAATACTCGAAGGAAACATGGATAATCACTTATATACATACGTTGGAACTTTGCAAATCAAAGGGAGATGCTTGATCAAAGTACAATTAGGGTTTTCTTATATAGAGGAACATAATCAAAAGGGATGTCTATTACTAGCTCTACTCTTTTCTTCAAAATCATGATTTCCAACATGTTGAACCCTGTAAGGAGAACAAAGGTAACGGGAAGGGGTGAGCTTACGCTTAATGAGTTACCAAAATACAAGCAATCAAGAATCATAGAGATTTGCTTTTAATCAATCAAGTATACGTGTCAAATAGGGAAATGAATAATCATCTCAAATAGAAAGGATACAGGTAGCTCTCAAGAGCCAGATTTCCATTGCAGTACTTGATCCAAACTCGTTGACCCTCCGTCAACGTTTAATGAAACAAACATGTGAATATCCCCCGTTCACCAAACATATCCCTTACCGGGCCCGAACACCAAACAGGAATAAGAATGGTAATACTTGAGTATACCAGCAATCCACAGTCTCCAATACCCTTGAATTCCCCAGAAATAGGCCCTCATGGCTTGTCAATTTTCCTCGACCAAGCCCCTTGCTGGCTCGATTCAATTAACTACCAATGAGGCTGAGCACAGATTTCACAGGAAGGTCGTTGGATACCAGTCTCCAAATGACATCATAACAGGCATAGGTAACAAATTCAGCTTATAACAGGCATAAGTAACAGGTTCAAGCATATACAATGACTCGACAAATAAGCAAGAGAGACGAGTGTGATGAAGTACACCCTCGTCTCGTCCAGAATTAAGCAGGTGTTATAGTCATTCAGGTCACACATTGCAGGTACAGGTAAAATTGATCAGCAACAAGTCATGCAAATGGTACACTCTCTTATTCAAGCAAGGATAACATCAAAAGTTTCCTCCCAAGGAATGCCCTTGACCGCCGACACGTCCTAAGGACAACTAAGAAACAATTGAGACTCGATTACGAGTCGTACCTATCCAATAACTACTAATGCAAGGTAAAATAGAACTTGGGGGTGAAAATAAGTAACAATTGGTGCCAAGGTATAAACGACCCCAAAACCTTTCATTTCTACTCAAAATCAACCCAACTCAAAGGAATCACGTAGCCCTTAAACTTTGGATAGCATGCCCTTTGTATTTCGATATATTCCAGTCATTTATGGCTTCATTTTTTTTCCTCAACTCAGCCCAATTCAACACATAAGTAAACATAACACAATGGCTCCTCAACTAGGCTCAAAGTCATCCACATACAAGTCAATTCTAGCAATGCATCCATCAAAATCAAAGCGGGAAACCAGTTTTAAAGACGAATGGCTAAGGAGCAGGTTTGACATCTTCCGGCATTTTGGTCACATTTGAAGCTACGCTGATCGGATTGGGGTAAACTTTATGGCGTTTCGAAGCTAAGACAAAGAGATACATTTCTTATGAAGACATCAACAAGCATTTCGTGCATTTTCAGGGTCAAAATGTGCAATCTTAGAAAAAATAGAAAGCTGCCCGCGAAATAGGGCTTTTGGCAGTCAATGGTATTTTATTTGTTTCACATGCTACAGTGTTCCTATTGAGCTGAAATTTTGCAGACAGATATATACCTCCATTCCCTACAACTTTCATGTTTTGACCTAGACCTGATTCGACTTCTATCATGGACAAATATGCAGGTCAGAAACAGGGCAGATTCATTCCTAAATGGAAACCCTAATCTGGAATTGAAGTACACAAGCTGAAATTTTTCGTAGGCAAGTGAAACTAGCGCATATAAGCTCAATATTTTACATAACAAAGCTATCAATCCATGGCAATTGTTTAAGCATCAAATAAAGGCAGAAAATTCACCAAAAATCTGAAATTTCCCATGTCCCCACCTTCTCCATGAAATTTTTCCATAAAACTACAAAACTCACAACTCTAAACCACTAATTAACAATTAATTGAAGTAAAGGGGAAGTTCTTGGCAAGATACCTTGAAACCCCAAGAAAATTAGTAGCTTAGTGCTTTCCCTTCCAAAATAACTCCACAAACACCTTGGAAACTACCTTAACTAGCACTTTTATGGAGTAGTTTGCAAAAGTTATGGTTGAAATTCAAGATTGGAGCAAGAAATGATGGTGCAAGATGAAGTTTTTCTCTTTTTTCTTTCCCTCAAAGTTTCGGCCAACTTGGTGAAGAAATGAAGATGATTTTAGTCAAAGTTTGATATTTAGCAAAGGTAAGAAATTGGTCAAAGTCCCATTTTCAATAGTATCATGACACTTGGCCCTTTTCCAGAATTTTCTCTCACTTTCCTTGTCTTCCAACACTACTTTGCCTCGCTAATCCTTAATTAACTCCTAACACCTTATAAATTAACATCCCTCTGTGTAGAATTTCAACTAATCGTCAAAATTTTACCGCACTAGCGGGTCCCACGTCCTCAATACAATTGATAACTTATACCAAGAAAATGATTTAAAAGCTATATTCACTCATAAAAATCTCTGAAAAATTAATATAATAAAGTGGGGTAAAGAAATGCAGGCGAAAATAAATTAAAGTACTATAAAATAGGAAAATTTTACGGGTCCTCACACAAAAAACACTCACCAGTTTAAGCAAAATAACGTCAACAGTTTCCTTCCGGATTCTGCCCTTGATCATCGACAAACCCTAAGAATAAACAAGAGAAAATATTATGGTTCAACTGTGACGCCCTATTTCTCCCTGAGGCGAACCAAAGGGTATCCGCGGACGCCTGCCCAACTCTCGCCAGGACTCAAGCAATTTTCATTCAAGTTTAATGCAATACTAGACATCACAACTAGAAAAAACAAGTCAAATAATGCGGAAGCTTTAAAATTTAACAATTTATAACGATTATCCAACCCTTACCTTGAATATCCAAAAGATGCTTCAATGTCAAAATATACAACATCCAGATACATCAAATATCCAAATCATACATTAGATTCCCAAAAGTACAACCAATAAGAGGTCTAGCCCAAATTACATTAGAAACGCTAAGCCAAAAGTACATCAAAAGGGGTTTTCCCAAGTTCATTCCATGTCCAATCCTGTTAAGGAAAACAAATCTACAGGGTGAGCAAAACGTTCGTAAGGCCAAGAACACACATGCAAGCACATAGTCCAAGTAACAAGCCCAAATAACAGGTCAATAGATAAAGTACAAGTAATTGACAATTCCAATAAAATGTAAACAGAAACATTTCAAGGATACGGTAGCTCTCAGGGGCTAAGTTCCACTTGCTTTGCCAGGGTCATTCGTATACCTTCCCGCGATGACTCTCTGTCAACCAGATCGGTATTTCCATTCCGTAGATCTCCACTTATTTCTCATGTCCGTCCACCGTACATACCACTCCGGGCCCTCACGACATTTATAGGGTGATACTGCACGAGTATGCCAAGCGAGATCTCTCAAATAGATCAAGCTTATCATGTAATCTCATGGCTCACCGAGGTTCCCGACCAAGCCTGTGAGAACTCGAAAAATTATGTGTATACTTTGAATTTATTTCATTACGTTTAATCCGTTATTAGAAATATTACATGTAACAAATGAATGGGTAAATTAAATGCCTAATTGAATTCCTATAGAATTGAAAATTTAGGAAAAAATTAAATAAATAAAAGTTCCATCAGCTTCAATTATTAAGATTAGAATGAAATGATTTAATCTTAGCTCAAATGTTTTATAAGATCTTAAAATTTATATATGAACATTAACCTTGTTTTAGAGCTACCAAACCTAATGGATTTTGAAGTAATATTGCTGAATTATGTTGAATGGTTGAATTGGTAATGAGATTAAGACTCATATAATGTTTTAGAAACTCTAAGGTAATTTGTTATGACTATATACACGAAATGGCTCCTAATCACTTAAATTATTTTTTTATAATATTTAAGAGACTATAAAACCTGAGAAGTTAAGGTTGTGAAACAAAATTTAATTCACAAACAACCTAGAGCTTAGTTAGTCTTAAAAAGGAAAATGGAGTATCTATAAGCCATAATTAATACTGGATTGAGAAAGTATATTAGTTTAAACATTATACAAGTTTATAAACTTGAAGATAGGTATTTCATGGTTTAAAAGTAATAAAGTCAATAAGTTTCGAAAATAAAATGATAAATAAATATTGAGAATGTTATGGTTGTATTTTAAGGTCAAACTTGATTTTAATAAGTTTAAAGTCGCAAATAAGTTAATTGTGCAAAATATTGGACTATTTGAATTTTGCCAAGATAAATTAATACTTCTTGATGTAGATTATGTTAATGCTTTAATATTAAATTTTTGAGTTTCGATAGCTAATTTTAAGTGTTAATAATGTTTAAGTGTTAACGGGAACTTTAGTATTAAGACGAAATCGTTTTTAGATTAGGACCTTCATAATTATTTTAGGACAATGAAGTCTCGATAATTGAATTCTCGCAAGATTAGTGCTTCAGTAGGCTATCGAATTTCATCCGGGGTAAATTTTGGAATTAGTTTACGAGTGAGAACCTAAGTGGAAGGTCGAACAAGTGTGAAAAGACCAAACTGGCCCTCCACTATCTTGGATTTACCATGCAGCCACGGAAACCTTAAACAAGTTTCATTCCAAACATTTCCAATTTCTGCCGGTTCCATTTCCATTTCTTATTCCAGCACTTTCCATTCCTATTGCCGACTCAACTCCACTAAAACATTGCAATATATACATTCCACTACACATCAGTCCCACCCACAACAACTCCACTTCACTTCCATTTCCCTGCCTTGGTATCATCGACGAGAGTGAGAAAGAGGGAGCCGAGCTTCTTGTTTCTTTTCTTTCTGTCCGTAAACTAGAGAGGGAAGAGAGAGACTTGCGATTCAGTCTGTCTTCCATCCGTGAGCTGGAGAAGAGCTTGAGACCAGATTTCCTTCATCCAGCCGCAAGCCAAAGCAAGGGAGAGAGGGAGAGAGCTAGCGGTCTGCATTTTTCTGGACTGCCGAGGGAAGGAAAATAATTTCTGCTGCTAATCGTGTGTGTGTACTCCAAGCTGAGGTAATTTCCGGAACTAGATTGATTGGTTAAGGGTAGATGGTGTTGACTATGGGCTTGCATGTGGTGGTTGTTGTGAGCCCCCAATCAGTTCGTAAGTTGATATTAGGGGTATTCATTATTTCGGTGTGGTGAAGTTAGGGTTAGGGCTAAGGAGGAAACCCTAATCTCGGTTAAGATTGAAAACCCTAGTTTATGTATTAGTTTGAAATGGTTAGCAAACTCTAGATTAGCAAACCTCTAGTGTTACAATTTATTAGAAAGCTTAAGTGGAGTTTTATTTATCGCCCGCATTTTCTACATTTTCTTTATTAAAAAATTCCCCAGATAATTGTTATTGAGTAAATATAGGTTTTAGATGATTTTTCTAGTATCGGTTAGTTTTTGAGAAATTAAGAACATATATCGGACGTGGGACCCACTAGCGCGGAAAGTTTGGTAAAATTCGGCCAATTAGGTTAAGTTTTGGATACTGGAATTAATTTACCGGGTGTTAAGAGATAAGTAGAGGTTGCAATTTGGATTGATATGAGAGAGACAAGTTAGGTAGGTATTTAATAAAAGGTGACAAGTGTCACCATGTGATTGCTTCATACCTTAAGACCACTATTCATGGTCTTACCAATTGACTAATTAAATCAAAAAAACAACCAAAAATTCTTCATTTCTTCTCCCTTGTTGGCCGGCCCTCTCTCTCAAAAAGAAAGGAAGAAACTCTTCAAGTTTTGCTTCCATTTTGCTCCAAATCATCAAAACCAACCATTGAAACTTGAACTTACTCCATAAAACCTCTTCAATTAGTGTTAGTAAGTTGTTTGGTGGAGTGATTTGGAAAGCTAGGAGGACCTCTTGCTCTCTCTCTCTCTCTTGTTTTTAAGGTAAGTTGTGAAGAACCACCCTCCTCCCTTAATTGATGCTTAAATCATGCTTAGTGGTAGTATGAGATGCAAGTTTATGGATTATTTCTTGATTGTGGTTGAAGTGATGAAGTTTTATTATTTTTGGGGATTTTTCTGTTTTAATATAAGCATGATTGTGTGGCTATCTATGATGATTGGAAATGGTATATAATGACTCTAGGAGGTGGAAAAAGTGATTAATTGCAACCAATTTCTGGTTTGGAAGAAATTTCAGAAAATTAGGGTTTTTGTGGGAGCATTCTGCCCGAATTTTTAGCTCCTAGTTAGAGGCCGAATTGGCCTTGGATTAAAACATGAAAGTTGTAGGGAATGACATTTTAGAGGTGCCTGAAAAATTTCAGGTCAATCAGAGTATTGTAGGATGAGAAAATTCGAAATTACTATTGCTGTTCTGGTTTTACCCGAATGTAAGAATTTCGCCTGTAATTGATTGTTTTGGTTAGGAATGCTTCCGAATTGGTTGTTGAGGCCTTCTGATGAAATGTAGCCCTGTTTCTTAGCTTTCAGTTGGTTTTGGAATTTCTAGATTCGGACTTGGATAGCCGGATTTATGATGTTCCCGCTAGAATGCATTCTGTGAATCTGTTTTTGTGATTCTGGTGTAGTATTTTGCATTTTTGACCTAGTTACCCTCGAAACTGGACTGAGTAGCCTTCTTCAACATTGTAACCTCTTAAGTCCTGAATATATCTGCAAAATTTCCGGTCAAACGGATCTGTGTAGCTCGAGTTATAACCAAAACACTCGCACCTGTTTTGTGCCCTGAAATTGTGTACGTTTTGAATTTCAGCTTCTGACCGTGCATTTTTCTGTTTTGATCCCATACGATCTGGGTGTCAACTCCTTCATAATAAATTTATATCTTGGTTTTAGCTTCGAAACGGTATAAAGTACGTCGAAATCCGAGTTCCGTAGCTTCCGTTATGACCAAAACAAGATTGATCGTCAGAACTGCTTTTGATCTGGACAGTTCTGACAGGTAATTTGGTACTCAATTTTCGTTCCATTCTGAATGGATTCAGGTCTTGGCCAAAACATCAAAGTTTTAGCCTTATGTCTCAGCTTTCTAATGCATTTGGAATTTCCTGATTTAGATTTGTAAGCTGGGAGTTATGGTCCAGCAAACATACCCTGTTCGTTACTCTAGAGTGCGAATTCCTGGAACGATTTTCTGTACTTTCGACCTATTTCCGTTTAGATCCGGATTGAGGTGTCTTCATGAAAACTGTAACCCTTCCTCTTAGCTTCGTAACGATACCTCATGTACCTTGATCCGACATTCCTAGCCTAACTTTTGATCAAAACGGTTTGAGAAGGCAGATTTGGCCATTTCCGTTTGCCGTTCCGCGCGGGCGCGTGCGCCCGTTTTGCCGTTTCCGCACTTGCATGTGCCGATTTTGCCGTTTTGCTTGTTTTAAGTATGTTAGTAGCCGTTTGTGATATATTGTGACACAATCTTCAATTTCAGACGTTGGTGAGCTAGGTGGAGCCGGTGGGGCCTACTAGCTACTCCTCGCGGCACGAATTTCGTACTTTTGCTCTTTTGTTCGTTGTGTAAGTATTCAGGCCGCTCTTATGTATTAGTTGCTTATGTGTTTCGATATGTATGAAAAGGGTACCTAGGCGAGGGTGTACTTTATCGCACTCGACCTAAACCCTAATTTACGCACACATTTGTATATGGCATATGTATATGAATCATTTTGGAACTAAACCCCTTGAGCTTGTGGCTCGGGGTGACTTTTGAGTAAATTTTGTGAAGTTTGTGAGTTTGGGGCCCGATCTCATGACCTAGATGGACTATTCGAGCCGGTTAGAGCTTGGTCGAAGTGAGTCCAACCTGGTTTGAGGTCACCAAGTTTATGAATCCGGTTCACCGATTAGGTGGACCAAGTTTGTGACCCGAGCTTGTGAACCAAGCTCAATTTCGTTCGCTTGAGCAAGTTTGTGAGGTGTCTGGCCAGAGAGGGTGATAAGGTGTACGGTGGGAGTACAAGTGAAGTTCTACGGACCATTATGTGTGGTCGACGGAGTGTCGGCAGGAGGTCACACATGGCAAACGATCTGGCTTTGGAGCCACCTGTATCCTTATTATGTGATGTTACTTTTCTGCTTTTGCTTTACTCTTACTGTGCAATTGTTAATATGTGAGATTTACGCTTTTACCCCTGTTTACTTGCTAAGCATATAGCTTACCCCTTTTCTTTTGTTTTCCTTAGCAGGGGCCGACGCGGGGACTTTTGACACATACACTAGTATAGTTAGGTTTGCTTGTAATAGTCGGACAGCTAGGATGTTTGTTTTTGTTTTGGTGATTTGTATAAGAACCCTCCTTAGGGTCTACCTTCTGATGGTTGTTATTATAATGTATTAAAATGGTTTGACTCGATACTTTTGAAGATGTAAATAGAATTTGTATATATTATAAATAGTTCTCTTTTGGTTTAATATAATTTTGTTAGCTTTGTGTTTTGAGTCCTGGCGCGAGCTAGGCAGGCGTCCCGCCGATACCCTAGGGTTCGTCCTTGGGAGAAGCGGGGGCGTCACAGTTGTGTGGTCAGATGATAGTTTAAGTCACAGAAAATCTGTTTGAGAAGGAAGTGAAGTTGTCGAGAGCTTGAGCTGGAAATTTCGGTTTTTAATTTGCTAGTTTGTGATGATCTGAGCTTAATTTTGGACCCAACCTGATAGATAGTTCTTTATTTGGTGTTGCATGAGAACTTTGTGGCCAGGAATTCGGTTGCATGGCTGGAAATTTTTATTTGAAAGTTGCTGGACTGCTAAACAAATTTCCAGTTTAGCCGATGGAGTTGTATGGGTAAATTAGTGTGAAATTTGCTGAAAAGTGGTTGTTTCTCTCTTGGTTGCATGTTTAGCTAACTAAATACTGGATGATTAAGCCCTGTATGAGATTTATTAGCAGTGTGTAAACCAGAAATTTGAAGGAAAACAAAATCTGGATGCATGCATGTCGATCGAGTGGGTTGGAATGAAAATTCTGGTTGGATGTTTTTTTTTATGATGTCCGCACATGGATTGGATCAAAGCTGATTGATAGTTAATTATTTTGATCATGCATGAAGCTGAGATGAGTCGTGTTTAATAAAAAAAAAAGAGAAAGAAAAGAAAGCTGAATTGTGGCCGAAAGAAGAGGTTGAGCCTTTAATTAGTTTTCCTTTGAATTTTAGCTAAGATTTTTATACTGGGTAATTAAGATTAGTTTGTAGCTGGTTAATCACCTTTTTGCATGTTGAGTTGAAGTAAAAATTGAAGGAAGTTATGGACAAAACACTATAAGTTAATGGGTTATATTGCTGGAATTTGTACATGGTTGCTAGCCGTACTAGTTGAAACTTTTGGTGAGATTATTTTCTGGATTTGTGTATTGTTTGTTTTAGTTTAGGTTGGACAAATTATAAGCCATATGTTTAGTGTTTCTAGCAAGTAAAAGTTGGAGATTTAATAGACATCTTGAATTGACATTTGCTAGAATTTTCTTGAATATTGAAACAAGAAAGGAAAATATGAATTTCTAGACTTATGTGGGTGTAAGCTAACCGTGACTTATCTTCTATGTTTGAGTTAAATTTCTGGTTGATTGTTGCAAGGAATGATTGTTTGTCGTCAAGAGCTAATGATTGATGAAGCTCTTGGCCATTTGAGTAATTTTTGCAAGAGTTTAATTTTTGGTGAATTTGTTCAAGTGGTTGGTTGAAACGTATTTGGAAGGTCCATGGTTTGTGATTTGGGATTGTTTTGATACCTTGGACTTCCTTTGTTGAATTTTATTTGGAACTGAATCTGTTGAGACCTAGGGCTAATGATTGATGAAGCCCTAGTGAAATTGATGTTTGAATTGTGTTTTGGCTATTTTGGCAACCGGGAATACGATGTGCAAATGATTTGAAATCGTGAAATCCGTTTTGGTCTGTTGAATTTGAGTATTTTTAAATCAAGCTTTGTTGAAATGTTTTGTTCCAATATTAAGCTATAGAAATTGAGTATAGTACGATAATGCTAAATTCGAGTGTCGGGATTTTTAAACCCTTGCTAACTTGTTGATTCTTTTCTTTGCTTACACTAGCTTTATTATTTTAAGAAATAATTGGACTAACTTCCAAACTCTAAATTTTTCATAAAAATTATTCCGGGCCAGTTGTTTTAGAGGAAAATTGTTAAAAACACTAGATTTAAATAAATTTAAATGAAAAGTGTAGAAAACTTGCTCGGCAAGAAAACATGATTCTTTTTCACTTATATTCTAGTACTTGAGCTTTTATTGAAAATTTTCTAGTACGAACGCATTTTTCACCTTCTCGATTTCCGTGCCAAATTAAGCATTTTACTCTTCTTTTGAAATTGATAGTCCTTGCCACGATTTATCTCGGAAATGGGACTTTTAAATTCCTTTTGGTTTTATACCAATGATTAAGTTAAAACTTCCTATTTCAATTTGTTTGAGCTTGAGGCTTGAGTGTGTGTATCTAAGAGGTTTTCTTTTATTCGCCTTAATCGAGCATCTAGGTAATTTGTAATTGTGATTAATCTCAGGTGATTCAGAGGACACCGAGAAGCTCTTTTAATTTCCTGCTTTTGCTCTTGCTTTGCTCCGGATTACGGTGAGGGATTCCAAACTGTTTTGCACAAAATTGCTTCTCGAACTTTTATAACCACTATTTGTATAATTGCTTATATATATACGTGATGTGACTTGATAAGTGCTTCTTTCATGCCTAAGTGGTCTAATACTTGATGAATCTTGTTCATTTGAATGAAAAGTACTTATTTCTAGGCGAGTGTGTACTTTATCGCACTCGACCTAACTGTTGCTGTATTGCTTAACTGTTCAATATTTCATTGTTTATATGTTATTTGCGTATGCTATAGGCCATGTGTACTTTATCACATTGGCTGAACAAGGCCTTTTCCCCTTCGTTATCACCTATTCGAGCCAGAAGCGGACTCGGTCGGATAGGTTGATAACCCTGGGCACTGTATTTTGGTATACTCGAGTATTACCACTGAAGGGATAAGGTGATGGCCAGTCAACCGAGAGAGTTATCGATGGGAGTTATAAGGACGGGAAGTGGACTGAGTACTGTATCCTTTTGTGTTTGCTTTACTATTAATACTGTTATTGCTCTCCTAGTTGACATTTCTCGGGTAAGACTCCTCATGAGCATTAATCTCTGAGACGAAGCAATCCTTGTAATGTTCTTCTAGTAGGACGAGCCACTATTTGTTTGGCTAAAATTCATGAGAATATATTTATGTGGTCATGCATTCAAAATGTACGTTAGTGGTTTTTAAATGATTTATGAGTTGTACTCATAATAAAGTTGCCAACAAAAGTATTACTTCTACATGTGTTTCCAAAGTAACACTTACGAATTGGTTTATAAATACTTGATTTTCCCTTTTGAAACCTCATTGAGCTTTAGCTCACCCCCAAAAACATTTTAGTTCTATGCAGGGCTCGAGAAGGATAGTTACTCAAGCACAAGGATTTGGAGTACCGTGGATTATCCTTTATCTGGGTTGTGATTGATTTTCTTTGTGGAATGTAATGGTTATTTTGAAAATTTGTGAAACTTTATGGTATGATGTACTTGTGGTTGAAGTGAATGTAAATCTCATGATATTTTGGGGATTATACTTTTGTAAGAATGATTTGAATTGTGAACATAAGGATTGTACTTAAGTTATTAGTATGAAAATTTAGATGAAGTATTGGACTTGTACTTTGGTATGTTGGACTGGTGGATATATTATACTCCGGTTGAGCTTTTAAGAACCATCGATTATATTCACGCTTGAGTTTTATAGTGAGTCCCGGCGAGAGCTGGGCAGGCGGCCCACCAAACCCTTTGGTTCGCCTTAGGGGGAAGTGGGGTCGTCACAAAGCCCATGCCTGCTCGAGTTCCAAGGTCGGCCTATGAGTTTGGGTGTCCCCCATGTAACATGTATGTGTCGAGGAGATTTACTCCAGTGATGTATGCAGCCATAGCATACTATTTCAGGTCAAGCAAGCATTTGATATATTCAAGCATTCATGTCATGTCAAGCAGGTCATTCATTTCATGTCAAGCAAGTTAATCATGAATTATTTGTTTCAAATGAGAACGAGTGCGATAAAGTACACACTCGACTCTATTTTCAAAATCTTTGATCATTGGTTACAGGTAAGCATGTATCAAGTTCACAGGAGTTCAAGTAATCATACACTTGACACTTATCAAGTAAACAAGGAAGAAATGTTACTTGAAATTCAAGTGACCACCGTAGGATCCTCTTGAAGGTCCTCGTGCGAGCCTGAGCAATTTAATAGTGAATTATCATTTATAAACCCCAATTATCACGCATGAGTGTACGCTTGTACAATCTGAGAAAAATTCTCGGAAGTGAGCCTAATTTATTCATAAATTGATGCCCAAAAGAGGGGTTTCAAAAGTACAAGAGAAATCGAGTTTTCGCCTTCGAAATCAAGGGTAAAACGTTCAAGTGATATCGAGGGAAAAGGAGAATTCGAACAACTCTATTTCCCTTAAGTTTTAGAAATTTCAGTTTTGATACGAGATCTTTGAAAAATCGTATCACACTCGTTACAGGTCCAAAATTGGAAAACTTGGTACCGTTGGAAACTCCATCTAAAGTACTAAAAATTCCTAGAATACACTTTTCCATGATTCCAAACGGAAAGTATTCAAAATTTAGCTCAAAGTTGCTGTTTTGGGGCACTTGAGACAGGTTTAGGTCGGTTTTTGGCCAACTTTGAAAATTCGGCAAAATTCACTTGATTTGAACTAACCTCTGAAATTTGGAACACTATTAGATTTGCAATCCAACTTTGATACAAAACAAACGGAACAAGATTCGGAGTGTTGAGCACCAAGATATGATAGCTCAAAGTTGGTGAAAAATCGAAACTGTTAAGCAAAATTCCAGATTTAAACTTTAGACTTTGGGACATTGGTTAGGTATCGAAACAGACTCGGAACGCTACCAAATTTGGTATGAATACACTACCATATAAGGGTTACTCCTCTTCCAAAATTCATAGAAAAATATGTACGATAAATTGGTTAACGAAACCACTAAATTCCCAAGAAGTTCCAAGGCAAATCTGCCTTGGACTTCCGTTTTTCCATTTTCAAGCATTTGGCCAAGGAAATTCCCTCAGCATGGTTCATTGGTGTAGACAAGGTCTAATAAACATTCCAAGATAGGTTTGGTAGGTGATTAACACCAAGAATCTCGAATTAACAAGTCTCAATCAAGTTTAGTAACAATTCTACCCAAAAGGAGGGTTTTCCTTAAAAAAGTCAGTTTCGAAATACGGCCACAAATCACTCAATTCAACTCAGAATTGGACGTGGTTGGTGGTGCTGGAAAACACATTCATAAAGCTACAATTTCTCAGAAGAAATTATTTTCAAAATCTGTCTACAACTAGTCCACATTGGAGCCTCAAGTTGTAGTACATGTTCTGCCTTCCAGGGAACTAACGAAACAGGGCAGCCAAGTTCAAACGGTTAGTACAGATTCCTCATGTAGAATCAGGATGTGAATTTTATACCGTTGGAAAGATTGGAACGTCTAGTTTCCAGTGCCACAAACGGGACTCGATTTCGACATCGGAGTAAAAAGTTATGGCCAAAAGAAATGGACTGCCTGGGCAATCCGGGAAAATTTTCCAGTTTTGCTAAACCTTTGAAATCACTACAATTGACCAACCAAATCATGTTATTTTTCATTGAAACTTTCTACACCATTCATATAACATGTATACATCACAAACAAGTCATTAGAACCCAAAAATTTTGCACCAAAGTGCACGAACATGGCAGGGCTAAAATGATCACTTTTGTTCATTGCACCTTCCTTGAGTTTCTACCAACAACCCAACATTGTTCCACGAATTTAAGCACTAAACCAACATTAATAGCATCATCATTCATCAAATCAGTCCATCCAATCCAAGTGGGAGTTCATAGAGCCCACACAACAATTTTTCCAACATAAACAAGCTACCCACATGGATTTGCAAGCTCATAAGTTCACTACTACTTCCATAAATCAAGTTTTTCAAGGTGGATCGTCCATTACCTCTCTTGATGAGCAAAGCAGAAATTTTCGGCCCTGCTTAGCCCAAGAAAACCATGGAAAGCGGCCCCTTTTGTAGCTTAGGATGATCACCACTTGTTTAGCTACGTATGGTAACAATTTGAGGTGAAATGGGTGATGATTTTGTGAAGAAATGGAGAAGAAAAAATTGAAGAGCTCCTTGGTTTTTTCCTCCTCTTGATGGCCGGGCAAATAAGAGAGAAAAGTGAGGGAGTGTTTGATCAAAGGAAGCTTCCAAGAGAAGCTTTAATGTGTGGCCCAAGTTCACCCAAAAGTCAACTCTCTCCTTCGCGCGCGTTTTGTGCTCAATTCCTCTCGAGTTTATTTCACTAGTGCACTAAACCTCTAATGCACTTATATTTATATTAATATTATTCAATCTTAATTGTCCCAAAATAAGGGTCTAAAGTCCCTCAATTAAATTGCGTGTGTAAAAACGCGTACTTCCGATTTTTGCGTGATAAAGCGAAATCTCCAAGAAATTCTTATAACGATAGCTTCACTATTTAATACTCGAATATTTAAGTATAAAATTACCTATTTTAAGACTAATGTACAAGTCTCTAATTTTCTAAACTTATAGTACTCTCAAAACAGTTATTGCTTCCAACCGCGCATTCACTAATCTCACTTAACGGGCTTCGAAAAATGAATTTTTGAAACGAGCCACTCTAAAAATATAAGTAAGTCATAGATCAATGTAATTAGGTATCAAGAGGTTAGAAAATAATATTCGGAGTAAATGGCTAAGTAAATAATTAAATAAGCTAGAAATAGGAAATTAAATAAGTAAATTTTTGTGAGTCCTCACATCCTCCCCCTCTTAAGAGAATTTCGTCCTCGAAATTTACCTTGATTCACGAACAGGTCTGGATACGTTCCTCGAATTGCTTCTTCAACTTCCCAGGTTGCTTCCTCCACTCCATGATTTCTCCAAAGAACTTTTACCAAGGGTATCTGCTTATTTCTCAATTCCTTTACCTTCTTATCCAGAAGCTTAACCGGTTTCTCCTCATAGGTCAATGTCTCATCAATTTCAATGCTTTTTGGTTGCAGAATGTGAGAAGGGTTTGGATGGTATTTCTTAAGCATGGACACGTGGAATACATTATGAATCCGAGATAGACTCGGTGGCAATTCCAACTTATATGATACCTTTCCCACGCATTGAATAACCTTGTAAGGCCCTACAAACCTCGGTTGTAGTTTCTTTCCCTTCCCAGACATTAAACTTGCTTCCAGAGGCGTAATCTTAAGAAATACGAGATCTCCAATTGCAAACTCTAGATCCTTTCTCCGATTATCTGCATAACTCTTTTGACGACTCTGTTCAGCTTGAATCCTCTGGCGTACCAACTTTACTTTCTCATTAGCTTCCTCAATCCAGGATACTGTAGTCGGGTCTAAGATTTTCCATTCGCCTACTTCATCCCAACAAATCGGAGACCTACATTTCTGACCATAAAGCGCTTCATACGGAGCCATTTGAATAGAGGAGTGGAAGCTATTATTATAAGCAAATTCCACCAAGGTTAAAAACTTACTCCAACCTTCCCCAAAATCTAGAACACATGTCCTCAAGGGTTTGGATCGTCCTTTCAGGTTGTCCATCGGTTTGAGGATGATAAGTGGTACTAAAGTTCAATTTAGTCCCTAACACTTCTTGCATCTTTTGCCAGAACCTCGAAACAAATCTTGGATCTCTATCGGACACGATACTGACAGGGATTCCATGTAACCTGATGATCTCGTCCAAGTATAACTTAGCCAACTTCTCTAATGGGTATTTCATATTAATCGGCAGGAAGTGAGCCGATTTGGTCAATCTATCCACTATTACCCAAATAGCATCATGGCCTCTTTGTGTCCTTGGTAATCCGAATACAAAATCCATAGTGATTTCTCCCATTTCCACTCAGGTATTTCTAAAGGTTACAAAAATCCTGATGGTTTCTGGTGTTCAGCTTTAACCTGTTGACAAACCAAACAGGTCTGGACAAATTGGGCAATTTCCTTCTTCATACTCTCCCACCAATATAGACTCTTAAAGTCTCGATACATTTTATTCCCTCCAGGGTGTACCGTACTTCGATCGGTGTGCCTCTTCCAAAATCTCCTTTTTAAGCTCCTCATTATTTGGCACCACTATCCGATTCCAAAGTTTCAAAATACCGTTTGATCCCAAGTTAAAATCTGACTTTTCTCCTTTTTCAACTTTTTCCGACCATTTTTGCACTTCGGCGTCCTTTTCCTGAGATTCCTTAATACGTTCCAACAGAGTGGAATTTACTTCAATATTTCCAAGAATTATTTTCCTCGGCTCCAATCGAGGATTCCAATAACTAATTTCCTCTAACAGGTGTAATTCCTTAATCATCAACCCTGCCACTCACACTTGACGACTTAAAACATCGGCCACTACGTTGGCCTTCCCTGGATGATACTTAATCGTACAATCATAGTCCTCCAGAAATTCCATCCATCTACATTGCTTCAAGTTTAGCTCCTTTTGAGAAAACATATACTTAAGGCTTTTGTGATCAGTAAAAACCTCAAATGTCACTCCATACAGGTAATGTCTCCATTTCTTTAAAGCAAATACCACCGTTGCTAACTCCAAGTCATGAGTCGGGTAATTTCCCTCATGCGGTTTCAATTTCCTAGAGGCATACGCTATTACTTTGTCATTTTGCATTAAAACGCATCCCAATCCTTCCTTTGATGCATCTGTGTAAACCACAAAACTATCCTTTCCATTTGGTAGAGCTAATACCGGTGCCCTTGTCAGACGTCTCTTCAATTCCTGAAAACTCTCTTCACACTTAGAACTCCATATAAACTTTCCATGGGTCCAGCAATTCTAGAAAAATCCTGAATAAATCTCCGGTAATACCTTATTAGTCCTATGAAACTTCGAACCTCAGTAGGATTTTCCGGTCATTTCCACTTTGAAACAGCTTCAACTTTAGCTGGATCCACTTTAATTCCATCCTTAGAAATTATATGTCCTAAGAAAGCCACTTCTTTTAACCAAAACTCACACTTCCTGAACTTAGCATATAATTGGTGTTCCCTCAGAGTCTGTAAAACAATTCTCAAGTGCTTCTCGTGATCTTTCACATTCTTAGAGTACACTAAAATGTCATCAATAAACACCACCACAAATTGATCTAGATAAGGTTTAAAAATCCTATGCATTAAATCTATGAGGGCTGCAGGTGCATTGGTCAACCCAAATGGCATCACGGCAAATTCAAAGTACCCATATCTCGAGTTAAAGACAGTCTTGGGTATATCTTTCTCCAAAATCCTTAATTGGTAATAACCCTACCTTAAATCCAACTTCGAGAATACTACTGCCCCTTGCAATTGGTTCAACAATTCATCAATGTGAGGCAATGGGTACTTATTCTTAATAGTGACATCATTCAAGCCTCTATAGTCTATACACAATCTCAAGCTCCCATCCTTCTTCTTAACAAACAAAACCGGGGCTCCCCATGGTGAATCACTTTCTTTTATAAAGCCCCGTTCCAACAAGTCTTGTAGTTGCAATTTGAATTCCTTCAATTCGGCCGGAGCCATTCTATATGGTGTCTTAGAGATAGGTGCTACTCCCGGAGTCACATCAATCTTAAAAGTTATGTCCCTTTCCGGTGATAAAGACTCTAACTCTTCAGGAAAAACATCCGGATAATCTTTCACTGCAGGCATGTCTTCCAAACTCATTTTATCACTAGGGGTGTTGATTAAAAAGGCCAAATACCCCTGAGCTCCTTTATCTAACAATTTCCTAGCTCGGATCCCTGAGATAAGTGCAGACGAGGCTAGTCTACCCCTTACATCCAGTTTCAGGGTTGCCTCTCCCGGAATGCACAATTCCACAATCTTTGTCATACAATTCATCTGGGCATTGTAACGGGCTAACCAATCCAGTCCTAAGATCACATCATATCCCTTAATCGCTAAACCTATCAAATCGGCCAATAATTTTCGTTCCCCAATCCAAATTTCACAATCTCTATACACCAGGTTAGCAATTAGACTCTGATCCCTAGTAGGTGTTTTAACTTCCAAGTCATACGGTAACTTAATTGGCTTCAAGTTTATTCCACTCATGAAATTAGGGTTTACAAAAAAATGTGTTGCACCTGGATCAATTAAAACGCTAACTGAACGGTGAAAAATTAGAATTGTACCTTCAACCACCTCGGTCGCCTCAGGAACCTGTTGATAGTCCAGTGCATAAACCCTAGCCAGTACTTTCGGTTGACTTCCTCCGGCACTGGTCTACTTAGAGGTTGACTTTTCTGGCCTCTGAGTGTTACCTCCCATCTTCGTTTTACTTGGACAGTTCACGATTTGGTGCTCTGTGTTACCACAAGCCAAACACTTCCCAGACTTCCTCCAAAAGTCATTCTCAGGGTGATTGGGTTTACCACAATACCCACAAGTAACTTGAGGGGTTACCGCTGAACCAGTAGAAGGCGCTCCCCTAGCTTGAGTCGGCCCACTACAACCTCCTCTAGATAAAGCACCTCTAGAAGCTCCAGCAGTTCTTGTTCCTCCCATTCCTCTTCCCATTTTGGGAGGTTGCGCATTCTTACTAGTCTGCCCAGAAGTATGGCTGGAAAAATTCCTTTTTCTATTGTGAAAGTCCTTCACTTGTAATCTTGCACTCTCAACCCTCTATGCCTTCTCTAGAGCCTCAGTAAATGTAGAGATTTGGGCTGCGGCCAAGCCCTCCTGGATTTCCACATTAAGCCCCTGTACAAACCGTCTAATCCTCCTTCATTCATTGACTACCAATTCAGGAGCATACTTAGAAAGTTTAGTAAACTTCCCCTCATACTCCGCTACACTAAGGGTTTCCTGTTTCAATTTGATGAATTCATCCTCCCTCTTTTCTTGGATTAAGGGCAGAAGAAACTTTTCATTAAATTCTCTCGTGAAATTCTCCCAAGTCCAAGGGGTTTGAGCTCTCTCCCACTTTCCCCTTATCACATCCCACCAAGCACGAGCCACTCCCTTAAATTGGAAAGCAGCAAAATTCACTCGCCTATCCTTTGTGTAGTCTAGAGCAGCGAATATGTTGGTCATCTTTTCTAACCAATTCTCCACTATTTCCGGGTCGGGTTCACCAACAAACTTAGGCGGGTTGAACTTTAAGAACCTCTCTAGGGCTCTATCCTCTCCTCTATCCTGTCCCCCAGGTTGGTTAAGTGGTCCTAGACCTTGTCTTTCCGCCAAACGTTCTAGGATATCAGTCATCCTATTGATGGCAGTAGCCACTTGATTACCCTCAATATTTTCCTGTCCCTGGGTCGGTCCAGTTACCGATCCCTGGTCAACCCCATGAGGTTGGGTCTGTCTAGTCCCACGTCGACGGTCTCGACCACTCCTTCGTCCTTCCATTATCCTAAGTGTGCCTAGTGCAAGAAATAAATCAATTAAGTGGAAAAACACTTGAAACAAGAGCCAATCAAGAAAACATTGGAGATAACAATAATTTACATTCATTAACATGTCAAGTTCATACAATTAGCAAGTCATGGGAAAAATCACAAAATATAGCACACAGGTGCCATGAAAGTACTTTTAGTCACAGAAGACTAAAGTAAAACAAGTGCCTCAAAAGTAGGGCACACAGTCATGCAAAATACAATGGCCTCAGCACTCGCATCACCCCAACTAATCCTAACTGTACTAGTCAAAAGGTCAAAAGGTCAAGTAGTCAATCACTAGGGCCTAGTCCACAGTAGGACTACCGGGCGGAATCTCCTCCTCAGGATCCTCCTCAGGATCCTCCTCCGGATCCTCCTCCTCCTCATTAGAGCTCTGGACTATATCCATTGCCTCATCCACAAGCCTAGTAGCATTAGTCAAGATCCTGGAAGCCTGATCACGGACCTCCTCCCTCAAGCTAGTAAGTCAAGCCCTAGTACTCTGGAGCTCCTCACGAACAACGGCAGATGTAGCCACCTCGCCCTCAATAACCTCTTCGAGCTCAGCGATCCTCTCACCCTGAGTACCTACCATCTGTCTAAGCTCGTCCACCTCCGCCTGCAAGTCTAAGTTGGCATTCACCAACTGACGACACTCGTCGTCCAGAGCTAGCACTAGGTAGTTTGGGTAGGCAAATGTCACCCTACACGAACACTGAGGATACCTATCATAGGGTGAGTAGCGCACTCGAGCTCCTCCACTAAGAGCTCGGTAGTAAATAGGCCTAAGAGGCTCTACGTGACCATTAGCATGGCCATTCCCATTAGCTGCCGGAGTCCCGTTTTCATTTTCCATCCCTGCAAAACAATTACACTTTTCGGGTTAGAAACTTAATCGCTAACTCACACGGATGTCACTTACGGCATGCCTAACTTAGTCACTAACTTGTCCAAATATCCCTTGAAGTATGACTATGTCATTCTGTTTCAAGTCTTAAGGATAGAGTATCTAGTAGGTCTCCTATATAGATCTCTAACCTAGTGATCTGATACCAATTGTGACGCCCCACTTCTCCCTGAGGCGAACCAAAGGGTATCCGCGGACACCTGCCTAGCTCTCGCCAGGACTCAAGCAATTTTCATTCAAGCTTAATGCAATACTAGACATCACAACTAGATAAAACAAGTCAAATAATGCGGAAATATACAACGTCCAGGTACATCAAATATCCAAATCATACATTAGATTCCCAAAAGTACAACCAATAAGAGGTCTAGCCCAAATTACATTAGAAACCCTAAGCCAAAAGTACATCAAAAGGGGTTTCCCCAAGTTCATTCCATGTCCAATCCTGTTAAGGAAAAAAAATCTACAGGGTGAGCAAAACGCTCGTGAGGCTAAGAACACACATGCAAGCACATAGTCCAAGTAACAAGCCCAAATAACAGGACAATAGATAAAGTACAAGTAATTGACAATTTTAATAAAATGTAAACAGAAACAATTCAAGGATATGGTAGCTCTCAGGAGCTAAGTTCCACTTGCTTTGCCAGTGTCATTCGCATACCTTCTCGCGATGACTCTCCGTCAACCGGGTCGGTATTTCCATTCTGTAGGTCTCCACTTACTTCTCATGTCCATCCACCGTACATACCACTCCGGGCCCACACGACATTTATAGGGCGATACTCCATGAGTATGTCAAGCGAGATCTCTCAAATAGATCAAGCTTATCATGTAATCTCATGGCTCACCGAGGTTCCCGACCAAGCCCATGCCGGCTCAAGTTCCAAGGTCGGCCTATGAGTTTGGGCGCCCCCCATGTAACATGTATGTGTCGAAGAGATTAACTCCAGCGACGTATGCAGCCATAGCATAATATTTCAGGTCAAGCAAGCATTTGATATATTCAAGCATTCATGTCATGTCAAGCAGGTCATTCATTTCATGTCAAGCAAGTTAATCATGAATTATTTGTTTCAAATGAGAACGAGTGCGATAAAGTACACACTCGACTCTATTTTCAAAATCTTTGATCATTGGTTACAGGTACGCATGTATCAAGTTCACAAGAGTTCAAGTAATCATACACTTGACACTCACCAAGTAAACAAGGAAGAAATGTCACTTGAATTTCAGGTGTCCACCGTAGGATCCTCTTGAAGGTCCTCGTGCGAGCCTGAGCAATTTAATAGCAAATTATCATTTATAAACCCCAATTATCACGCATGAGTGTACGCTTGTACAATCCGAGAAAATTTCTCGGAAGTGAGCCTAATTTATTCATAAATTGCGGCCCAAAAGAGGGGTTTCAAAAGTACAAGTGAAATCGAGTTTTCGCCTTCGAAATCAAGGGTAAAACGTTCAAGTGATATCGAGGGAAAAGGAGAATTCGAACAACTCTATTTCCCTTAAGTTTTGGAAATTTCAGTTTTGATACGAGATCTTTGAAAAATCGTATCACACTCGTTACAAGTCCAAAATTGGAAAACTTGGTACCGTTGGAAACTCCATCTAAAGTACTAAAAATTCCTAGAATACACTTTTCCGTGATTCCAAACGGAAAGTATTCAAAATTTAGCTCAAAATTGCTGTTTTGGGGCACTTGAGACAGGTTTAGGTCGGTTTTTGGCCAACTTTGAAAATTCGGCAAAATTCACTTGATTTGAACTAACCTCTGAAATTTGGAACACTATTAGATTTGCAATCCAACTTTGATACAAAAAAACAGAACAAGAGTCGGAGTGTTGAGCACCAAGATATGATAGCTCAAATTTGGTGAAAAATCGAAACTGTTAAGCAAAATTCCAGATTTAAACTTCAGACTTTGGGACTTTGGTTAGGTATCGAAACGGACTCGGAACGCTACCAAATTTGGTATGAATATACTATCATATAAGGGCTACTTCTATGCCAAAATGCATAGAAAAATATGTACGAGAAATCAGTTAATGAAACCACTAAAATCCCAAGAAGTTCCAAGGCAAATCTGCCTTGGACTTCCGTTTTTCCGTTTTCAAGCATTTGGCCAAGGAAATTCCCTCAACATGGTTCATTGGTGTAGACAAGGTCTAATAAACATTCCAAGATAGGTTTGGTAGGTGATTAACACCAAGAATCTCGAATTAACAAGTCTCAATCAAGTTTAGTAACAATTTTGCCCAAAAGGAGGGTTTTCCTTCAAGAAGTCAGTTTTGAAATATGGCCACAAATCACTCAATTCAACTAGGAATTGGACGTGGTTGTGGCGTTGGAAAACACATTCATAAAGCTACAATTTCTCAGAAAAAACCATTTTCAAAATCTGTCCACAACTAGTCCACATTGGAGCCTCAAGTTGTAGTTCATGTTTTGCCTTCCAGGGAACTAACGAAACAGGGCAGCCAAGTTCAAACGGTTGGTACAGATTACTCATGTAGAATCAGGACATGAATTTTATTCCGTTGGAAATCTGGGAATGTGTAGTTTCTAGTGCCACAAACGGGACTTGATTTCGATATCGGAGTAAAAAGTTATGGCCGAAAGAAAAGGACTACCTGGGCAATCCGGGAAAATTTTCCAGTTTTGCTAAATCTTTGAAATCACTACAATTGACCAACCAAATCATGTTATTTTTCATTGAAACTTGCTGCACCATTCATATAACATGTATAAATCACAAACAAGTCATTAGAACCTCAAAATTTTGCACCAAAGTGCACGAACATGGCAGGGGTAAAATGGTCACTTTTGTTCATTGCACCTTCCTTGAGTTTCTACCAACAACCCAACATTATTCCACGAATTTAAGCACTAAACCAACATTAATAGCATCATCATTCATCAAATCAGTCCATCCAATCCAAGTGGGAGTTCATAGAGCCCACACAACAATTTTTCCAACATAAACAAGCTACCCACATGGATTTGCAAGCTCATAAGTTCACTACTACTTCCATAAATCAAGTTTTTCAAGGTGGATCGTCCATTACCTCTCTTGATGAGCAAAGCAGAAATTTTCAGCCCTCCTTAGCCCAAGAAAACCATGGAAAGCAGCCCCTTTTGTAGCTTAGGATGATCACCACTTGTTTAGCTACACATGGTTACAATTTGAGGTGAAATGGGTGATGATTTTGTGAAGAAATGGAGAAGAAAAAATTGAAGAGCTCCTTGTTTTTTCCTCCTTGATGGCCGGGCAAATAAGAGAGAAAAGTGAGGGAGTGTTTGATCAAAGGAAGCTTCCAAGAGAAGCTTTAATGTGTGGCCCAAGTTCACCCAAAAGTCAACTCTCTCCTTCGCGCGCGCGCGCACGTTTTGTTCTCATTTCCTCTCGAGTTTATTTCACTAGTGCACTAAACCTCTAATGCACTTATATTCATATTAATATTATTCAATCTTAATTGTCCCAAAATAAGTGTGTAAAGTCCCTCAATTGAATTACGTGTGTAAAAACGCGTACTTCCGATTTTTGCGCGATAAAGCGAAATCTCCAAGAAATTCTTATAACGATAGTTTCACTAATTAATACTCGAATACTTAAGTATAAAATTACCTATTTTAAGACTAATGTACAAGTCTCCAATTTTTCAAACTTATAGTACTCTCAAAACGGTTATTGCTTCCAACCGCGCATTCACTAATCTCACTTAACGGGCTTAGAAAAATGAATTTTTGAAACGAGCCACTCTAAAAATATAAGTAAGTCATAGATCAATGTAATTAGGTATCAAGAGGTTAGAAAATAATATTCGGAGTAAATGGTCATGTAAATAATTAAATAACCTAGAAATAGTAAATTAAATAAGTAAATTTTTACGAGTCCTCATAGACCCTTAATGCAGCGGAGTATGAAGAGAAATTTACTAAACTTTCTAAGTATGCCCCTGAATTGGTGATCAATGAACGGAAAAGGATAAGACGGTTTGTACAAGGGTTTAATGTGGAAATCCAGGAGGACTTGGCCGCAGCCCAAATCTCCACATTTACTGAGGCTCTAGAAAAGGCACAAAGGGTAGAGAGTGCAAGAATGCAAGTTAGAGACTTCCATAATAGAAAAAGAAACTTTTCTAGTCGTACTTTTGGACAGGCTAATAAGAATGTATAGCCTTCCAAAATGGGAAGAGGAATGGGAGGAGCGAGGTTCACTGGAGCTTCAAGGGGAGCTTTATCCAGAGGAGGTTGTAGTGGACCGGTTCAAGCTAGGGGAGCGCCTTCTGGTGGTTCGGCTGTGACCCCTCAAGTTACTTGTGGTTACTGTGGCAAGTTAAATCACTCGGAGAATGATTGTTGGAGAAAGTCTGGGAAGTGTTTGCTATGTGGTAGTACCAAGCACCAACTCGCGAACTGTCCAAGTAAAATGAATATAGGGGGTAGCACTCAAAGGCCAGAAAAGTCAACCTCTAAGCAGGCTAGTGCTGAAGGAAGTCGACCTAAGGTACCGGCTAGGGTTTATGCACTGGATCATCAACAGATACCTGATGCGACTAAGGTGGTTGAAGGTACGATTCCTGTTTTCCACCGTTTAGCTAAGATTTTAATTGATCCGGGTGCAACCCATTCTTTTGTAAACCCTAATTTCATGAGTGGAATAGACTTGAAACCAATTAAGTTACCTTATGACTTGAAGGTTAGGACGCCTACTGGGGACCAAAGTCTAATCGCTAACTTGGTATACAGAGATTGTGAGATCTGGGCTGGAGAACGGAAACTACTGGCCGATTTGATAGGCTTAGCGATTAAGGGATACGATGTGATCCTAGGAATGGACTGATTAGCCCGTTATAATGCCCAATTGAACTGTAAGACAAAAATAGTAGAACTGTGTGTTCCGGGAGAGGCGACTTTGAAACTGGATGTAAGGGGCAGATTGGCTTCATCTGCACTTATCTCAGGGATTTGAGCTAGAAAAATGTTAAGTAAGGGAGTTCAGGGATACTTGGCTTTTCTAATCAATACTCCTAGTGATAAAGTGAGACTAGAGGACATGCCTATAGTGAAAGAGTACCCAGATGTCTTTCCTGAAGAATTAGAGTTGTTACCCCCGGAAAGGGAAATAGCTTTTAAGATTGATGTGACTCCGGAGTAGCACCTATCTCTAAGACGCCATATAGAATGGCTCCAGTTGAGCTGAAAGAATTAAAGTTACAATTGCAGGACTTGTTGGAATGGAGTTTTATAAAAGAGAGTGATTCACCGTGGGGAGCCCCGGTCTTATTTGTTAAGAAGAAAGGTGGGAGTTTAAGATAGTGCATAGATTACCGAGGCTTAAATGATGTCACTGTTAAGAATAAGTACCCGTTGCCCCATATTGATGAATTATTTGATCAATTGCAAGGGGCGGTAGTATTCTCGAAGTTGGATTTGAGACAGGGTTACTATCAATTAAGGATTTTGGAGAAAGATATACCTAAGACTGCTTTTAACTCGAGGTATGTACATTTTGAGTTTGCAGTAATGCCATTTGGATTGACCAATGGACCTGCTGCTTTTATGGATTTGATGCACAGGATCTTTAAGCTTTATCTGGACCAATTTGAGGTGGTGTTTATTGATGATATACTAGTATACTCTAAGAACGTGGAGGATCACGAAAAACACTTGAGAATTGTTTTACAAACCCTGAGGGAACACCAATTGTATGCTAAGTTTAGCAAGTGTGAATTTTGGTTGAAAGAAGTGACATTCTTGGGTCACAAATTTCTAAGCATGGGATAAAAGTGGATCCAGCCAAAGTTGAAGCAGTTTCGAAGTGGAAACGACCGGAAAACCCTACTGAGATTCAAAGTTTTATAGGGTTAGCAGGGAATTACCGGAGATTCATTAAGGATTTTTCTAGAATTTCTGGACCCATGATTGAGTTGACCAAGAAAAGTGGAAAGTTTATCTGGAGTCCTAAGTGTGAAGAGAGTTTCCAGGAATTGAAGAAATGTTTGACAAGAGCGCCTGTATTGGTTCTACAGAATGGGAAAGATAGCTTTGTGGTTTACACAGATACTTCCAAGGAAGGCTTGGGGTGTGTATTAAAGCAAAATGATAAAGTGATAGCGTATGCATCTAGGAAATTGAAACTGCATGAAGGAAATTACCTGACTCATGATTTGGAGTTAGCGGTTGTAGTGTTTGCTTTAAAGAAATGGAGGCATTACCTGTATGGAGTAACATTTGAGGTTTTTACTGACCACAAAAGCCTTAAGTATTTGTTTTCTCAAAAGGAGCTGAATTTGAGGCAACGTAGGTGGATGAAATTTTTGGAAGATTGTGATTACACGATAAAGTACCATCCAGGGAAAGCCAATGTAGTGGCCGATGCTTTCAGTCGTCAAGTGCAAGTGGCCGGATTGATGATTAAGGAATTACACTGGATAGAAGAAGTTAGTTATTGAAATCCTAGACTTGAACCGAGAAAAGTAATTCTTGGGAATATTGCAGTGAATTCCACTTTGTTGGAACGTATAAAAGAAGCTCAGGAAAAGGACCCTGAAATGTAAAAGTGGGTGGAGAGAGTCAAAAAGGGAGAAAAGTCAGATTTCAACTTGAGAATGAATGGCATATTGAGGTTTCGGAATCAGATAGTAGTGCCAAAGGATAAAGAGCTTAAGAAAAAAATTTTGGAAGAGGCACACCGATTGAAGTTTACGGTACACCCTAGAGGGAATAAAATGTACCAAGATTTGAAGAGTTTGTATTGGTGGGAGAGCATGAAGAAGGAGATTGCCCAATTTGTCTAGACCTGTTTAGTTTGTCAACAGGTTAAAGCTAAACATTAGAAACCGTCCGGGTTTCTGCAACCTTTGGAGATACCTGAGTGGAAATGGGAGAACATCACTATGGATTTTGTATCAGGGTTACCTAGGACACAAAGAGGTCATGATGCCATTTGGCTAATAGTGGATAGATTGACCAAATCGGCTCATTTTGTGCAGATGAATATGAAGTACCCATTGGGGAAGTTAGCTAAGTTATACATGGATGAGATTATCAGGTTACATGGAATACCTTTAAGTATTGTGTCCGATAGAGACCCAAGATTTGTTTCGAGATTCTGGCAAAAGATGCAAGAGGTGTTGGGGACTAAATTAAACTTCAGTACTACTTACCACCCCCAGACCGATGGACAGTCTGAGAGGACAATTCAAACCCTTGAGGACATGTTAAGAACTTGTGTTTTGGATTTTGGGGAGAGTTGGAGTAAATTTTTGACATTGGTGGAATTTGCCTATAATAATAGCTTCCACTCTTCTATTCAAATGGCCTCGTACGAAGCACTTTATGGTCGGAAGTGTAGATCTCCGATTTGTTGGGATGAAATAGGTGAACGAAAAATTTTAGGCCCAACTACAGTGCCTTGGATTGAGGAGGCGAATGAAAAAGTGAAGTTGGTACGCTAGAGGATTCGGACCGCACAAAGTCGTCAGAAGAGTTATCCAGATAACCGAAGGAATGACTTAGAATTTGCGGTTGGAGATCAAGTATTTCTTAAGATTACACCTCTGAAAGCGAGTTTGATGTCTGGAAAAGGAAAGAAGTTACAACCGAGATTTGTAGGACCTTATAAGATTATCTAACGCGTGGAAAATGTAGCGTATAAGTTGGAATTGCCACCGAGTTTGTGTCGGATCCACAACGTTTTCCACGTGTCTATGCTTAAGAAGTACCATCCAGACCCTTCTCATAGTTTGCAACCGGAAAGTATTGAAATTGATGAGAGACTGACCTATTAGGAGAAACCGGTAAAGCTTCTGGATCGTAAGGTGAAAGAATTGAGGAATAAACGAATTTCAATGGAGGAACCATGGGTTAGAGGAAGCAACCTGGGAAGTTGAAGGAGCAATTTGGGAAAAATATCCAGACCTGTTCACAAATCAAGGTACAATTTCGAGGACGAAATTTTCTTAAGGGGTAGAGGATGTGAGGACTCACAAAATTTACCTATTTTAAATTCCTATTACTAGTTTATTTAAATATTTAATTGCCTGTTTGCTCCGAATATTTTATTCCAACCTTTTTGAACCCAATTACATGGAATTACGACTCATATATATTTTTAAAATGACTTGTTACAAAATTTAATTTTTGGAAGCTCGTCTAGTGAGAATAATGCATCCGCGTTTGGAGGCAATAATCAATTTGAGGGTACAGTGAGCTTCGAGATTGAAGATGTAGACACCAAAAATTTTGTTTATTTGATTTTTTTAGTTTGGTCTCTCATTAAATTCAATTTTAGCTTTATTCTTGTTTTATTTTATTTTATTGATTAGATAATAGTTAATTTTGCTTATACTTATAAAATTAGGAGGTATTTTTTGCATTATATTTCTATAAAAAAAAAAGAAGGAAAAATCCTCACAAAAATTAAAAATTTGTTTTAGCCCTTTAGATTTGGATTTAAAGCACTTTAATGGAAATAAATTTTCTATTAAGAATTAATTTCTGTTGTTTAAAGTTGAATGAAAAAAGAAAAAAGGGGACACGCGCTATTTCTTCATTTTACAAGCTTCGGACAACACAGAAAAATTGCAGCTGGCCATTTCTTCCATTTTTTACTCATTTCCGTTGCATTTTTTTTCCTCCAAGTACTCTCAGTACAATGCCAACGCATCTTGGTGCTAAGTTCCAGAATCAATGCCCATCTAAGGGCTCAAATTCTTGCCAAAAATGCAGCTCCAATCTCCTCCCTTTGTTCTAGGTTTTCGAGGATTTCAGTAGCTATAAAAGCTGAGGATAACAAGGAAAGGTAGGGGTGGCGGCTAAGATTGGAGTGAGAGAGAGCCGAGAGATTGAGAGAGCTTCAAGAGAGGTCTGAGAGCAAGAGAGAGAAAAAAGTAACGGGCTGGGAAAGGAGAACTGAGCGAGAGAGATACAGAACAAGGAACCAGAAACCGAGAGAGAGCGAGGGAGAGAGCAACGGAAAGACGGCTGATAAAAAGAGGGGCTGCGGGCTGAGGTAGAGATCTGGGGGAGCGGAATAAGAGAAAAGAAAGCAGCTTCGGGGGTTTGAGAGAGAGGACAACCAGTAGAGAGAGTAGAGAGTGGCGGATAAGAAGCTAAGGAAGAAACAGAGAGGGGGTCTTCGGCAAGAGCCGAGGGAAAAATCTGAAAATTAGGGGGAAGTTTTTCGAGTAGAGAAACTGAGGAAAAGTTACGGGCTTTGGAGAAACTAGAAAGCAAGAGGCAAGGGTGCCGGAGCTGGGCGAGAGGAAGGAGGAACTGAACCAGAAACTGAGCTAACTCCACCACCATTACCACCACTGCAGCCCCAAGTCACGAAGTCCCTGTTGCACCCCCACTGTGACACATTCAAAGGAGCATCTTACATTGTCAAATTTCACAGACATTTCCAGGTATTCATAACCCTTATTTCTGCTGTTTCAAAGCATTTCATTTGTAAAGGTTGGACTCCATCCTGTGTGTGACTGCCAAACCATTGCTGGGTTATGACTTGGCCGGGGGTTATTATAGGACTTTGGTTTTCAACTGATGATGTAGTCTGGGATTTGATGAATTTGATTTATTCGGTGTTGCGATGCCATGAGGAAAGATAAGATGCACTAATAAATCTGATTAGGATCCTGGGGTTATGCATGTCTATTTCTTCCTTCGTCTCGTTACTTTGTTTGCTACTGTCGTGCATATTCTTGGCCTGGAAATTTTGTTATCAGAATTGGGGTAGTTGATGTTCTTGCTAGAAGGTTTGTTTCTGGTTAAGATGGCATGCCATGGTTTTCCTTCCTTCCCCGTATTGATTGTGCAATAAATCTGAGTCATAACATAGCTGAAAATTTGCGGAATTCTCAAAGCATTAGAAGTTGCAGACAGTTTTTTTTTTTTGCCATTACAGATGTGTTTTCCCCATTTTGTTGTCGTATGTCCTGTTGGGTTTCCGTTGTTGAATCTTAAGCAAACGTTGCATTAGAGGTTTGGCATGCTAATGGTTTGAGTCTTGTGGATTTAGTAGTCAGGCTTACATGTTTCTTTTGAGTTCATGTTCATGGCTGTCTTCCTGCGCATATAGTAGCTGAAACATTGCAGAAATGAACCCATGAATGAGTTCAAATTTGCTAGTTTCATAGTTTTTCTTTTGTTTGCACGTTAAAGCTCTGTCTCAAATTTTCCTGAGCTACGTGGGCTGCTAAATGGTTTCAGTTGCAGAATGTTTTCTTCGTGGTTGCTGCATTTTATGCTCGATTGTTTTGAGTAAATCTTTTGGGGTATAGATGATTGTGTTTGAGGTTAACAACATGAATTGGAGGTCATGGCATTGGGGGGTTTGGTGGATAAAATCTGTAGACTTATTTGCATTGTTTCACAAGCATGCTTCGGCTTCTTAAGCAAATTACAGAAGAGAAATGTTAGCTGGAAATTGCAGAAGCATAAGCTTCGTAACTTTGCATGAACTTGCATGACAAACTTTCACAAATTGCCTCTTAACCCCCTAAGCTTCCCTTTGTTCTACTATGGCCCAATTAATTGGAAAACTTAATCATTTTTGTCCCTTTAACATGCCATTTTCTCTTTAATATGTCTTGACTTGTTTTGGGTAGATTCTTAAGGAGTTGTAGGATGAATTTGAAGGGTCTAATAACTTTTTCTAGATTTATAGTTAATTCGATTTTTTGGAATTTTTGGCATTTTCGTTGTTCAATCATGGCAAATAGTTTTTCATTTATTTTTGTGAGTTTTTGTCATTTGATTGGTAGTTTTTTATCTTAAGCCATTAATTCTAATTTCGTTCCTTTTAGACCCCTAATATTCAATAAATTGACCCCTCGAAATTCTTTGACTTTTACAAGCAAGTCTCTACTTGTTTTAATTTCTTAAGCATGGGTTGTTTGCCTCCTTTTAAGTGCCTTTGATTGATTCAATTTCATGCTTATCCCCATTGCTTGTGATTACTTGTTAATTAAAGCGATGCCTTGACCTTTTCTTTGTTTTTGGAGGCGAATAAGTAATTTCACCCCTTTAGAGCTCCAACTCAAGGGAGGTACACCTTACCCTTTATTTTTTACTTTATTTGACCCTATGTGCGTATATATGCCTTATGTGTGCAATGGCATGACTTTAAGTGTTTATTTCATTTTCACTTTATTTATTTCTTTAGTTATTTAATTTCACTTTAATTTTAGTTCAATTTTATCATTTGGGAGGCATTTGAATGCCAAGTTGTAATAGTTAGGTATGTGTTTCAATTATTTATTTTATTTCTCCTTTTAGATTGTAGTAGGCCTCCCCCCCACAAATGTAATAGTTAGGGTTTTGATTGTTTTGTGTGGTTTGCATGCTTAGGTGCTATGTGTTTAATTGCTTTCTTAGGGCTTGGCATTTAGATATGCATGTTTATGTGTTATGTGTTATGTGAATTACGTGCTCACATGCCTACTTGCTTTAATTATGTATGTTTACTTATGTATATATGGTGGATGAAAATGCACATAGCCGTGGCTAGTACAATGCTAGTCACGGTCTTTCCCTCGAGCTCACAAGTCCAATGCTAGTGAGAATTCATAGACATGGGCTAGTCCAACGCTAGACCCTTAGGACTTCCTGCACGTTTGATCATGATTGTGTGAATCACTTCATCTTATGCATGTTTTCACTTTTTAGGGTCTTTTCCATGTTGCATGACACTTTTCTTATATATACATTTTTTATCCCATATTACTTTCTATTTATATCCCCTATTCCATATTTCCCCTTGTATATGTATATTCTTCACCCCTTTGTATGGAAACATGACATTAGACTTGCATTTCATATAAGCATTAGAACTAGGGTAGTGCATTTGCTTGATTAGATTAGGGAATAACCCCTTGAGTATGGGATATGGACGAGTTTGGCTTTCTAGCCTTAGCACGCTCGTATTCCCTCTATTAAAGGAAAAATTGAGTCACGGACATTAGTCCTCCGCACCCATTATGATGCATTCCTTTAGGTCATACACATTTGTACTTTATTATTTTCTTTACTTTACTTTTCATTTCTTAGAGTCTCATATTTTTTGCATTATTCGTGACATTTTCAAAAGTCCACATTGGGCTTCAAAATTAATGTGATTGGCACCAATTAAGCCTTGAAGAGAAATTTTGACCCCCCGATACCCTCTCAGGTCTAGGGTTTGCATTCATATAGTACATCCAAATGTGATAAATCATTAGGTTAAAATAAGAAAATCTTTGACTAAATCGTGCAACTAGCCTTGGCTAGGTTGGAAGGGTGCCTTGGATTCTTATCCTTGCCTTCCCTTTCTTCAAATGTGACTCCCAAATCTTTTTCTCTGACTTTCGTAGACTTGGAGTCGTTTAAAAAGGGTTTTCTACTTTTTTCTTTAAAAATTCATTTTTAGGTGACTTGGTACACCTTAACTCTATACTAAGTGGCGACTCCATTTTTCATTCAAAAAACCCTTTTTAAACTATATTTTGGGTCAAATCGTCGTATTTTCAAGTCCCATTTAGACCCATGTTTTCCATTTTCTTTTTAAATCAAAAATTCATTCTGAATCAAAAAATTGAATCAAAAGCCATTTTTCTAAACTCATTATTTATTTTTCTTATTTAAAAAATGGGGCGCGACAGCTTGGCGACTCCATTGGGGACCTCCTAAGTGGGTCCGAGCACTTGATTTAGTTATTCTTATCCTTTTCTACCCTTTTTCATGTATTGCATTTGGACGTTTAGGGTTGCATTTTTCCTTTTTAGGATTTTTGCATTTCGCGTGTATCGACTCACTCCCTCACTATTGGCGTATGATTGTTTGGATGGATGGATGGTTTATTTATGTGATTCCACGTTTTACATTGCATTTGGGTGGGGGGATATTACCCTAGGGCCTCGCGTTGGTTCTCGATCCCTCCCCTCAAAAGAAAAGCACTTCATACGTGCATGTATAGTTTATTTACCCTATTTTTTCTTTTTCGTGGGCGTTTCCCACACCACCCTACAGGATTAGGATTGATTTCCTTAGGTAGGCGGATGGTGTGCACTGCGTCCATAGCGATGCCTAAGGGATCACTCGAGCCACTGACCGAAGGCCTTGGGAGTGATGACCCTTCGCCTTTAGGTCTGAAGGCTTGGGAGCCGAAGCCGTATCAAGTCTAGATGCATTAGTGAACCAAACCTCATGCATCCATAATAGAATTGCCTAGGGTAGAGTCGACCGTATCCTGAATTAGGGACACTAGGCACGAGGGGAGGGATTCCAACCCTCTTTCCTTATTTTTGCTTTCTATATTTATTATTTGATTGCCACAGTGTGTTATGTGTTGAACTAACTTTCTTTGTTTCTTGTCTTTTGCATTCACAAACGTTGGGAAATAAGAGGTCTGGCATGATCTCCTTTTAGAACCTACCCTTGTAAATAGGTTATTGCACGTTTAAAGATTTTGGTATATTGCATATATAGATTAATAATTGCATATCATTTTAGACCCACCCTGGCATATAAAGGGTTCTTTTAGGTCATGATATCGTTTAAATTGTATATTTTATTGCTTTGATAAAATGGCATCATGCATAAACCGTAGAAGGGAATGCCATTTAAGGGATCCCACGATAGGAATAAACCACCTTATGTCTCGGACAAGTAGTCCAATGAGACTTGTATGTTTATGTTTCTTGTACCTTTCAAAGGGGTAGTGCACAAGGTAAGGTAGGGTCCGATCTTCTTCCATATTCGTAGAACGAATTTTGCACATTAGAATATGATCATCTAAAAATCATTTTTTGGCCATTTATCAAAAACTGGTAAAAATCCCTTGCGTAAAGGACATTAATTTGAAGAATTTTACAAATGATCCTTCTTTGTTGAGACAATAAACATATTGAGGCCAAATCTTGATTTTAGAAGATTCATAGACTAATGCATCGTAATGATTTTCTTGAAACGACCAACGGGTAGACAATTCGATCAATTTTTCAATAAACCATAATTTCCATTCAATTCATTTGATCAAATTATCCATCAAATTCATTCGATTTATTTGGTCAGTTCATTCATTTTAGGACAGCATAGTCAATTTTGAATAAATCATCCATTACATTCTTTTGACCAGTTTACCATTTTTAGGGCAATCCGGTCAACTTTGAATAAATTATCAATTTCATCTAATTCATTTGACTAGTTTACCCTTTTTAGGATAATCCAGTCGATTTTAAATAAATTGTCAATTTCATTCAACCCATTTGACCAATTAGGGTTTCAATGTCGAATTTCAAATTGGGAAACCTAGTCAATTTTGAGAAAACCATCCATTGCATCCAGCCATTTGCTCTGTTGGGGTTTTGACCCATGTTTCACTGAGAAAATTTGTCAACGAATTTCAATCTCTCTGATACGAAATTCGTCAAGGTCAAACCGGTCTGTTTTTGCAAATTCTTGTATCGATCAAAGTGATCAATCCATTCGGACGTTGTCCTCATTTTGACAAATGTCTCTCGTCACTCCAATTGACCAAAATTTTCAAATTATTTTTCACTCAATAAGTTGATCGGATCCATCAGGTATTGTATAGTGCCTACCCTAGAGGATTGCATTTTCATGATAGGCCAACCCTTGGCGCAAAAGGGCTCCCTCATAGGACATGCATACCGATTTTACAATTTTGCTTACTAATTCTGGGTATTTTCTTCTTTTATTTTTCCCCCTCCCCTGCATTTATAAAAGAGATTTCAATAAGGTAAAAATATTCTTTCTATATTTAATAACGATCTTGTCTAATAAATCCTGAAAATTACAAGAATTACACAATGTAAATTTGAAAATTCATCTGAAAGCGCTCGTGTAAAACATTTAAGAGATTTCATTGCTCAAAGGAAAAAAGGGGGCTATTAAGAGAGAAAAGTGTGTATATGTGGAGCTCTTCAGAAGTCTTTCTCTTCTCATTTGTAGAAATTTTGTTTCAAACTTTTTCAGTAATAAGGTTTTTTATTTATACAATTGTTGTTTTGTATATAATCATGTATATTTCATTCTTTTTTGGCTATTTGAGGGATTTCATGATGAATTTTAAAAAATAAGACCAAATTGAGATTTTTCAACCTCCTGTCTGAAAATTCACAAGTGTATGTTTTCTAAATTCTCTGCATACACTAGATTGGTGATTCAAACTGTACAATAAGAGTGCTCATAATTAAATGAGGTCACTCAAAAGACCCAATACGATACCTTTTTCACCTTCACTGTACAATTCATATTTTGCCTACTTCTATTAGCCCCCCAATAAATCAGTCACATTGATTGATAAATTGCAAATTGGGGCAATCTTTGTTTAAAAGTGTCCACTGTGTCTAATCCGGTTCAATTCACATCTAAGTGAAAGCAAAAATGTACATTATTTTTGTTTGTTTTGAAAATTTGGAATGACACTTCAAGCGTTCGTTTCTCTATCTATACAGATTTTATCATTTGCTCTCCCATTTGAGCCTTTAAAAGAATAATTTCATTTCAAATAAGAGCCTTAATGATCATTACCCTACATTGGAAAATTTTCAAATATCAAAAGGGAATGGATTCTCAACGAGCAATTCGTTTACTTGGTTGTCATGAGGCGTAAGAATGATACTTTGGCCATCGTTTCTACAACCTAAACACTGCTTATCCCTTGCATCCTCATTTGAGCTAAAATTGGTGGTTCTTTTCAAAGGCACTTATGATCGCACCCCACAATGGGGAAGGAGATTGGAGAATTCGGAAAAAGGGGGAGGAAAAGCATAAATGCTAAAATTAAATTGGGAAAATTTGATTCTGCCATTACTATCTGGGCTTCAATTTTGACGGAAAAGAAAAAGGAAGAGTTTTGTCCGACGAACCACTTATGGAGAGTCTTCCTCAGTCAATTAATTCAGATACATGCAAGGAATTTCGCATTAATGAAAGTTTTCTTTCAGGGTCAATGTGAGGAATGGAACGAAAGTCAGGCCCTCTTCTTTTCCAATCAGACATTTTATCCCTAGTTATCCCTTTTGAGCCTTCAAAATAAATTATTTCGTTTGGCAACCCCTGAGAATCGCAAACCCCACACTGGGGCAAGTTTGAGTTGAAAAGGGAAAAGTCTCAAGAAGTGAAAAGTGATAAAGCAACAAAATCAAAAGAGCAAGAGAAAAGAGAACCCCAGTTCAAAAAATAGACTGGGCAAATTTTTGAAAAATTTCAAAAGAATGGCAGAAGGCCAAAAAGAGAAAAGAGAAAAATAAGAGAGAAAAAGAGCCTCAATTGAGAATAAACTGGGGCAAGTTATGATTTAACCCTAAAAAAGGGTTGATATAATAATGCGATCTCAGATCATTTAAACCACTTTTGAAAATCCGCTTTCAAACCTTAACTTTTCTAAGCACCCCACCAGACCCCATTACAAAAGCCGAAAGTCCTGACTTCCGTTCTTTGCAATATCTCTGTTAAGAAACTTTCTAATTAATTGGCAAGTGATGCGCTTATACTGATGCTAGGACATTGTTTAGATGTATTTCTGAATTGATTAGCTGTGAAGTTGACATTACTCATCATCTGAAAATCCGCCAGGGCACCTTTGAAAAGAAAAGAAAAGAAAAGGAAAAAGCAAAAATAAATGCAAAGGAAATGAAAAAGATTTGATGGTGAAGTCCCCGTTAAGTGATGATGAAAGTCACCAAATCTGAGATTTTGAGTTCAAAATAGGGGCAATTTTGGAAAAATACGATCTTCGGTGCAATGTCCTTGAAAGTCTTATTCTTTCACTATCGTTTGCAAGCCTCATTACAAGCTCATAATGTGAGAACCCGTAATTTTTTTCGTTTTCTAGGTTTTATTCGGGTTACTGGCATGTTTTTTGCATTTTCTTTATTCGAAAAGTTTCTAGATAATTTTTTTTGAGTAAATATAGTTTTTAGATGATTTTTCTAGTATCGGTTAGATTTTGAGAAATTAAGAACGTATATCGGACGTGGGACCCGCTAGTGCGAAAAGTTCAGAAAATTCGGCCAGTTAGGTTAAGTTTTGGATACTGGATTTAATTTACCAAATGTTAAGAGATAATTAGAGGTTACCAAGTGGATTGGTGTGAGAGGAACGAAGAGATAGAGATGCATTAAATAGGGTGACAAGTGTCACCATAAGATTAATTCTTAAGTTTGACTACTATTCATAACTTTACCATTTAATTAAAATTGGCCAAAAATCATCTTCATTTCTTACCTCTCTTGGCCGAACCTCTTGCTCAAAGAAAGAAAAAAATCCTCCAACGTCCTACTTCATAATCTTGCTTCAATCTTCAATTTCCACGATTTAATTTTGGGTTTGCTCCATAAAACCTCTCCACTTAGTGATTGTGAGGTGATTGGTGAAGTTGTTTGGAAGGCTAAGGTGTTGAATTGCTTCCTTTCTTGTCTTATAAGGTGAGTGACTAAGGGACTACTCTTGTCTTTCCAATAATGCTTAAGTAGTGACCTATGGGAGTTAAAGTAATGATCTTTGGTGTTATTTCATGATTTTGGTTGAGATTGATGACATTTTCTATTTAATTAGGATATTTCTGTTTTAATATGATTGTTATAGTGTGGCTATGTATGATGATTGGAAATGATCTAGAATGAAGCTAGAAGGTGTATATGGTGGTTAATTGCAAGAAATTTCTGCTTTGGAAAGAAATTTGGAAAGTTAGGGTTTCATTATTTTACATTCTGCCCGACACAGTACCTCATAGTTAGAGGCCGAATTGGCCTTGGGTTAAAACATGAACGTTTTAGGGAATTATATTTTAGAGATTCCTACAAAAGTTCAGGTCAATCAGAGCAACGTAGCTTGTGAAAAGACTGAATTACCCCTGCTGCCCTGTTTCTACCCGAATTTGATAATTGCGTCTGTGATTGGTTATTTTGGTTGGGAATACTTCGGAATTGGTTGTTGAGGTCTTCTGATGAATTGTATACGTGTATCTTAGCTTTCGGATGGCTTTGGAATTACTTGATTTGGACTTAGGTAGCCTGACTTATGATGTTTTAACCAGAATGCGGTTTGTGAACCTGTTTTTACGGTTCTGGTGTAGTATATTGCATTTTTGACCTGGTTACACTCAAAACTGGACAGAGTAGCCTTTTTCAACATTGTAGCCCTATCTCTTAGCTTCAAAACGGTGTATCTTTCACCTCCATCCGATAATCGTAGTGCCAATGGTGCCAAAACCGCAAACTGATGTCAAAAACTATTTTTTTGGGTTAGAGCTTAATGCCATTTCCGGATTTTCCTGGTTTACTCTAGTGCTTATACATTCTAGTGGAACCTTATTTTGGTGGTATTTGGCATTGGTTATGACTTGTAATTGAGTCTTATTATGCTTATTTGAATGTTCTAGGACGTGACGGTGGTGCAAGACGCTCTTAGGCAGAAGTGCATGAAATATCATTTGCTTGATTGGTGAGTGTACCACTCACTTGTTGTTTACAATGTGGCTTTGGTATATGTAAACTTGATGCCTTGAAGGCTTATTTGCTCCGTTGAACTTAATTGAGTAAGGGTGTACTTGATCGCCCTCACCCATTTGGTGTCTCATATGACTGTCTACTGTTTTACTGTAATGATTGAATGATACATGAAATACTGAATTGGTTCATGAATTTGGTGTCGCTTGGACGAGTATCCAACGACCATTACTGATACGACTGAGCTCAACCCCATTGGTAGTCGATTGGATCGAGTCGGCGAGGGCTTGGTCGTGAAAATTGACGAGCCATGGGGATTGTTATATGGAATCTTGTAGTAGTGAGACTCTTGATTCCGGTATACTTGAGTATTACCAAATTTCTACTGTTTGGAGTTCGGGCCCGGTAGGGGTATGTTGGGTGGAAGGAATGGAAGTAAAGTGGAGCCTACAGTTGGTTACTCTTAAACATTGACGGAGGGTCAATGAGGTTCGATCAGGAATGCAAACGAGGAAAAGGGCTCTTGAGAGCCGCCCGTATCCTTTTATCACCACTATTGATGTGTGCCTTTGCTTACTTTTGATGAATTGGAATGAAAAGCTTTCTGCTTATGTGAACTTTGCTGCTTGAGTGGTATTATCTCACTGGGCGTAAGCTCACTCTATTCCCTTTTGTTTTCCTTACAGGAAAATAAATACTTTTGGACTGGATTTGATAGTTGGTTGCCGAATTGAGCTAGATGGACATATCTTTTGTATAGCTCCTTGATTGAAACCCTAAATGTACTTTTGGGTCCGTTTCTCTTTTGATTTGGCAAACCGTACATGTATCCACTTTTGAATAACTTTTGTATGTCACTTTGGATTGTATATGCTTAATTTCAACATGTAAATATTTGCTTGATGTTTGGTTGGGTTTTGACGTGTCGGTTACTATTCATGGCCGACTTCAGTTTCATTTTTTTTATTTTGACATTTTGACTTGTTTACGCGCGTTTGTATGTTCCGGAACGTATTAGATCGCTCTAAACTGAAGCGTTAGTCCTGGCAAGAGTTGGGCAGGCAGTCCGCTAACCCCTTTGGTTCGCCTTAAGGGAAGGTGGGGCTGTCACACATAAAGTCCATCGCTGAATTATCCTTCATGACAACCCAAATTTAGGATTATGTTTCTAAGGAATCCATCGATCATTCGGGATCATAAGGCCATAACTGGTTTCCACATGCTTAGCTGTCATTTCTACCCATTCGTTACAAGCTTATAAAGCTTATATGTTGACTAAGTTTTCTTAAGAAATAAGGGTGACAAACCATTTGCTTTCACTAAGATGTGATATTGAAGGGATTACATACAATTTGGGCACAAGAATAAGACAAATCCTGACCCCTCATTTTCCTTAGCCACCTCAAAATCAGAAATAACACCCACTCGATTGATCCTGAAAGACAAGCTAACAAGAAGTGGTGACCCATTACCCTAAGCATCGATGCTAAAGTGAGGAAGAAATCTTCTGTAATTTGGTATTATTTTGAGAAATTCATCATGAAATTTGTTGTATGAGTTTAAGCAGGGCTTTTTCTTCACATTATATGTGATTATTTCCAAGATTTTAGAAAACGCCGTTTCTTATTTTTTTTTAGATAAATGGAGAGTCATCCAAACAAATTTTTGCAATCAAATAGGCCCACACTGGGAAAATTTTTATTTGTGAGATTTCGTAAAATAAGCCCACATGGGGCAGATTTTGTAACACATTTGAGGATTTCGTCCAAGAGTCAAGCAAGATATTTTTGAATCAATCATGCTGCTCTTCACATGAGTAGTAGGTGCATCAATAAAATAAAAAATTTTAAGTGCATGTTGTACTTTGGTAAGCCCCCTGTGCAGGAATTCATGGCTGAAATCGATGGAGAAGCAGCTAGTGATGTGGAAGGCCGATACCGGAAAAAGAGAAGAAAGATGAAGGGAAAAGGGCCCTACACTGGGGCAAATTATTTTTGAAAAGATTCTCTCGAACAAAAACAGTAAAAATCAAAAGGTCAAAAAAATAAAAAAAAAATCAAGTTTAACTTCTTGTTTCTTGACAAATCAAATTTAATTTCTTTTTTTTTTTTGAAAAATTACGGTGGGCTTGGATTTTGTGCCGCCAACATTACAAAGATCATGTTGGGCCTGGACTTTGTGCCGCCAACATTACAAAAATCACGTTGGGCCTGGATTTCGTGCCGCCAACATCACAAACGTCACGTTGGGCCTGGGCTTTGTGCCGCCAACATCACGTTGGGTCTGGATTTTGTGCCGCAAACATCACAAAAATCACATTGGGCTTGGATTTCGTGCCACAAACATAACAAACATCACGTTGGGTTTGGATTTTGTACCACCAACTAAGTCAGACTCGGGTTTAATCCCACTGACCAATTCATCACACTGGGGGCAAATCTTTGGATAATTTTCCAAGCGAGTCTTATACAGTTTCTTCATACATACCAGCATTTCATTTACACTGCCACTAGCTGTTGGGTCAGTCCCACTAGTGAGCATTTCATTTGCACCGCCACTAGCCGTTGGGTCAGTCCCACTAGTGAGCATTTCTTTTGCACCGCCACAAGCCGTTGGGTCAGTCCCACTAGTGTGCATTTCATTTTCACTGTCACTAAACATGGGTCAGTCCCACTAGTGAGCATTTTATTTTTATTGCCGATAAACATGAGTCAGTCCCACTAGCGTGCATTTTATTTTCACCGCCACTGAACATGGGTTAGTCCCACCAGTGTGCATTTCATTTTCATTGCCGCTAAACATGGGTCAGTCCTACTAGCGTGCATTTCATTTACACCGCCACTGAACATGGGTTAGTCCCACCAGTGTGCATTTCATTTGCATTACCACTGAACATGGGTTAGTCCCACTAGTGCGCATTTCACCGCCACTAAACATGGGTTAGTCCCACCAGTGAGCATTTCATTTTGCACGGCCACTAAACATGGGTCAGTCCCACTAGTGAGCACTTCATTTGCATTGCCACTAAACATGGGTTAGTCCCACTAGTGCGCATTTCACCGCTATTGAACATGGGTTAGTCCCACCAGTGAGCATTTCATTTTGCACGGCCATTAAACATGGGTCAGTCCCACTAGTGTGCATTTCATTTTCATTGCCGCTAAACATGGGTCAGTCCCACTAGTGTGCATTTCATTTTCATTGCCGCTAAACATGGGTCAGTCCCACTAGCGCGCATTTCATTTGCACCGCCACTGAACATGGGTTAGTCCCACCAGTGTGCATTTCATTACCGCTAAACATGGGTCAGTCCCACTAAGCGTGCATTTCATTTACATTGCCACTAAACATGGATCAGTCCCGCTATTGTGCATTTCATTTTCGTTGCCGCTAAACATGGGTCAGTCCCACTAGCGTGCATTTCATTTACACCGCCATTGAACATGGGTTAGTCCCACCAGTGTGCATTTCATTTTCATTACCGCTGAACATGGGTCAGTCCCACTAACGTGCATTTCATCGCCACTAAACATGGATCAGTCCCACTAGTGATCATTTCATTTACATCGACACTAAACACGAGTGAGTCCCATTTTAAAATTTCTTGTTGGGGTCAGTCCCCTTTTAAATTTTTATTCGGGTCAGTCCCATGATTTAAAAGTTTGTTTGGGTCAGTCCCATGATTTAAAATTTGTTCGGGTCAGTCTCATAATTTAAAGTTTGTTCGGGTCAGTCCCATGATTTAAAACTTGTTCGGGTCAGTCCCATGTTTAATTCCTAATTCGGGTAAGTCCCATGATTAATTTCTCGTTCGGGCCAGTCCCATGATTAATTTCTTGTTGGGGTCAGTCCCCTTTTAAATTTCTTATTCGGGTCAGTCATGTTTTAAAATTTCCTGTTTTGGTCAGTCTCATTTTGAATTTTTTGTTCGGGTCAGTCCCGTTTTAAATTTTGTTTGGGTCAGTCCCATTTTAAGTTTTGATTCGGGTCAGTCCCGTTTTAAAATTCTCGTCTGGGTCAGTCCCATTTTGAAATTTTGTTAGAGAGGTCAGTCCTCATTTCAAAGGCATCAGTCGTGTTTGCAGCCGAATAACACAAGTGAGCATTTTGGTGTCTACGTCTTTGTCTCGAGTTTCTTCGAAACTCAGACAAAGAAGGGCAAACTGTAGACACAAAAAATTTTGTTTATTTGATTTTTTTAGTTTTGTCTCTCATTAAATTCAATTTTAGCTTTATTCTTGTTTTATTTTATTTTATTGATTAGATAATAGTTAATTTTGCTTATACTTATAAAATTAGGAGGTATTTTTGTGAGAACCCGCAAATTTCTTTATTTCTAGGCCTTATTTGATTTATTTGCACGCCTTTTATGCATCTTCTTTATTAGAAAAATTTTCTAAATAATGTTATTGGGTAAATATAGTTTTTGATTTGGGTAAATAATGTTATTTGATTTTTCTAGGACGTGGGACCCACTAGTACAAAAAGTTCGGAAAAATTCGGCCAACTAGGTTAAGTTTTGGATACTGGATTTAATTTACCGGGTGTTAAGAGATAATTAGAGGAAGCTATTTGGATTGGTGTGAGAGGGAACAAAGAGATAGAGATTCATTAATTAGGTGACAAGTGTCACCATAGGGTTGGTAGAACTTTTTGACCATTATTTCTTGTTTTACCCTTTGACTTAAATAAACCAAAAAATTGCCAAAAATCATCAAAAATCTTCATCTTGTGGCCGGCTCTCTCTCTCTCTTTCTCTCTCTCTCTCTCTAAGCAAAAGGAAGAAAACTCTCCAAGCTTTGCTCCAAATCATCAAAACCAACCATTGATTCTTGTTTTTGCTCCATAGAAAACATTAAGGAAGTGATAGTGAGGTGTTGTGTGGAGTTATTTGGAAAGCTAAGAGGACTTGTTGCTCTCTCTCTCTTGTTTCTAAGGTGAGTCATGAAGAACCACTCTCCTCCCTCTAATGATGCTTAATTTATGCTTAGTGGTGGTATAAGATGCAACTTTATGGATTATATTGTGAATTTTGGTTGGATTGATGAACTTTTATAATTTTTGGGGATTTTTCTGTTTTACTATGAACATGATTGTGTGGCAATATATGATGATTGAAAATGATGTTTAAGGACTCTATGAGGTGGAAAAAGTGGATAATTGCAATCAATTTCTGTTTTGGACCAAAAATTGAAAAGTTAGGGTTTATGAAGTTACATTCTGCCCGGTTTTGTAGCTCCTAGTTAGAGGCTGAATTGGCCTTGGATTAAAACATGAAAGTTGTAGGGAATGATATTTTAGAGGTTCTTACAAAATTTCAAGTCAATCGGAGTAGTGTAACTTGAGAAAAGTCGAAATTACCCTTGCTGTTCTGGTTTTACCCGAATTGGAGAATTGCTTCTGTAATTGGTTATTTTGGTTAGGAATGCTTCCGAATTGGTTGTTGAGGCCTTCTGATGAAATGTATCCCTGTTTCTTAGATTTCAGCTGGTTTTAGAATTTCTGGATTTGGACTTGGATAGCCTGATTTATGATGTTTCCGCTAGAATGCGTTCTGTGAATCTGTTTTTATGATTCTGGTGTAGTATCTTGCATTTTTGACCTGGTTACACTCGAAACTGGGTTGAGTGACCTTCTGAAATATTGTAGCCCTATCTCTTAGCTTCGAAACGGTGTATCTTACACCTTCATCCGGTAATCGTAGTGCCTTGGGTACCATTACCGTAAAAAGAGGTCAAAAACTATTTTTTTCAGGGCAAAGCTAATTCTATTTTCGGATTTTCTGGTTTCCTCTATTGCTTGTGTATGTTTAGGGAACCTTGTTTTGGTGGTATGTAGAATTGGTTTATGACTTGTAATCGAGTCTTATTGTGTTTATTTGAATAGTTTAGGGCTTGACTTTCATATCCGGTCATTTCCTAGCTAAATTTTGTACTTGAATGCCATTAAGCCTAGTGAACGGCTTTTGGGAATGAGATTATTTTTGTACGAACTGTTGGGACTGATTTGAGGAAATAATGAAGCCATGATGGCTGGAAAATAGGTAAACACAAGGGATATGCTGCCGAAATTTTTCTTGAAGGCTAGTTGGATTTACTTGTGATTTGAACGAAGGGCTTTTGGGTTGTTTGAGCCTAGGTCTTCATGTTACCTTTTCGTTACCAAAAGTCATGTTTTGCACCCTTGCTTTAGTAATTATTTGGTGAGGCATACGACTGGTAGTCGAGCCTCACATGTGCATTCTGTATACTCGATTTTGAAAGTGGAACCTTCAATTGTTTTCCTTGGATTATTTTAGGGTTTCTTGGTAATTAAAGCTCTCTTTTGGGAGGTATCTGCACTGACTCTGGTGAGTGTACTACTCACTTGTGTGTTACTATATGGCTTTGATACTTGAACTTGATGAGTTAAATGTTTATTGTACCATTGATATTGATTGAAGTGAGGGTGTACTTTATCACTCTCACCTATTTCTCATGTTATTGGAATGTTACAAGAAATGTTACAAGAAATGAAAAGTACTTGACTTGGTGGCGTTTGGACGAGTATCCAACGACCATGCTTGTTACCATTGAGCTCAACTCCATTGGTAATTGATTGAATCGAGCCGGCAAGGGCTTGGTCGTGACAATTAATGAGCCTTGGGTAAAGTTATAAGGAATCTTGTAGTATGAGAGACTCTCGATTCCGGTATACTCGAGTAATACCACAGTGCAAGTGTTTGGAGTTCGGGCCCGGTAGGGGTATGTTGGGTGGAAGGAATGGAAGTAAAGTGGAGTCTACGGTTGGTTATTTTTAAACATTGACGGAGAGTCAATGAGCTTCGATCAAGAATGCAAACGCGGAAAAGGGCTCTTGAGAGCCGCCTGTATCCTTTTATCACCACCATTAATGTGTGCCTTTGTTTACTTTTGATATATTGAAATGAAAAGCTTGATGCTTGTATGAACTTGGTTGCTTGAGTAGTATTATCTCACTGGGCAATTAGCTCACTCTATTCCTTTTGTTTTCCTTACAGGAAAATAAATACTTTTGGACTACAATTGATAATTGGTTGCCGAAATGAGCTAGTTGGACATATCTTTTGTATAGCTCATTATTGAAACCCTAAATGTACTTTTGGGACCGTTTCCCTTTTGATTTGGCAAACCAGACTTGTATCCACTTTTGAATACTTTTGTATGCCACTTTGGCTTGTAAATGCTAAGTTTCAAGATGTGAATGTTTAATTGATATTTGGTTGGGTTCTGACGGGTCGGTTACTATTCATGGCCGACTCCGGATTTCATTTTTTTATTTTGGGTTATTTTGACATTTTGACTTGTTTTACGCGTGTTTGTAAGTTCTGGAACGCAATAGATCACTCTAACTGAACCGTTAGTCCTGGCGAGAGCTGGGCAGTCAGTCCACTAACCCTTTGGTTCGCCTTAGGGGAAGGTGGGGCAGTCACAATTTTTTGCATTATATTTCTATAAAAAACAAAGAAGGAAAAATGCTCACAAAAATTAAAAATTTGTTTTAGCCCTTTAGATTTGGATTTAAAGCACTTTAATGGAAATAAATTTTCTATTAAGAATTAATTTCTGTTGTTTAAAGTTGAATGAAAAAAGAAAAAAGGGGACACGCGCTATTTCTTCATTTTACAAGCTTCGGACAACACAGAAAAATTGCAGCTGGCCATTTCTTCCATTTTTTACTCATTTCCGTTGCATTTTTTTTCCTCCAAGTACTCTCAGTACAATGCCAACGCATCTTGGTGCTAAGTTCCAGAATCAATGCCCATCTAAGGGCTCAAATTCTTGCCAAAAATGCAGCTCCAATCTCCTCCCTTTGTTCTAGGTTTTCGAGGATTTCAGTAGCTATAAAAGCTGAGGATAACAAGGAAAGGTAGGGGTGGCGGCTAAGATTGGAGTGAGAGAGAGCCGAGAGATTGAGAGAGCTTCAAGAGAGGTCTGAGAGCAAGAGAGAGAAAAAAGTAACGGGCTGGGAAAGGAGAACTGAGCGAGAGAGATACAGAACAAGGAACCAGAAACCGAGAGAGAGCGAGGGAGAGAGCAACGGAAAGACGGCTGATAAAAAGAGGGGCTGCGGGCTGAGGTAGAGATCTGGGGGAGCGGAATAAGAGAAAAGAAAGCAGCTTCGGGGGTTTGAGAGAGAGGACAACCAGTAGAGAGAGTAGAGAGTGGCGGATAAGAAGCTAAGGAAGAAACAGAGAGGGGGTCTTCGGCAAGAGCCGAGGGAAAAATCTGAAAATTAGGGGGAAGTTTTTCGGGTAGAGAAACTGAGGAAAAGTTACGGGCTTTGGAGAAACTAGAAAGCAAGAGGCAAGGGTGCCGGAGCTGGGCGAGAGGAAGGAGGAACTGAACCAGAAACTGAGCTAACTCCACCACCATTACTACCACTGCAGCCCCAAACAAAGGGCTGATTGCATTAATTCTTGAAGTTCTTGGCAAATTACCTTGTTTCTTGGGATTCTTGACATATATCTTGAAGTGGTAGATTGGTTCTTGGAAATCTTGAATCTATCAAACCTTCCTTCTTGTTTTTGAGTGCGGCTGACCTTGTGCAAACATCAATGAAAACTTTGTGTTTGTGGGAGTAAGATCCGAATTCAAAAGAAAGAAAGAATTCTAGTTGTATTACAAAAAAAAAAAAAAGAGGGAGAACAAAGGGAAACTAGAATCGGATCCCAAAAAGAAAGTGGAAACCTTCTTGAACTAGGAAACCACAACCGACTTGGTTTGCTCAAACAAACCCTAGCCGCCTCAAGCTGTCCACTTCGGACTTGCTCGCTTGACTTGGGGAAATCCAGCCGCTAAAACATATACCCACACAATCCAAAATCACCCAAGAAACATTGTTCACAACCTCCAAAGAAATCAGCCGCGTGCAAAGTGGGTAGAGTCACTCTAGGCTCCTAAATTTCCGCCACCTTGTTCCTTGTGTCACCGAACCTTGCATTTTGTCCGAAGCTCTAAATTGATCTTTTTGAGTCGTTTACAGATTACTAGGAGTGTCCAAAAGGAGTCGTTCGAGTCCTTGTCGAAGTCAAACTCTTCCAATATTTGAGTCATTCTTTTGTGGACTGAAACAGAAAATAATTCCAGTAAATTTTTGCTTGTATAATTGCTGTTTTGAGTCATTATTCTGTCTTCAAATTTCCAGCTACTCATACGCCACTTTTGAGGACAAAACTTGATTGAAGTTTGGTTGAACTACTTGAAGGAAAAAAAAAACTTGAAGGAAATTTCTGATTTCTTCAATGGGGCAATCGAGGAACTTGAAAGTGAGTGGTGAGAATATTAGAGTGTTTTAAACCATTTGAGTGATACACGAGAGTGAGCGAAACACATGAGGGAGTGAGTGAGAAGCTTTCACCTTAACGTTTGTTGAAGTTTTGCAGGTTGAAACCATGACCAATGAAAACGACATTATCGTGGCACAATTGGCACTAAAAATGGATGCTATGTGGAGGGAAATGCAAAGAAAAATGGAGCTCCGTTTTGAGTCCATGCAAGAGCAACTTGAACAAATGGATCCCTCGAGAAATTCTTCTAAGAAAACTAGAGGGAAACTTATCGTGAACGAACTCGGTGACTCTAACTCAGAGAGAGACTTCGAAGATGATGAGCCAAGGCCGAGGAGAACTACACAACGGACTGACCATGCTAAGGATCAACTCAAAGGAATAAAATTAAAATTCCTACCTTCCATGGTAAATCGGATCTCGAACCATACTTGGAATGGGAGAGAAAGATCGAGTTAATCTTCGATTGCAACCACTACACGGAGTCTCAAAAGGTAAAGTTGGCCTCCATAGAATTTACCGACTATGTTGCGATCTGGTGGGATCAACCTCGCGTCAAACAACGAAGAAATGAGGAACCGGCCATTCGGACGTGGGACAACTTGAAACTAATTATGAGGAAGTGCTTCATACCCGGTTACTACCATAGGGATTTGCATCACAAATTGCAAACCCTCACTCAAGGTAGTATGACGGTTGAAGATTACTTCAAAGAAATGGAAATGTCCATGATGCGGGCTGATGTTCGAGAAGATGAGGAGGCCACCATGGCATGGTTTTTGGGGGGATTACGACCTGAGATTGCTGATATCGTGGAGCTTCAACACTACCTTGACATGGGAGAACTCTTGGACAAAGCTATCAAGGTAGAACGGAGGTTCAAGAGGAGGGGAACGAGCCGCCAAAGATCCCATTTCCAACCTGGGAGTTGGAGGAACTTGGTCACAAGGGTCGAAAGCAGCCCCTCTTATGCACCTAAAGCTTCAAAACCGAGTGGAGCATCGCGAGAAGAAATGAGGCCGAACACTCTACCTTCCAAACCAACTTCCAAGGAGGGGTTGAGGTCCCAACAAGAGATCTCCAAACCAAGGACTCGTGACACCAAATGCTTCAAGTGTCAAGGGTTTGGGCACATTCCTTCCCAATGCCTCAACCAACGGACCTTGATCATGTTACCCAATGGCGAGTTATTGACCGATGATGAAGACGGGGAACATGAGGGAATGCTGTCCTTGGAGGGGGAAAAGGAGGAGCTTGAGGAGATACCTGTCAATGACACGGTTGGATGTTTAGTGAAGCACTAGCTACACAAGCTAGTCGGGATGACCTATAGCGAGAAAACATCTTCTACTCAAGGTGTCATAACAACAACAAGGTGTGTAGCCTAGTCATTGACCCAGGGAGTTGTACTAATATTGAAAGTGCATTAATGGTGGAGCGACTCAACTTGCCAACAACTGACCACCCGCGCCCCTACAAGCTCAAATGACTAAACAATAGTGGCGAGGTATGTATCTCTAAACAGGTCTTAGTTACTTTCCGCTTAGGTCGCTATGAGGATGATATTGTATGTGATGTAGTACCTATGCAAGCTGCACACATTGTGACGACCCCACCTCCCCCTAAGGCGTACCAAAGGGTTCGACGGACCGCCTGCCCAACTCTCGCCAAGACTCACTCACTCGTATCACATGCATACATACATAGACCATAAATAACATCGCAATTCAATCTTATAATTTACATTGATGCACAATCAAGATACAAAACCTCAATATACCCAAACTGGTTCAAAGTGTATATAATCCAGATACAAAACATTCTATTCGAGTAATAGCGCGAGTACAAGTCAAAAGTCAAAAACAACTAGTCTACGCTAGTCTTTACATATCTCACACCTCGCTCGTACCCTTGAAAGGAAAACAAATGGAGTGGAATGAGCTAAAAGTCCAGTGAGGTTCCAAATAGCAAATTGACCATTATTTATAAGTACAAGTTTTCGATATAGCAAAGTAACGAGCATGAAGAGTTCATAAAAGTGAGCAATAACACGTCAAGTAGCAATCTCAAAATGAGCGAGTGTAAAAGTTTTCAGAAGAAACAATAATTCAATAAACAATAATCATTCCAAAGCATAAGGATACGGATGGCTCTCAGGAGCCAACTTCCCATTTCATCATCAGGAGCTTGATCACGTAATAGTTGACACTCCATCAACTTCCAAGTAAAGGAACCAATCCAGTAGAGCACCACTTACGCTACTCTCCGTCCACCATTCACACCCCCTACTGGGCCCAAAATCCTCAATAAATACGGGTGGTAATACTCGAGTATACCGATTAGTCGAGGAGATATCACTCCACTCGACAATCAAGAGACCCAGGGTTTGTTACCCAATCGACCAAGCCCTTGCCGGCTCAACCTGAGTAACTTGCCGCAGGATTTCTGGAATTCCAGGAAGTGCGCACCTCATAACAAGTATGTCAAGTCAATTGCAACAATAAACAAGTATATGTCACGTAAGGGCAAGTGCGATAAAGTACACTCTTGCCCTAATAATTCACGTATACAACATGTAATCACATTGGTCACGTATCAAATACAAGTATCAAGTTCAATTCGATATTTGAAAGCACTCACCAAAATGAAGTGCCCCTAGTAATCACGTCTGGTTTATACTCCGGGTTCGGAGTCCAAATCTGCGATAAAACTCAATTTGAGAACTTTGAAACATGACTAAGATTCGAAACTTAGACGTTTCGTTCAATAAGAATCAAGAAATGGAAATTCACTTGGAGAATATTCGTGAAACACTCGCTCGCTTTTCAAACTATATAACTTTGTAACCTTTATACTTGGAAAGGCCATTTGAGTCGAAAGTACAAGGAAAACATGCTCCGAGCAATCATTATTTTATTTCTCAAGGGTACAAGTTTGGCTAGGTCCTAATGTATAACCCTCGATAACCAAAGTAGTAAAAGTCCTAGATGGTTCAAGTGATATTCATTTATCAATTTTACCCAAGTCGCAAGTGTATTTCTCTAGTCCTCGAGCGTAAATTTGGGCAGCATGCCCTTTGTATTTTCCTAATACCACCACCATTTATGGCTTCATTATTTTCCTCATTCAAACCCAAAGGTACACACACAACAATCTAATTTCAATAGCCATTCCATAGGCTCAAGACAATACAAGGACAAAAATCAAACTAATAACAAGTGCGGAAATGAGCTTTAGTAAAAGACAGATTTGATAGAGTTTTGCGTAACGGACACAACCTAAGCTACGCTTATCGGATTAGGGTGTAACTTATACCATTTTGAAGCTAAGACGAAGACCTACAACTTTCATGAAGATCACTTAGTCAAATTTCCAGTGTAACCCAGTCAAATTCCCAATTCACAGAACCGACTTCCAACTAACTAGCTAGTTAACCGTACTACATTTAAATGGCCATATCTCAGGTTACCAAAGTCCGTTTAAGGAGTTCTTTGAGGCGTTGAAAATCCAAGACAGATTACTAAAACTTTCATGTTTTGGAAAATGGCTAAATCAGCACAGATCATAGTGAATAGACACGGTCAACTAGATGAACTGTCTAAAACGGATCACTGGAAACATCCTAGGGCAGCGAGGGTATTTTGATCTTTTCACAGGATACGTTGCTCCGATTGAGTTGAAATTTTGTAAGAAACTATAAAACATCATTATATACAACTTTTATGTTTTATGCTAAGCCTAATTCGGCCTCTAACATCACAAACTGGAACCGGACAGAACAGGGCTACATTTTTCCAGAAATCTGGAATTTTTCGTTTTCAATGGAAACTTTCTTCATTTCTTGCTCCAATCATCACCACAACCTCTTATATAAGCTTAGATACAACATATATTATCCATACAACAAGTTTAGGCAGAAAATCATCAAACCCTAACTTACATTCATCACCTCAAATTCATCCCAACAACTTGGATAACTACTAATCTAACCAAAATATGAGTTATATAACAACTTAAGCAAAAATAAAAGGACCAAAGCCATGGTTAGACCTTATACCTCAACAAAAGAAGCTTGCAAGAGTAATACTTCACCTCCTCTTGAAATTTTTGTTTCCCCTAGCTTCCCAAGGTCACAACTCACAAATTAATCGGTTTAGAATTTTGTTTCCTCACTTGGATGGCTCAAACTCAAGATGAAGGAAGGTTGTTTCTTGCTCTCTCTTTCTCCTCTCTTGTCTCGGCCAACCAGCAGAAAAATGAAGGGGAATGGAGCAAAATGGAGGATAAGAAGGTTGGACTTTTGGCTTGGTCAAGTGGCCATAGGTGAGTGACACTTGTCACCACCAAAGCCAACCAAAATTTCTTTTTCTTTCCTTGCATTTTTAGCCCTAAATTTCGGTCAAAGCCAGCTGGAAATAAGGAGATATTTTGCTCAAATAATAATGATCTTGTATGGTAAGAAAGTGGTGGTCAAGTGGTGCATTCAATCGGTAGTGCACGGTACACGTCGGTTCGCACCGTTTTTCTTTAAATCACACGTACTAGGGTTTTTACTTCCTATTCACTAACTTTTTATCATTGCTTCTAATCACATATTATTTCTCACCAAAAAGTCACTCTTAAGTACGAAATTTGATCCTTACTCCATACCGAAGAATCACCCTACGGAAAAACGTGAAAACCCTAACTTGCTCCAACTTGAAAATGAAAAGTGAAAACCTTTACTTTCATGTTCATTTGCACTTATTGTGGGGTGATTGGGTGGTAGGGCTATTATAAAATCATAATTTCCAATAAAAAAGGGCATTTTTAAGAAAACGTGAGGGGTTTTACAATTCTATAAATTGAATTTAGGGTTTCGGTTAAAATATGAAAAATTTGAGAAAACGGTCAGTCACAAATGAAACTAGGGTTTTGATTAGACTTTATTTTTAGAATTTAGGGTTTCTAGTCTTTAAAACAAAACAATATCTTAAAATAAAAATAAACTAAAGGAAGCATAATATTTTTTTTCTTTTGAAACTAAACAACAATAGTATCCTAAAAGTTGGGGTATCACACACATTCTCTTAGGCCGCCCTTGGCAATTTGATAAGAGAGTTATCTTTGATGGTTTCTTGAACAAGTACTCCTTTTTGCATAATGGTAAGAAAATCACACTTGCACCTCTCACCCCACAACAAGTGCATGAGGACCAAGTTAGTTTACAAAGGGAGTATGATATGCATGCCACTAGTTGAAAACAACCATCCAAAGAAAAATTAAAGGTGCTGGCCAAGACATCAAAAGATAAACGTGAGCCTAATCGAACCATTGAGTTAGGAAAAGAAAGAAAAACCAGCATGCTAGCTCGAGTGAAAGATGTGAGGAAAGCTTTACATTCCAACCAAGATATGGTTTTAAGAAAATTTCACGAAAATGAGCCTTAATTACACGAAAATTTCACGAAAATGAGCCTTAATTTCACGAATGAAAATTTCACGAAAATTTCACTTGTACAATCTAAGAAAATTTCACAAAAATGAGCCTTAATTACTCGTAAATCGAGGCTCAAAAATGGGGTTTTAAAACACAAGAAAAATCTGATTTTCATCTTTGAAATCAAGTGTAAAACGGTTTAGCAATATCGAAGGAAAATAGAGAGTTCGCAACCCTCAATTTCCTTTAAGTTCGGAAATTTCAGATTTGTCACCCACACTTTGAAAAATCGTATCTCATTCTCTATAAGTCCAAAATTGGAAAACTTGGTGCCGTTGGAAACTACTTCCAAAGTAATAAAAGTTCCTAGAAGACACTTTTCCATGATTCCAATTGGAAGATATTCAAAATTTAGCCCAAAGTTGCTGTTTTAGAAAGTCAAGACAGATTTGGGTTGATTTTCGACAAAGTTTGAAAATTCGGCAAAATTCATACAATTCGAACTAGCCTCTGAAATTTGGAACTCAATTAGAGTTCCAATCAAAATTTTCAACACAAAAATTAGAACAAGAATTGGAGTTTCGAGCACCAAGATATGGTGGCTCAAAGTTGCTAAAAAATGAGACCGTTAGGCCAAATTCCAGATTTAATTCACGAACGTTGGGACTTTGGTTAAACATCGAAATGGAATCGGAATGGAACAAAGTTTGGTAGTATTATCCTACCATATAAGGGCTATTCCTATACCAAATTTCATAGGAAAATTCATTCGGGAAGTTGGTTAACAAACCATCAAAATTTCTAAATCTCCAAGGCAAAGCTGCCATGCACCTCTAGTTTTCTTTTTCTCAAACCTTTGGCCAATAAAATGCCTAAAACATGTCTCATTTATGATAACCAGGTCTAACAAGGATCCAAGATATATTTGGTAGGTGATTTACACCAAGAATTTCGAAAAGGAAGTCTCAAATCAAGATTGGTTACAAATCTGTCCAACATGAGGGTTTTCTCCCACAAAGTCAGTTTCGAAATCTGGTCATAAATCACTCAATTCAACTCAGAATTAAGCGTGGTTTATGGTGTTGAAAACTAGATTCTTAAAGCTACAATTTCTTAGAAGAAACATTTTCCAAAATCTGTCCACGGCTAGCTCATATTTGGGCACCAATTCGCTGCTCAAAACAGAGCTCCCAGTGTAAACGCGAAACAGGACAGTCATGTTCAAATGATTGGTATGGTCGACTCAAGTGGAACCAGGATATGAATTTTATACCATTGGAAAGCCGGGAATGTCTAGTTTCCATTGCCACAAATGGTACTCGATTTAGACATCGGAGCAAAAAGTTATAGCAAAAAAAAAACACTGCCAGAGCAGTTACGGGAAAAATTTCCAGTTTTGTTGATTTCCGAAATCACAACATTTGGCCAACCAAATCACGAAATTTTTTGATGAAACTTCGTACACAACTTATATTAGATATATACATCAGAAACAAGTTATTTGGACCACTGAAAAGTGCTCAAAAGCACACGAAATTGATAGGGGCAGATTCGGAATATTTTTGCTCTTCACCTCCTTTGAGTTTCCTTTCATCAATACAACTTATTTCCACTAATTCAAGTACTAAACCAACATTAACAACATCAAAGCTCATGAAATCAGTCCTCAAGTCATTGTGGGAGTTCATAGAGCCCACACACCAAAATTCAACATAAATAAAGCTACCCACATGCATGCATGATCTTATATGTGTACTATTACTTCCATAAACCAAGGTTTGAAGGTTTGATCGTCCATTACCTCCTTTGATGAACTAAGCAGAAATTTTCGGTCCTCCTTAGCCCAAGAAAAACCGTGAAAGCAGCCCCCTTTCCTAGCTGGAGGTGGTCTCCAAGTGATTAGCTAAGTGTGGTTAAATTTTGGTGTGATTTGGTGGAAGATTTGAGGTAGAAATAAAGAGTTTTCTTTCCTTTCTTTTCTTTCTTGTTTTGGCCGGCTCTTGAGGTGAGAAATGGGAGTTTCAGCCGTGCACTTGAGGTGAGAAAAGAAGGGTTTTTGATCTGGTGTGATGCTTCCATAAGAGGCTTAAGAATGTGTGGCCAAAATTGCTCCAAAAGTCAACTAAGGATAGTGCGTGTACGCGCGCGTTTCGTGCTCGATTCCTCTCGAGTTTGTTTCACTTGTGCACTAAACCTCTAATGCACTTGTATTCATATTAATATTATTCACTCTTAATTGTCCCAAAATAAGGGTCTAAAGTCCCTCAATTAATCGCGCGCGTAAAAACGTGTACTTCCGATTTGTGCGCGATAAAGTGGAATTTTCAAGAATTTCTTATAACGATAGTATCACTAACTAATAATTGAATACTTAAACATAAAAATACCTATTTCAAGACTAATGTACAAGTCTCCAATTTTTCAAGCTTATTGTATTCTCGAATCGATTATTATTTCCAATCGCGTATTCACTATTCTCACTTTACGAGCTTTCAAAAATTAAATTTTGAAACAAGTCACTTTAAAAATATAATTAAGCTATAAACTCATGTAATTAGGTCTAAATAGGCTAGAAAATAATATTCGGAGTAAATGGGCAATTAAATATTTAAATAAGCTCGAAATGGAATTTAAAATAATAAATTTTGCGAGTCCTCACCTGAGTCGAGTTTTAACTCCTCAAATCTCAAATTAACTTTTCTTAATCTACTATTGATCATTCTTACTTTTCCAAAATTAATACACTCTCGATTCAAATATAGCCTCAAAAAACGTGTACTCGTTGTTCCGAACTAAACGAGTTTTCGAAAAGTAAATTTTCTAACAAAACGCTTTAAAAACATAAGAGAGGCGTTTTTCCATATAAATGGATTTTAAGTAGTCGAATTAAATAATTCGGAGAAAATGAGTGAATAACTATTTAAATAAACCAGTCATATATGACGAAAATAAGAAAATTTTCGGATCCTCACAGGAAAGGCCTTGTTCAGCCGATGTGATAAAGTACACATGGCCTACAGCATACGCAAATAACATATAAACAATGAAATATTGAACAGTTAAGTGATACAGCAACAGTTAGGTCGAGTGCGATAAAGTACACACTCGCTTAGGAATAAGTATTTTTCATTTAAGTGAACAAGATTCATCAAGTATTTGACCACTTAGGCATGTAAGAAGGACTTATCAAGTCACATCACGTATATATATATGCAATTATACAAACTGTGGTTATAAAAGTTTGAGAAGCAATTTTGTGCAAAACAGTTTGGAATCCCTCACCGTAATCCGAGCAAAGCAAGAGCAAAAGCAGGAAATTAAAAGAGCTTCTCGGTGTCCTCTGGATCCCCTGAGATTAATCACAATCATGAATTACCTAGATGCTCGATCAAGACGAATAAAAGAAAACCTCTTAGATACACACACTCAAGAGCCTCAAACTCAAACAAATCGAAATAGGAAGTTTTCACTTAATCATTGGAATAATAACCAAAAGGAATTTAAAAGTCCCATTTCCGAGTTAAATCATGGCAAGGACTATCAATTTCAAAAGAAGAGTAAAATGCTTAATTTGGCACGAAAATCGAGAAAGGAGAAAAATGTGTTCGTACTAGAAAATTTTCAATAAAAGCCCAAGTACTAGAATATAAGTGAAAAATCATGTTTTCTAAACTTACAAAGTCAAAGTTTCCTAACAATCACTTTTTCCATAATAAATATGGAAGTTAAAGTTCTAACTTTCAAATAGGAAATTTAGTGAAATCCCTCAAGGATTTCTCTAGTTAAAATGCTCAAGGCCAAATTTTCAAGTGTTTCGGTTTATCGAAACCAACATTCAAAATAAAGTTCCAAATTATAAGTGAGCATGTTTTCACCATAAAAATAAGTTTGGAATATCCCAAGAGTCTCAAAAGAGTGACCTAAGCTCTTAAAAGAGCAAGCAGGTTCAAATTGGAAAATTTCACTTTTACGCGTGAAACTTTGAAAAATCGGTCCGGAAGTTCAGAAAGTCCAAAAATGGAAAATTTTACACCGTCAGAAACTTCATGTGAAGCATAACAACTTTGTAGAAGACATTATCCAAAAGTCAAATCAGAAGCAAGTCATTTTTTCAAGTGAAATTTCTGTTCATAGAAGATAGGGCAAAACAGTCCCCACTTTTCCAATAACCTTGGATTTTTGTCAAAAATCATAGAATCAAAACCAGCATTTGAAATTTGATATGCGTTCCATTCCAGTTTTCAAAAAAAAAATGAATGGAACTCGATTCCACCGTTCCTAGCTCAAGAAATAAAAGTTTGAAGTTCGCACAAGCTTAAGGACTGATGAGCTTTGTTTTCCTGAATTTCAATTCTGACACACTTTAGCAAAAAGGCCATATCTGGCTCTATATTTACTCAAATCAGGAATGGTTGGTGGCATTAAAAACTAGATTCACAAGGCTACATTTATACAGAAGAAATCGTTTTCAATATCCAAACACAAGTGGTTCAAAAATCTGCAACAAGTTGCAATTTCTGGACTGTCCTCGGGTGAACAGTGGCTGTCAATCAGCAAACTTTCAAGACTCACCACGGATCACTCGGGATGAACTAGAAAATGAGCTTGGTACCATTTTAAAGCTATAAGAGTCTAGTTTCAAATTCCACAAGCAGCACTCGATTTCAATCAACGAGTAAAACGTTATAGCTACACAAATGTTGCTGGTCAGAAAATTCTGGAGCTTGTTCCAGTTTTTCTTCTTTACTTGTAACTCAAAATTTAACCAACCATTTCGGTTGATTTTTGGTATACAACCACAATACAAATAGCACAGCATCTCTACATCAATTTGGAAGCTCAATTAGCACCAGAAAATTTTCGAAATTACAGGGCAGCAGCAAACAAGAAAGTCGGGCAGCAAGTCAGAAATTTTCCAGGGTTGTGACTAAAATTTGCGTGCAATTTTGGTGTACCAAATCAAAGGGTTTTTGGCTGAAATTTTGTACACTTAAAGCTCAACATATCAGAACTCAAATGGACTAAAAAAAAGCACGAAAATATGCGCAGAAAAACAGAGTAACAAGGTCAAGAATTTCGGTCAGCAGTCCTCCCTTCTCTCGGTTTCCCTCTTTTCTCTTCCTCTTCTAGTTTCTACCATTATAACTTGTGATACCCCAAATTTTAGGATACTATTTTTGTTTAATCTCAAAGAAAGGATTACAGTTTCTTTATTTTATTTTGTCTTAAAACATTGTGTTATTTTAAAAAAAAGACTAGAAACCTTACTTGTACTTTAAAACCCTAGTTTACTTGTGACTAGCAGGTTATGTTTAAATCCCTCATATTTGACTCAAAACCCTAATTTTATTCTATGGAATTGTAAAATTCATCCCACTTTTCTTAAAATACCATTTTATTTGAAAATTATTCTTTTACTATGACCCTACTACTCAATCATTCCTCAATAAGTGCAAATGAACCTAGAAAGTAGGGTTTCACTCTTCGTTTTCAAGATTGGAGCAAATTAGGGTTTTCGCGATTTTTCGCCGGATGATTTTTCGGTACGGAGCAAGGATCAAATTTGGTGTTTAGGAGTGAATTTTGGATGAGAAATAATATGTGATTAGATGCAATAATAAAAAGTTAGTGAATAGGAAGAAAAAACTCTAGTACGGGTGATTTAAGGAAATCGGCTCGAACCGACGGGTACCGTTTGTTACCGGGTAAACACACCATTTGACCCATACTTTATTACCTTAATATTCTCATTTTATTTTAGATAATTGACCCTCAAAATATCTCATACATCAGCCACAATATTTGACCAAGAGAAATGAGAGAAAATGCTAGAAAGAAAACAAGTGTCAAGGCATCTATGGAAGTTGGACTTTGACCAACTTGTCTTAACCTTCATAAAACAGAAATTTGACCAAAATTTCCTCATTTCTTCCCCTTTTCTTAGTCTTGGTCGAAATTCTTGAGAGGAGAAACAAGAGAGGAAAAACCTTCACCTTGCACCTCAATTTCAAGCCTCAATCTTGAGTTTCAACCGATAATCTCGCAAATTCCTCCACAAAAGTTGATCTCCAAGGAAGCTTAAGGGTTTTGGTAGAGTGATTTGGGAAGAGGAAGGTCTTGGCAGCTTCTTGATATAAGGATTAAGGTGAATTTGGTAAGAAACTTCCCTTTACCTCTTATATGTGTGAACTAGAAGCTTAAAGTTATAGTTTTGATGGATTTATGGGGAAAATTTCATGGGTTAAATGGTATGTTGGGATGTTTAACTAGGGTTTATATTTTCAGCCTTGATTATGGTTATCTACCTCTTAATTGATGTTATTGAGCTAGTAATTGGTGGGTTTGATGATAGAGCACTTGTTAGATATGAATTTATAGAGTAAAGGTGCCAATTTCAGAATTTGGAAACCAAGCTACCCTGTTCTGTCCGGTTTTAGTGCTCCATGTTAGAGGCCGAATTGGCCTTGGATTAAAACATGAAAGTTGTAGGTAATGACATTTTAGAGGTGACTGAAAAATTTCAGATCAATCGGAGTAGCGTAGAGTGAGAAAAGTCGAAATTACTATTGCTGTTCTGGTTTTACCCGAATGTAAGCATTGCGCCTGTAATTGGTTGTTTTGGCTGGAATTGCTTCCGAATTAGTTGTTGAGGCCTTCTGATGATATGTAACCCTATTTCTTAGCTTTTAGTTGGTTTTTGAATTTCTGGATTTGGACTTGGATAGCCTGATTTATGATGTTTCCGCTAGAATGCGTTTTGTGAATCTGTTTTTCCGGTTCTGGTGTCGTTTCTTGCATGTTTGACCTAGTTACACTCGAAACTGGGTTGAGTGACCTTCTGTAATATTGTAGCCTCTTATGTCCTGAATATATCTGAAAAATTTCCGGTCAAACGGATCTGTGTAGTTCGAGTTATAACCAAAACACTCGCACCTGTTTTGTACCCTGAAATTGTGTACGTTTTGAATTTCAGCCTCTGTCCGTGCATTTTTCCGTTTTAATCCCGTACGATCTGGGTGTCAACTCCTTCATAAGAAATGTAGATCTTGGTTTTGGCTTCGAAACGATATGAAGTGCGTCGAAATCCGAGTTCCGTAGCTCCTGTTATGACCAAAACAAAATCGATCGTCAGAACTGCCTTGAATCTGGACAGTTCTGACGGGTACTTTGGCACTCAATTTTCGTTCTGTTCTGAATGGATTCAGGTCTTGGACAAAACATCAAAGTTTTAGCCTTATGTCTCAGCTTTCTAATGCCTTTATAATTTCCTGATTTAGATTTGTGAGCTGGGAGTTATGGTCCAGTAAACATATCCTGTTCGTTACTCTAGAGTGCAAATTTCTGGAACGATTTTCCATACTTTCGACCTATTTCTGTTCAGATCCGGATTTAGGTGTCTTCATGAAAATTGTACCCTTCCTCTTAGCTTCGCAACGGTACCTCATGTACCTTGATCCGACATTCCTAGCCTAACTTTTGATCAAAACGGTTTGAAAAGGCAGACTTGGCCATTTTCGTTTGCCGTTCCGCGCGGGCGCGTGCGCCCATTTTGCCGTTTCCGCACTTGCATGTGCCGATTTTGCCGTTTTGCTTGTTTTGGGTATGTTAGTGGCCGTTGGTGATATAATGAGATACAATCTTCTATTTCAGACAGTGGTGAGCTAGGCGGAGCCGGTGGGGCCCACTACTAGCGAACACGCACGAAGTGATTTTGCTCTTGTACCACTTGTGTGTTATTTGCTTATGTGTTTCGATATGTATGAAAAGGGTACCTAGGCAAGAGTGTACTGTATCGCACTCGACCTAAACCCTACTTTACGCACATATTTGTACATGGCATATGTATATGAATCATTTTGGAACTAAACCCCTTGAGCTTGTAGCTCAGGGTGACTTTTGAGAAAATTTTGTGAAGTTTGTGAGTTTGGGGCCCGATCTCATGACCTGGATGGACTATTCGAGCCGGTTAGGGCTTGGTCGAAGTCAGTCCAACCTGGTTTGAGGTCACCAAGTTTGTGAATCCGGTTCACCGATTATGTGGACCAAGTTTGTGACCCGAGCTTGTGACTCAAGCTCAAGTTTGTGATTTCGTTCGCCCGGGCAAGTTTGTGAGGTGACTGGCCAATGAGGGTGATAAGGTGTTCGGTGGGTGTACAAGTGGAGTTCTCCGGACCTTGTTTATGGTCGACGGAGTGTCGGCAGGAGGTCATGCATGGCAAACGACTTGGCTTTGGAGCCAACCTGTATCCTTCCTTTGTATTGTTACTTTTGCACTTGATTTGACACTTTTGTGAAATAGTTGCTTATCTAAAGGTGAAATTTACGCTTTTACCCCTGTCTACTTACTAAGCATATATCTTACCCCGTTTCCTTTGTTTTCCTTAGCAGGGGACGACGCGGGGAACTCCTGGGCATAATCACTAGTGTAGTTAGGTTTGCTTGTAATAGTTGGACAGTTAAGATGGTTGTTTTGTTTTGGTGGTTTGAACAGCTATTTTTGGGACTGTAAATAGAACTCTTTTGGCGTTGGATATATTGTGAATAGTGCGCTTTTGGGTTTATCTAGTTTTATTGTTTTGAAAGTTTGAGTCCTGGCGAGAGCTGGGCAGGCGGCCGCCGATACCTTAGGGTTCGCCCTTGGGAGAAGCGGGGGCGTCACAGGTGGTATCAGAGCTTAGGCTTCAGATCTCTGTAGTGTATCCTAGGCTAAAGTTTAGGATGCTGGACTGTGGGATTTGATTTGATTTGATTTGATTTGAAAGTTAAGCAATTGAGGGATAAAACCTATAGCTGTTTCGCGTGGTCTCTGCGCAGAGTGAGCCTGGATGAAGTGGCGAATATGTATGAAGGACTAAGTGTTCGTTCGAGCATAAGTTATGGATCATAAATATTATAGGCTTTAAATCTTTCTCATGGTATCTGAGGACCATAGATAGGTACGTCAGGTAGGAATTTCGATTGTAGATAGTTTACTCTTGGGACTGCAGCTCGAGATGTGAACTGTTTTATTTCGGATTCTTGTGCCTGAGTACTCCAGCGTTTAGGCGCTGCTAAGTACTTGAGACTAGCATTTTGGGAACATGAACAGGCTTTGTCTCGCTAGAGTGAGTACAATATATCAACGGGCACCTTGGGAAGTGGAGTAAGAAACCGGACGAGGGTGATTTTCACTGAGCGTGGGACGATAAGTCGCGTTTCTTTCATTTTGCCCTTGCATTGTCCCTACATGTCATTTACTTGTGGTATGTTAATACCTACATATATAGTACTTACTGCACTTGACTTTGTCTAACTTGAAATGTCCCTTGGTGTATATGATGCATTATATTGTGTATATTTTGGCATGAGTTGTATATATATGTACACCTTTTGATCTTTTGATTATTTCGGGTATTCCAAGCCTTAGCTCGTTGATTGCAATTTCGAGGACGAAATTCTTTGAAGAAGGGGAGATTGTGATACCCCAAATTTTAGGATACTATTTTTGTTTAATCTCAAAGAAAGGATTACAGTTTCTTTATTTTATTTTGTCTTAAAACATTGTGTTATTTTAAAAAAAAGACTAGAAACCTTACTTGTACTTTAAAACCCTAGTTTACTTGTGACTAGCAGGTTATGTTTAAATCCCTCATATTTGACTCAAAACCCTAATTTTATTCTATGGAATTGTAAAATTCATCACACTTTTCTTAAAATACCATTTTATTTGAAAATTATTCTTTTACTATGACCCTACTACTCAATCATTCCTCAATAAGTGCAAATGAACCTAGAAAGTAGGGTTTCACTCTTCGTTTTCAAGATTGGAGCAAATTAGGGTTTTCGTGATTTTTCGCCGGATGATTTTTCGGTACGGAGCAAGGATCAAATTTGGTGTTTAGGAGTGACTTTTGGATGAGAAATAATATGTGATTAGATGCAATAATAAAAAGTTAGTGAATAGGAAGAAAAAACCCTAGTACGGGTGATTTAAGGAAATCGGCTCGAACCGACGGGTACCGTTTGTTACCGGGTAAACACACCATTTGACCCATACTTTATTACCTTAATCTTCTCATTTTATTTTAGATAATTGACCCTCAAAATATCTCATACATCAGCCACAATATTTGACCAAGAGAAATGAGAGAAAATGTTAGAAAGAAAACAAGTGTCAAGGCATCTATGGAAGTTGGACTTTGACCAACTTGTCTTAACCTTCATAAAACAGAAATTTGACCAAAATTTCCTCATTTCTTCCCCTTTTCTTAGTCTTGGTTGAAATTCTTGAGAGGAGAAACAAGAGAGGAAAAACCTTCACCTTGCACCTCAATTTCAAGCCTCAATCTTGAGTTTCAACCGATAATCTCGCAAATTCCTCCACAAAAGTTGATCTCCAAGGAAGCTTAAGGGTTTTGGTGGAGTGATTTGGGAAGAGGAAGGTCTTGGCAGCTTCTTGATATAAGGATTAAGGTGAATTTGGTAAGAAACTTCCCTTTACCTCTTATATGTGTGAACTAGAAGCTTAAAGTTATAGTTTTGATGGATTTATGGGGAAAATTTCATGGGTTAAATGGTATGTTGGGATGTTTAACTAGGGTTTATATTTTCAGCCTTGATTATGGTTATCTACCTCTTAATTGATGTTATTGAGCTAGTAATTGGTGGGTTTGATGATAGAGCACTTGTTAGATATGAATTTATAGAGTAAAGGTGCCAATTTCAGAATTTGGAAACCAAGCTACCCTGTTCTGTCCGGTTTTAGTGCTCCATGTTAGAGGCCAAATTGGCCTTGGATTAAAACATGAACTTTGTAGGGAATGACATTTTAGAGGTGCCTACAAAATTGCAGGTCAATCGGAAGAGCGTAGAGTGAGAAAAGTCGAAATTACTATTGCTGTTCTGGTTTTACCCGAATGTAAGAATTGCGCCTGTAATTGGTTGTTTTGGCTGGAATTGCTTCCGAATTAGTTGTTGAGGCCTTCTGATGATATGTATCCCTATTTCTTAGCTTTCAGTTGGTTTTGGAATTTCTGGATTTGGACTTGGATAGCCTGATTTATGATGTTTCCGCTAGAATGCGTTTTGTGAATCTGTTTTTCCAGTTCTGGTGTAGTTTCTTGCATGTTTGACCTAGTTACACTCGAAACTGGGTTGAGTGACCTTCTGTAATATTGTAGCCTCTTATGTCCTGAATATATCTGAAAAATTTCCGGTCAAACGGATCTGTGTAGTTCGAGTTATAACCAAAACACTCGCACCTGTTTTGTACCCTGAAATTGTGTACGTTTTGAATTTCAGCCTCTGTCCGTGCATTTTTCCGTTTTAATTCCGTATGATCTGGGTGTCAACTCCTTCATAAGAAATGTAGATCTTGGTTTTGGCTTCGAAACGATATGAAGTGCGTCGAAATCCGAGTTCCGTAGCTCCTGTTATGACCAAAACAAAATCGATCATCAGAACTGCCTTGAATCTGGACAGTTCTGACGGGTACTTTGGCACTCAATTTTCGTTCTGTTCTGAATGGATTCAGGTCTTGGACAAAACATCAAAGTTTTAGCCTTATGTCTCAGCTTTCTAATGCCTTTATAATTTCCTGATTTAGATTTGTGAGCTGGGAGTTATGGTCCAGTAAACATATCCTGTTCGTTACTCTAGAGTGCAAATTTCTGGAACGATTTTCCATACTTTCGACCTATTTCTGTTCAGATCCGGATTTAGGTGTCTTCATTAAAATTGTACCCCTTCCTCTTAGCTTCGCAACGGTACCTCATGTACCTTGATCCGACATTCCTAGCCTAACTTTTGATCAAAACGGTTTGAAAAGGCAGACTTGGCCATTTTCGTTTGCCGTTCCGCGCGGGCGCGTGCGCCCATTTTGCCGTTTCCGCACTTGCATGTGCCGATTTTGCCGTTTTGCTTGTTTTGGGTATGTTAGTGGCCGTTTGTGATATAATGAGATACAATCTTCTATTTCAGACAGTGGTGAGCTAGGCGGAGCCGGTGGGGCCCACTACTAGCGAACACGCACGAAGTGATTTTGCTCTTGTACCACTTGTGTGTATTCAGGCTTCTTGTGTGTTAGTTGCTTATGTGTTTCGATATGTATGAAAAGGGTACCTAGGCGAGAGTGTACTTTATCGCACTCGACCTAAACCCTACTTTACGCACATATTTGTACATGGCATATGTATATGAATCATTTTGGAACTAAACCCCTTGAGCTTGTGGCTCGGGGTGACTTTTGAGAAAATTTTGTGAAGTTTGTGAGTTTGGGGCCCGATCTCATGACCTGGATGGACTATTCGAGCCGGTTAGGGCTTGGTCGAAGTCAGTCCAACCTGGTTTGAGGTCACCAAGTTTGTGAATCCGGTTCACCGATTATGTGGACCAAGTTTGTGACCCGAGCTTGTGACTCAAGCTCAAGTTTGTGATTTCGTTCGCCCGGGCAAGTTTGTGAGGTGACTGGCCAGTGAGGGTGATAAGGTGTTCGGTGGGTGTACAAGTGGAGTTCTACGGACCTTGTTTATGGTCGACGGAGTGTCGGCAGGAGGTCATGCATGGCAAACGACTTGGCTTTGGAGCCAACCTGTATCCTTCCTTTGTATTGTTACTTTTGCACTTGATTTGACACTTTTGTGAAATAGTTGCTTATCTAAAGGTGAAATTTACGCTTTTACCCCTGTCTACTTACTAAGCATATATCTTACCCCGTTTCCTTTGTTTTCCTTAGCAGGGGACGACGCGGGGAACTCCTGGGCATAATCACTAGTGTAGTTAGGTTTGCTTGTAATAGTTGGACAGTTAAGATGGTTGTTTTGTTTTGGTGGTTTGAACAGCTATTTTTGGGACTGTAAATAGAACTCTTTTGGCGTTGGATATATTGTGAATAGTGCGCTTTTGGGTTTATCTAGTTTTATTGTTTTGAAATTTTGAGTCCTGGCGAGAGCTGGACAGGCGGCCGCCGATACCCTAGGGTTCGCCCTTGGGAGAAGCGGGGGCGTCACATAACTCATCAAAATCACACTCACACACACATTACCATCTTAACAGCCCTCAAACAACAATGGTGGGAGTTCATAAAGCCCACATCAACCAACCAAATTCAACTAATAACAACAATAAGGAAGCTACAAGCTTCAACGGTAGAAATGAACCAAGAAAGCAATGATTTTGTGTGTTACCTCTTGGAGCTATGAAACCTAGCAAAATCAGAATTTTCCTTCCCAAATTTCACTGCCATCAACCACCCAATCCACCCTCAAAGCCACAAAATCAGCTCCTCCACTTAGCTAGGATGAAAACCCACAAGTTGATGAGGAACTTTGATGGATTAGGTGCAAGGTTTGAGCAGAAAAATTGGAGAGCTCTTCTTCCTTTATTTTTTTCTGGTGAGGGCCGAATTTAGAGAGAGAAAGATGAGAGAGATTGTTTCAGAAATTTTTTAAGTGTGTTTTTAGGGAGAAAAGGAAGCTTAAAGGCTAAGTTTTCAAGGTCAAACCTCGCTAGGGCCGAATAGGGTTTCGCGCGACCACTTTTCGCGCTCGTTTGCTACTTTTGTGCACTAAACCTCCGAGGTAATTCCTCTAGTGCATTAATAGTACATTCCTAGTACTCTAATATCAAATTCTTAAATCTCCAATTAACCAAATTAATGCGCCTGTCGGAGCCATTTCGGCACGCGGGCGCACAAGGGTCGAACTTAAGGAATTCTCACTCGAACTTTGAAAATTCAATTTATTCGACTCTAAAACTTTAAAATATGATAATTCAAGTATATATAACAATCAAAATCACCATAAATAATTCAACTCGAATAAATTTGGTCATTAAAATAATAATAGTTTAAAGAACCAATTGTTTAGACTCATTTTCGAGAAATTCATGCAATTTGGGAAAACTTGAGTAACTCACATGCAAAAATACTTTTAAATGACCATTTTAAGAATATTTTGCAATAATTAAAATATGAGTCCTCACAACAGTAGTCAAAATCACCCAAAATAGTAGCCTAGAAGTAAAGGCTTAGTCCGCCGTGAGACTAGCTGACCTCTCAGCCTGGGTAGGTTCAGCTCCTGCCTCGCCTCCAATGTAGAAAGCCTCATCGCTCACATCTCAAAGTAAGTCATCACAAATATTCAGAATCGATTCAGCTCTATTCCTCACTTTCATGGCCCTCTTAACCATGCGCTCCTGAGCTTCTCTAAGCTGCGCACAAAGGTCATCAACCCTTTCTCGGCCCTCGACCACATCATACTCAAGCTCCTTAATCCGATCAGTTTGTGTTTTAATAGTTTCCTTCAGTTGATTCATTTCAGCTTCAAGCTTAGCATTGTCCCTTGCAAGCACCTTCCACTCCTTCACAATGGCCAACACTACTTCATTAGGATAGGTATAAATATACAGACACTCACACCGTCTGTAGCGGTTAGATGGGCTCTAATAGGCTCTAGTTCCTCCGGGCCTGATTCGATACTTAATCATCGGTAAGTCCCCACGAGACGGCTTGCCAACCGGTCTATTGTTAGGGCCACTAGATCCGTCCCGTCCATCCTACAAAAAGTGTAGAGGAAACTTAAGTACTCTTAAGGGGAAATAGTCTAATATAATCCTCAAGTCGAAAAATTCTAATTCACTGAGGCTAATTCAAACCAAGGCTCTAATTTTTATCCCTACCAGCGGTCACTCAAACTTTCAAACCAAATCCCACAGGCTAGCATCCTAAACTTTTAAGTCTAGGATACACTACATATCTGAAGCCTAAGCTCTGATACCATCTGTGACAGCCCCATCTCTCCCTAGGGCGAATCCCAGGGTATCAGCGGACTGCCTGCCCAACTCTCGCTGGGGCTCGGTCAATCAAAGAACTAATAACTTAAAAATAACTGGTAAAATAACTTCAAATTTAAGTGTACAACCCTAATAGCACATAATCGTCAAGCCAACTTTCCAAACTTAAAATGTTAAACTAAAAGTCACACTTACCACTCCATACTACAATTACTTAACATAAAATGAACTTATGAATCCAAACTGACAAAAGTCAAAAGTGTGACAGCCCTACCTCCCCCTAAGGCGAACCGGAGGGTTCGGCGGGCCGCCTGCCCAGCTCTCGCGGGGACTCAGTCGTTCACTAAACTCCTCAATTAAATTACAAGATATATCTCAAACTTACATCAAATTCCCCAAGAATTACATATCACATACGCAGCGGAAACTAATTCGCAACTATACATAAAATGATTCACATGAATGAGGAGTACTGAGTATGCCATCCAGAGGAACGTTATGATTTTTAGGGTACTCAGAAACTAATTCCCAACGGTACAAGATATATGCCATCCAGTCACGTGAATAAGTACTACAAGCCTTCCTTCGCCACGAGCCCTGTGGAGGGGAATAAAATATTTTTGAGGTGAGCTAGAAGCTCAGTGAGTAACCAATAAAATCAGTAATCAAATATATTTCACAATAATGCATTTCGATGATGTCATGATTCCAAGATCAAATATACGTATTTTTGCTCTCGTGAGCCAGTGAAATCATTGCACTTAAACACCCAACGCTCAAATAGATCACTTAACGTTAAACAATAAAAGGGGGAGCAACGTTGGTGCTCCAGATCATGTCATGAACAATAAACAGGGTGGAGACGTTGGTGTTCAACACAAGACTCCCCAAGAACTCCTTGAAGCCAAATCATGTCATGAACCCACATGCAAGCACGCATGATATGCAATCGAGTAAATAATGCAAGAAATTTTTCACAAGTACTTTGGAAATAGTTTAGGGTCACTCACCTCCACGGCTCAGAAACCATCCATCATATATCATTACCTTGCCCGAGTCCAAGCCCTAAATCACAAACTCAAAGCAATCATTCATTCTCAAAGTTCGGACAGCATTTCCCCATAAATGCTTCATTTCCAACCTACAAATAAAAGCCCATTCTCATAGCAATTTAACCACAATCATACATATAACTCATAAACAATAAAACACATCCAATTAGGCCACAAAACCCTTCAAACAAAGCTAATTAGAAGCTTAAGAGCCACCATTAGAAAAATCCCCAATTAAACCCTAGAAACCGGAATTCATTCCCTCAAGCGTAAATTTTCCGCAACGATCGCAATTAACGTATAAAAGTTCCATTTAACACCTTTCGGCACAATATCCATAACTGAAGCTACCCTTATTGGATTGAAACGAATCTTATGGCGTTTCGAAACCAAGACATAAAACTACAATTCCTATGAAGACCTCAAAAGCCAAATGATGCATTTTCATGGTTAAAAATGGAAAACTCCACGAAAACGGAAATCTGGGCGCGGAACAGGGTTCATGGGCAGTCAAGGGTATTTCGGTCATTTCACATGCTACAGTGCTCGGATCGATTTCAAATTTTGTAGGCAGCTAGATAACACCATTTTCTGCAACTTTCATCTTTTAACCTAAGCCTGATTCGGCCTCTAACATGCCCAAATAAATCCGGTCAGAACAGGGCAAATTCAAACCCTAAACCTGGAATTTCGTATCAAACCAGAAATTTTCCGCAACCAACTTCAACTAACATAAACAAGCATCATTTTACGCCATTACCAGCCATCATACCATGATCAAACCATAATCCTCATACAAAACAGAAAAATAACAAGAATAAATCAAAATTCATCAGACCTTCACTTCCAACCATAAACAAACCATAATCACACCATATGTCATCATATTAAACCACTAAAGCCACCAATTGAACATTATCAAAGCTAAAGGGAAAGATTCTTAACAACTCACCTTGTAACCTCAAGACAACAAGCAACTTAGCACCTTTGCTTCTCAACCACTTAACCACTCACCTTAATCCTACCAAGAGAAAGGTTTTTATGGAGCAAATCAAAGTTTTAGCGGTTGGTTTGTGAGATCAAGGCAAGAAATTGAAGAAAGAAGTTGGAGGTTTCTTTCTTTTTTCTCCCTAAGGAGTTCGGCCAAGAGAGCTTAAAATGAAGAAATAAATTGGCCAAAATTAGCTTTAAGATGGTAAAAATATCTTGGTCAAAAGTCCAAGGGTAAATTGAATGGTGACACTTGTCACCTTTTAGCTTAAAACTTATCTTTTTGTCTCTCTAATACTAATCTCTTAGCACCTTGTAAAATAATATCACTGAATACAAAACTCCAAGAAGTTGTCAAAAATATATTGCATTTACCGCACTAGCGAGTCCCACGTCCATAATACACTTCAAACTCAACGTGGACTAACTTGTATCAACGAAATGATTTGAAAACTATATTCCTTTATAAAAATGTATAGGAAATTGATATATTGAAGAAAGACATAAAATTATAGACAAGGAAACAAAATAATGTCTCAAAAATATATAAAAATTTTTGGGTTCTCACACTCATCCTTTCGGGGCGTCACAAAAAGTAAAGTCGTCTTAACAAAAGGGTTACAAGTCCAAGCAAAATAAAGCTAAGAAAGCTCTTGACCGTTAGTCCATCCCCGATCTGTTAAGGAAAACAAAGGGAGTGGGGTGAGCTAAAGCCCAGTGAGGTTCCAAGTAAAGCAAGTAATCACATAGCCAAATAAGGGCACAAAATGATCAAATAAACATCGTACAGGAGAATGACAGTTTAAACACAGTTCAATTCAAGGATACGGGTGGCTTTCAAAAGCCAAAAACCACTTGAGCTTGATCATAAATGCCTCTGTTGATTCTCCGTCAACACTTGTGTACACAGAATATAAAGTCCGTAGAACACCACTTTCATCGATCTCCGTCCACCAGTCAACCCCCTACCGGGCCCGAACACCAAACAGGAACAGGAATGGTAATATTCGAGTATACCAGGAATCCAAGATTCCAAAGAAACAGGATCAAGTCGAGGATTTTACCACTGGTGGTACTGGGCAACACAACAAGAAAGCACAACGGCTTTACTTCACCAGGGACCTCCAAACATCAGTCCCCAAGGTTTATCGGCCTTCTCGACCAAGCCCTTGCTGGCTCGATACAACCGACTCACCTAAGAGGTTGGTACCCAAACAGTAGCAGTAGTTGATGGGATATCACCCAAACAACTCAAATACAGTCATATATAGAGAAATCACATCTCATAATAGCAGTATACAGAGCCTTATTGGAAAACAAGGGAGGTCGAGTGCGATAAAGTACACGCTCGCCTCCATTTTATCAAACAGTATTTGGCTCCAACAGTCATAAATCAAGTATTTTAGATATTCAGATATTTCACATAACAGGTAGCAGGTAGTGGAACACTCACCTATCAAACAATGCAGTAGTCAAACGTCAAGTATCTCAGTTACGACCACCTTTGTTTCCCAATCCTAGGGCAACGAGTGAAATCGTTAACAAATTAAGTTCATTTCCCACTCAATTGTAGGCTCATTAAGTGACCAAGTGAGTGGTGAAAGTCACTCAATTCATCATGCAAATTAGGCCCAAAATGCAGTAAAATTTCATGAGAAAACAAGTTCAATAAGTGCATGAAAGTTGGGCAAAAGAAAAGTTTCATTCAAGCCTAAAATGTTCTTCGCGGGTAAAACAGTCGCGCCCGCACAGTTTTGGGAAAACGGCTATATCTCACTGTAGGAAGGTCAGAATTAGGTACCGTCAGTGGCGTTGGAAACTAGACTCGAAGGGCTTTCCAATGGTACCAAATATATGCTCTAGATCATCTCTTATCAGTACCAGTAGCTCAGACAAGTTGGCTGATTTTCCAACCCTGGATCAGCCCTAACCTCAAGGAAAACTACATTAGTTCTTGGTGCTATCTTCATTTGTTTTGGTTCAAATTTACCCAAATCAGTCCTCAAATGTTCATATTCCGGGATTCAAGTCACCTAGTACCATTGGAGTTCACAATGTAACACATAAACATGTTTAAGAATGACCATTGTAGACACCAAATTTTTAGTGTATTTTTATTTACTATTATTTTTATTTTTCATGTTAGTTTTTATTTACTTTTAGTCTTTTATTTTGTTTTAAGTCATTTTAGCATAGAATTTTTCAAAAAAAAAAAAAAAAGAGAAAACGCGGCATGCCAACAGAATGCAAGAAACAAAAATGCAGTTTTCTTCCAGTGGGTTTTCCGGTCATTCTGCCTGATATTTTGCTCCATCGGATTAGCATAGTACAAGGCCATCTGACCCTTCATCCGGCAACTAAAAAGTCTGGAAAGCAAAAGCCATCTAAAGGCTCACGGAGGGCCACAGAAAAATGCAGAAAAGGGAACCGTAGATGCTAGGTTTGAGGGATGGCTGATGCCTATATAAAGCCATGAAGTTGGAAAGGAAAAAGGATGGGCGGCTGGGTAGAGAGTAGAGGAGTGACGGCTGCAAATCTAGGAAAGGGGTAAGGGCTTCGGGCAGGAGAAAAGAAAAACCAGAGAGAGCTGGAGCGGGCGGCTGGTGAAAAAAAAAGCCGAGGGAGAGTGAAAGAGAGTGAGCGAGGGAGAGCTAGGGACGGCGGAACAGAAACCAAAAAGGAGGGTTTTGAAAAAAAAGAAAAAACAGCCGAGAGCAGGAGAGGGGAGACCCAGAGGGAGAAAGAAAGTGAGGAAAGGAAAGAGGAACGGGAAAACAAAAGCATTCAAAGGCTAAGGAAGAAAACGGAAACTTAACAAGAAGGGAGGTGATAGAGAATCTGCGGAGCAATCCAGTAAAAAGGTGAAACCTTTTTCAGCTTCGTTTGGCCCGTGTCAAGGATCCATTGCTCCTCCATCCAGGCGCTGTTTTGCGATTCAAAGGAGCAAAGGTAACCTTTCATTCTCTTTTCTTTCGGTCACAAATCCTTAGCCTTTCATCTGGATGTTAAAAGATTTGTTGCAAATTTGCCGTGAGCTTTCGTCCTTCATGTTTTTATTACTCTTTGTGTATCTTGGAGAGATGATGGCTCCGTGTCATGTCTGGTGATGAAGCTGTAAGCTTTCAGATTGGTTTCGTATGATATCACCATAGATTTCATCAGAAATAGAAACCAACTGCTTTTCCTTGTGCATCCTTTATGATTCTCCCTTGTTTTAATCGACAATGGTTTGTGTATCTCCCTTTTTATGCTGGCTTCTGGGTAGTAATAGACACAAGATGCATTTTTTTAGTGTAGAAACTGATTTGCATGACCTACTTGCTTGCATAACCTACTTGCCTGGTGATGAAACCCAGAAAATTGCAGAAAAAGGCCATCGAGCATGATGCATGAAAACTTTCGAAAATTACACCATTCCCTCTGTCCCAAATTTCCTTGGTTGCATGTCCAAATGTGTCCTCATGTTAGTGTCCCGTTCCCCTGTTTCATCATGGTAGTGTCCAGTTCCCCAAGTGTTTGAAGAAAAGCTGCATTTCGCTCTTATTTATTTGCTGTTTTCCCTTCTTCCCGTAACAGCCCACAAAACTGGGTTTCATCACCTTATTTGCATACTCAATCTTGTGTCAATGAAGCATGAGCCCTGTTTAAAACTGTTGCAATCTTGCTGGGTTGCTAAAAAAATTGCAACTAGTTTGACTGCTAAAAACTTCATCAAATTGCCAAAACTTTTCTGTTGCATAAAGCCTTTGATACTTTCACCTCCACATTTCGGTCCTCTTTGTTTTCCTTGTTGGCATTTGGCTGGTGATGTTTTAAGCTTGTCCCATATGTCTCAAGGTGCTAAAGTGCGCTCCATGTTAGATGGAATCATTTCTTGTCAAATTTTACTGCACTGCGGTTTCATAGCTCATGAATCCGCAGCTCATAAAGCCTCACAAAGCTGGTGCACGGCAACTCATGAGCTCTATACTCATTTGCATTTGTTAGCATTGAAGCTCACCATTTGTTTTGTGATTGCTTCATCATAAGCTTCCATTTTCCCAAGTGCATGAAGAACATGTTTGTTGTGTTGCTTTCATTCAGTCCAGTAATGGCTAAGAGGACTGCGTTCCTGTGATTGTTTCTTTTAATGTATTTGGTTATTTAGATTAAAGCTTTGATGTTTTGGCCGAAAAGTTCTGGCCAAATTTGTGTTCAAGGTTGATGTTTTGCGCGTAAGAATGGAGGTTGCGGTGATGTTTTCCTTGGTTGCAGAAAGCTTCATCAGCTGCCGAAGTTCTTTGGTTGTTGCAGAAGCATGTTTTCCTTCGTAATTTGCATGCTTTGCATGAAAAAGTGTTTCAATAATTGTATTTGACCCCTTGGGTTGCATTTAGTGCTATTATGGCCCAGAAAATTGGGAAAACTAATCAATTGGGTCCTTAACTTAATTGCAAATAGGTCCCTAAACTTTATTTTTCTTTAATTTTGGTCCTAAAATTTTGTCAATCTTTGCAATCAAGTCCTTTCTTCTTTTAACTTCTTAAATGTGGGTTGTCTACATGATTTAATTGATTCAAATTCATGTTTCTTTTTATCCTTTGTGATTATTTGCCAAATAAAGTGGTACCTTGACCTTTTTATTGTTTTGAAGCCATTTTTCTCTCATTTGGACACCATTCCAAGGGAGGTATAACTTCTTTTATCTTTTTTGTCTCTCCCCTATGTGATCCAACGTGCTAAGTGAGAATTGCATGTCTACTTTGCTTTCCTTGCTTTTCCTTAATTCCTTTCATTTATTTCATTTACTTTTGCTTTTATTAAGTTATTCTTTTATAGGGTATGTGTACACCTCTTGGCTTGTAATAGATAGGGCCTGGCGAGCATTTTTGTCCATTTTTCCCCTTCCCTTTTTGTTTTAGTTAGCAAATGTAATAGGTTCATTAGCTTGATTGCTTGCTTTTGTTGCTACGTGTTAATTTGCTTTATTAGGTTCTTGCATTTAGTCGAGCATGCTAAGTGTTATGTGCTACGTGCTTATAGGTGATTGGCATGTCTACTCGCTTTCTATAGTCATAGATGAATGTGATGGATGAATGCACGACACCGCACTAGTCCAACGCTAGTTGTGGCTCATGGTCCCGTTTTCCACTAGTCCAACGCTGGTACGAATTCATAGATATGGGCTAGTGCAATGCTAGACCCTTAGGGATTTCCCTCGCTAGTTCATACTTGCATGTTTCACTACATTTCATGCATGTTTCACTACATTTCATGCATTTTTCTTAGCTTTCTAGCATTTGGCATGCTCCTCCAATCCTTTCCCCTTCATTTTAGGCTTTTGCATCTTCATGCTAGTTATAGGGTACATTTGCTTGAGGGTCCCCTTTAGATAAGGGAAACGAGCGAGTGTGGCTACAAAATAGCCTTAGCACGCTAGTTCTTCCTTCTAATCAAAGGGAAAATTAAAGTCATGAAGTTAGGAGTCATTCCCGTACCCGACTTGATGCATTCCTATAGGTTCATACACTTTCATTCTCATCATGTCACTCCCTCACCCTCTTATCCACATTTTCTCACTACTTATATCCTTCTCAATACAAATGCCATGTTCACACATTTTTCTTCTTGTCACTTGTTTTTCTACCTCACAAATTGCACCCAATTGCACTTATATGTATCTACTATCATATTTTCATTCATTTGCACACAAACACCTTTATTTTCCCAATTTGCACACATGCACTTGTCTTACATTCGCACACATGCACGTTTTCTTACATTTTCACACTTGCACTCATATTTGAGTCTTCATTTGCATCATTCGCGACCTCTATGAGGACTTTCCTTATTGGCCACCACAACTCATGTGGTTGGGACCAAAAACCCTCGTAAGAGACATTTCAGATTTAGGATTGCATTTCTTTTTCATATCCATTAGTCATATCCAACATGCAACGCATATTTTGGGTAGAAGAATTAGGAAACGTGGGGTTAAATCGCGCAACTAGCTTTGGCTAGGGTAAGGGAGTGCCTTAGGCTTTGCCTTTGCCTTCTCCCTTATCAAATGTGACCCCCGATCCCTTTCTTTGGTTACGTAGACCTAAAAGTTCTTAAAAAGGGGTTTGTTTACTTTGCTTTTCAAAAAATTCATTTTTGGGTGACTTGGTACACCCTAACTCTATACCAAGTGGCGACTCCATTTTCCATGCAAAAAACCCTTTTTGAACTTTGTTTGGCCAAATCGTCGCATTTTCAAGTCCCACGGCCTTTTATTTTCATTTTCACACACATTCACATACATATTCCACACACTACTTTCACACCATTCAAAAAGTGGGGCGCGACAACCATAGCAGTCTAGTTATCAAGGGAAACCAAAACAGTCCACTAGTGGTCTAACCAACCACTTTACTTGCTTCAATTTCATTCCAACTCACACATGAGCTTAACCAATGTCTAGCCAAGTTTCTTAGGCATGATTAATGACGTGAGACGGATCTAGACGAACACCAAGTTGGGATGTTTTGCGGAACTTTGACCCTTCTAGAATCACGAGCCACGAACTAAGGAGATTCCTTAACCCACGACTAGCCACTTATGTGAACCAAAGTATAGATAGAAGAACGCACAATATCAAGGAGACTACTTGAAATTGATAAGTTCGTTGAACAACTTGAGAGTTAAGTTCTCAAGTATTCAAAGGAAATTTTTCTTTCTTGAGGCAAGAGAGAGTGAATAAACTCACGAATATTTTTTATAAAAGCTGAATCTGTCCCCTTATGAATTTGAAAACCTAGGCTATATATAGCCCTTACAAAGACAAAACCCGTAACCGCGCTAGGCTACGCCTTTGGCCCGGATTCCACTACTCACAATCCACTAATCTAATGGTCGAGCTTATATTGAGTCAATGAAGGCTTTAAGCTGCCGCAACATAACCCAATATAAAGCTAATTGAACCAAACTTAAGTTATAGTGAGCCTAGACTCTATAAATCGGATTCAACTCAACATGAGGTCTTGGACCGAATTTATTCCTAGCAAATAAAATAGGAATCTAGAAAATAAACTACTAACTATTACTAAAAGATTCAATTTCTTGCAGCCCAAAACATGGCCCATAAGCGGCCCATATTTCGTATCATTCCCCTCCTCTTGAAAAAGATTTGTCCTCAAATCGTGTTTGGAAATGAATAGTACTACAAGAATTGGCAGTATGAAACTTCAAATCTCCACATATTGGCTCTCTTAGAATGAATGATACTTGCATACGTCATGATTATTGTAATTCGGTGCACATGTCTCTTGGTCAGCTTAAAAATGCTCACAATCTGCCATGGAAAACTCAAGGCTTGACTCCAACCACTCCAAAGCTCTCTAATCAGTCCTGTGTCATGAATGGTCGACTTTGGACCTACACAATAAATCACACGATTAGCATTTGTAGGTATAAAATCACTTGATAGCTTACCATTCACATTCACAAGATAAGGATCTTCATAGTGATG
>NC_040045.1:15135468-15230716 GCF_003713205.1 Coffea eugenioides
GTCAAAAGACCCTAAAAAAGGGTAAATTGATCAAATGACTTGACGATTTGTTCAAAAACGACCGGATGACCCTAAAAAGGGTACATTGATCAAATGACTTGACGATTTATTCAAAATCGACCGAATGACCCTAAAAAGGGTAAATTGGTCAAAAGACCCTAAAAAGGGTAAATTGGTCAAATGAATTGATGATTTATTGAAGAATCGACCGGATGACCCTAAAAAGGGTAAATTGGTCAAATGAATTGGATGAAATGAAGTTATTGAAAAAAATGGATTGGATAAGATGGATAATTTGTTCAAAAATCGATTGAATTATTCGTCCACTGGGTGGTTTCAAGAAATCATTACAATGCCTTGGTCTATGAGCCTCTAAAATCAAAATTTGGCCTCTATATTTATCGTCTCAACAATGAGGAATCATTTGTGAATTTTCTTCGAATTAATGTCCTTTTACGCAAGGGAATTTTACCAATTTTGAGAAAATGGCCAAAAAGTGATTATTAGATGCTCATATTCCAAAAATCACTCTATGAAAATGATCGGATCCTACCTTACCTTGTGCACAACCCCTTCGGATGGTACGAGAAAGGTAAACGTGCAAGTCTCATTTGGATTATATATCCGAGACATGGGGTGGTTTATTCCTAACACGGGATCCCCTAAATGGCATTCCCTTTCTAGGGTTTATGCATGATGCCAGTTTATTAAAGCGATGTAAATATGTGACAAATACGACCTAAAGGACATGAATAATGCATCGAGGGGAAAAAGGTCTAGAATGAAATGTACTCATTGAAAATTAAGTGCAATAACTGAAATTTAAACATGTGAGCTATCTAGTAGGTGAGTCACTAAAAGAGTGCAAAAAGGGCCTCTTATCGCTAAGGCATATGAATGCAAGCCAAGGAACAAAAGAATGGTTAGTGCAATTGATAGTACACATAACACATTGTAAAGCAATCAAAGAAATAAAGCAATGAAAAAGGGGTTGGACCCCTCCCATCGTGAATAGTGTCCCTAGCTTAGGATAAAGCTGACTCTACCCTAGGCAAGCTATCATGGATGCATGAGGTTGAGGTTCGCTAATGCATCTAGACTCGATAAGCTCAGGTCCCCGAGCCTTCAGACTTAGAAATCAAGGGTCATCAATCCCAAGATTCTTTGTCGGTGGCTCGAGCGATTCCCCAAACACCGCTACGCACACATCGTGTCACGGCTACGTGTTTGAGTGAATCTATCAAAACCTCAATCTTCGACCAAAAGCTAAAGGCTATCAACCAATAGCTTTAAGCGGAAGATTGAGTGACCCATTGGAACATGCCACACACACATCGTGTCGTGATCACATGCCCAAGTGAGTCACCTAATCCTAATAGGGTGGAGTGGCGTGACAAGCCACTAAAGAAAAATAAAGGGATAAAAGAAGTAAAGCGTATGCTCGTATGCTAGTGCTCGTTTGGAGGGGAAGGGTCAAGAACCAACGCGAGGCTCTAGGGTGACCCATACCTCCCAAATGCAATGCAAGCGCGAGATAACAAGTAAACATTCATTCAAACATACAATCGTGAGTCGAGGGATTGGTTTGATTACGTACATAAGACAAAAGGTCCTAAAAATGAAAAATGCAACCCTAATATCCAAATGCCACGCATAGAAAGGGTAGAAAAAGGAAACAAATGGCTAAGTCAAAATGCTTGGACCCACTTAGGAAGTCCCCAGTGGAGTCGCCAACTGTCGCGCCCCACTTTTCGAATGAGTGTTGTGTTGTGATGTGTGATGGTGTGTGTGGTGTGAACGTGTGCAAAATGAAAAGTAAAAGGCCATGGGACTTTGAATGCGACGATTTGGCCAAGTGAAGTTCAAAAGGGTTTTTTGTATCAAAAATGGAGTCGCCACTTGGTATAGAGTTAGGGTGTACCAAGTCACCCAAAAATGATTTTTGTTTTTGAATAAAAAAAAAGTAAATAAACCCTTTTTGAGAACTTTTGGGTCTGCGTAACCAAAAGAGGGATCGGGGGTCACATTTGACGAAGGGGAAGGCAAGGATAAAAATCCAAGGCACCCCTTCGACCTAGCCAAGGCTAGTTGCGTGACTTAAACCAATTTTTCCTAATTTTTCTACCCAAGGTATGTATCGCGTATTGGATATGTCTATATGAATGCAAAAACCTAGACCTAGGGGGATTGGGGGAAATTTCTCTTCAAAGGTTGAGTGGTGCCAATCACATTAATTGTGAAGCCCAATAATGATCCTTTGGAGAGGTCACACGTAATCCTAAATGATGTAAAAACGAGTGGAATGCATGCCATGTGAAAATGTGGGAAAAATGATAAAAGTAATAAGATAAGAGTGAAGGTGTGCAAATGTAGATGAAAGTACTCGTGTGCGAGTGAAGGTAAAAATGTTCGTGTGCAAGTGAAGATAAAAAAAAGTGTTCGTGTGCAAGTGAAGGTGATAAAAAGGTGCATGTGTGCAAATGAGACAAAAGTGAAAGTGTAATGATAGAGTGGATTGAGAATGCATGAGCCTAGGGAATTCATGCATATTGGGTACAGGGAGACCTAAGTCGTGACTCAATTTACCCTTTTATAGAGAGGATACAAGCGTGCTAAGGCTTAGAAAAAGCCACACTCGTCTATATCCCATATTTAAGGGGACTTTCAAGCAAATGAACCCTATAACTAGTATGAGATGCAAAAATCCTAAAATGAGGGGAAAGGGGGTTCGAGGAGCATGCCAAGTGATAAAACTAAGAAAAATGCATGATATGTAGTGAACAGGCAAATAATGCATTAATGAAAAAACAAAAGAAAAAATCCTATTGGGTCTAGCGTTGGACTAGCCCTTTCTATGAATTCCTAATGAAAAAATGAGCCACAACTAGCATTAGGCTAGTGTGGTGACGTACATTCATCCATTCCATTCCTTCATGGTTATGAAAGCAAGTAGACATGCCAAAACGCTCGTAAACACGTAGCACGTAGCACTTAGCATGCTCGACTAGATGCAAGAGCCTACTAAAGCAATTTAACATGTAACAACAAAAGCAAGCAACCAAGGGGAAGGGGAAATGGACCAGATGCTCTCCGAGCGCTATCTATTACAAGCCAAGAGGTGTACACATACCCCATAAAAGCATAAAAGGGAAAGGGTGAATGGACCAGATGCTCTCCGAGCACTATCTATTACAAGCCAAGAGGTGTACACATACCCCATAAAAACTTAAATAAAAGTAAAAAGCAAGTAAATGCACGCAGGGAGGTAAGGAAAGCGAAGTAGACATGCATGTTCACATAACACGTAGGAGCACATAAGGTCAAATGTAGTGCAAATGAGGGATAGAGTGTACCTCCCTTGAATTGACGCCCCAATGAAGTGAAATTATTCAATTACCCTCCAAAATAATAAACAGGTCATGGCACCACTTTATTTAAGAAAAATCAAAAGAAATGGGCAAAACAAGGCTCACTTAGTCATAAAGCTCTTAAATTCATGCATGAAGTGCAATTTAAACAAAGCAAGGTGGCTAATTGGAATCAAACAAGCAATGAAGTTGCACAAATTAAAATTACCAAGGACCAAATTGATGAAATTATTCAATTGGTTGGGTCATAGTGGAACAAGGAGAAGCTTGAGGGATTAAATTGATTAAGTATTCAAATTCCTTGGGCCATAGTGGGTCAAGAGGGGACTTGGGGGGTTAAAGAGCAATTTTTGGCAATTATCCATGCATGCAACGAATGCAAACTCACGTGAGATAACATTCTGCAAAAAACCCAACAAACAAAACTGCTGCACTTTGTTCCACTTTCTAACACTAATTTTGATCAAAAATCTTTCAACCAAACATTCAAAGCTAATCTAAACATCATAACACACAAATTCAAAATTCAAACAAACCCAAATATAGAAGAAAACTGATGCAAAGACACAAGGAAGCTCATGCATTCAGCAAATTCCAGCCACGGCATTTCTTTTCATTTTTATCATGCAAACCAGATTTTTGATTCAAACTCACAGCTTTGATTAGACATTCCTCATTTCAATATCACAACTTTACTTAGTAACAAACTACATGATGATCACCATCAAAAGACCAGACTTGGAAAGATATAATACGCAAATTCTGGAAAAAGAATGCAGAAAAAGAGAAACAAAAACTCTCTTATCATCTCATCAACATAGGCTGAACACCAGAATTTTGGCTTGGGCAGGCATATGGTGTATGAACTGAGCGACAAACCACATCATTACCATCATCCAAGCAGGCAGAAAACTTAGAAAAATCCCATGCAAAATTCTGGGCAAGTATGCAAACATTTAATGAACAAAACTGCTGCAACTTTTCTCAAGCTAAGCTTTTACTACTTCGCGTTGACAGATTTACAACCTCTCAAGCCAAAACCCAACCTCATGTTCTTATCTATCTTATCATGCATGCAAGGAAAAAGCGGAACCAGAATGAGAAAAATCTTCATGCAAACCAGAATTTAAACCAAGCTTTCTAAACAGGATTCGGCAGCTAGGGAGGTTTTTCTATGATAAATTCTGCTGCAAAAATGCAGCTCTGACTCACGCTGAATGAAGGGTTACACAATCACTCAAAACTTAGTTACCAAACCCACACACATATCCCAAACATCAATTTTAGCAAGGAGGCAACAAAAGAAAAGCAGCAAAGAAACCATCAACAATCACTTGACATGCTGAACTAAAACATCCGAGAAAACGTCTCAATTTTTTTTTGGACCGTGAAGCAAATAAAGTACAGGACATTTACACAAAGTGTTTAGAGACAACATCTGACCATCATGAAGGCTCATATGCAAATATCAACCAAACTAAAAACCATAGGCTTCGAACAAGCCGAGACCTGAGCAAGCAAAGAAAACAAATCTGTCCAGATTACTGCAATTTCGTTTCTCTTATTTGGCTGAAAAATGCTTAGTGATTCAAAATGAATCTTAACTCATTCCACCTCACAGCTAGAGTCCAAACACAGGATCATCCCATTCTAAAAAATAGTTTTGCTACCTGTTTCATTTAACAGAAAAGGCCAACTAAACCACACGCTAATCACAGGCTTTACTCAAAACCCAAAAGTTCAGCAAAACAGCGAGCCATACTTCGTATCAGTCCAAGGGAACAGAGCATGAACATCAATACTTTCTCACACAAAAATTCAGATGCAAACTACGTAAAGCTGGAAACTTTTTGCAATCTATCATAACCCAACAACGTATAAACAACTCCAGAGTAGAAAAATATCACCTTTATCCTTTTGAAAGGTCAATCAAGGTCTGGGATGATCGAAAAAATGAACTCTTCACTCTGCACACACAAGCTTTCTCCTTCCGATCCTGCAGCCGAAACCCTTCACTAGTTTCTGCCCGCTATTTTTCTTGCCTTTTGTTTTTCCTTAGCAACTTCCTAAAGTCTTCCCAAGATCTCTCCTTTTTCTCTCGGTTTATTTCTTTCAGCCCCCCAACAAAACCCTCGTAGCCTTTTTCACTCAGCCGCCAACTTCAGCTCTCTCTCCTCGTTTCTCTGTTTTTCTTATCCGTTCACTCCTTTCTTCCCAAGAAACCCCGTAGCCTGCTTGCTCTTCCTTTCTTCCCTTCTCACAGCCAACCCTCTCAACTCTCAGCCCGTTAATGCTCTCCAAAAAACCTCTCCTCTTGCTCACCGAAAAGCTCCCAGCTGCCACCTTTCTCTTGCTGTTTTTCTGGTTTCCCTCCGTCGCCCCCTCTCTTGCGGCTCCCCTCTCTCTTTGTTTTTGTTTTCTCAGCTCACAGATCATTCCCCAGCTTTCTCTCACTAAAACCCTTCCTACCCCTCTCGGATTTTTAGTTCTTGGCCGTCCAGATTTTGCAGCCGTTATCTCTCTGATGAAAAAACCTCTCCCTTTGCGGCTGTCCTTCTCTTTCTTTATATACCTGCCCTCCAACCCTAAAACCCAGTCCTTTCTGTTATATTTGCCATCCAAGGAGCTCCCCGAAGCCCCTCCTTGCAAGCTGCAAAAACGCAGCTTGCAAGTCGCGTTTCTTTTTTCTTTTTTTTTTTAATACAACTTGATAATTACAGAAATGATAAAATAAAATATAAATAATAAAAACAACAAAATTACACAAACTAGGTAATAATAATAATAACAAAACAAAAATAATTTTTAAAAAAAAAACTAAACAAAAATGGCTATTTTTAATTTTTCGTTTTTCATCATTTCCTTTTCCCAAAATAACTTAATAAAAATAACTAAAGTGCCCAAAGATTGAATTTAAAGAAATAAACATATTTTTGTGAACAAATTTTCCTTTTTCCTTTTTCTCTTTTTTTTCATTTTTCCAATCCAACTGAAGCCTATTTTTTGAATTTTCCTTTTCAAGAAAGCATTGAATTTAAACAAAATGACTAAAATGATTTTTCCTTTTCTTTCTAAAAACTCTATAAACTTAAAAACTAAGAAAACTAAAAACTAAAATCTAAAACTTAAAAGTGATTAAAAACCTGAAATGACAAAATAAAAAATGAATAGACAAACTAAAAGGGCCAAATGAATAAAACTAAAATAAAATAACAACTAAAAATGCAAAACACACAACAATGAACTAAATGCAAGCGATCTAAAATAAAAATCATGAAGTAGATGCCACATACAAATTATTCAAAATTTGGTGTCTAACAGACCATTAATACATCGCCATTCAAAAGCTTATACATTACATGATGCACAATTAAGAAAACCAAAACCTCAATATACCCAAACTGGTTCAAAGTGTATACAATCCAGATACAAAACATTCTATTCGAGTAATAGCGCGAGTACAAGTCAAAAGTCAAAACAACTAGACTACGCTAGTATTTACACGTCTCACGCCTCGCTCGTACCCCTGTAAGGAAAACAAAGCTAACGGAGTGAGTCAAAGCTCAGTGAAGTTCCAAATATCAAATTGGCCATCAAACAAAGTAATAACAGTGTAGTAGTGAAATAGCGAGCAAACAAGTCCAATCAAAGAGATAATACTTCAGGTAATCAAGAATATATGGATCATATTCACATATAAGGATACAGTGGCTCATGTCTCGGCTCCATCCCAGCTTGATCAATTGGTAGTTGACACTCCGTCAACTTTCAAGTAATAACTAGTCCAGAAAGAAAACCCCACTTCACGCCAGTCTCCGTCCACCGATCAACCCCCTTATCCGGGCCCGCACGCCACACGAAACACGGGTGGTAATACTCGAGTATACCGATTAGCCGAGGAGATAACACTCCACTCGACATTACTAGTTACCCAGGGTTCGTTATCTAATTGACCAGACCCTTGCCGGCTCGACTCGATTAACTAGCCACAGGGTTTCTGGAATTCCAGACAAGATACAATTCATATGCATGTAGAGCAAGTCAAGTGAAATCGATAAACAAGAACAATTCTCGTTAGGGCAAGTGCGATAAAGTACACCCTTGCCCGATCAAATCACTTATATATCATGTAATCACATTGGTCAAAGATAAATCACAAATATCAAGTTCAATCAGATATTTGGAAGCACTCACCAAAAGTAGTGCCTCTAATGTTCGCGTCTGGGTGGTACTCCGGGTTTGGAGTCCAAATCTGCGATAAAACTTGATTTAAGAACTTTGAAAATCAACTAAGGTTCGAAACTTAGACGTTTCGTTCAATAAGAATCAAGAAATTGAAATTCACTTGGAGAATAGTCGTGAAACGGTTGCTCGCTTTTCAAACTGAAAAATTTTGTAAGATGTATACTTGGAAATAACTTTTGAGTCGAAAGTGCAACGAAAACGGATTTATAGTGATTATTACCGCTTTTCCTAAAGGTACAAGTTCGGCTAGGTTCTAACGTATAACCCTCGATAACCAAAGTAGCAAAAGTCCTAGATGGTTCAAGTGATATTCATTTATCAATTTTACCCAAGTCGCAAGTGTATTTCTCTAGTCCTCAAGCGTAAATTTGGGCAGTATGCCCTTTGTATTTTCCTATTTCCAGCCATTTATGGCTTCATTATTTTCCTCATTCAAACTCAAAGGTACACACACAACAATCTAATTTCAATAGTCGTTCAATAGGCTCAAGACAACACAAGGACAAAATCAAGCTAACAACAAGTGCGGAAATGAAGTTTAACAAGAGACAGATTTGATAGAGTTTTACGTAACGGACACAACAAAAGCTACGCTTATCGGATTGGGGTGAAACTTATACCGTTTCGAAGCTAAGATGAGGGCCTACAACTTTCATGAAGATCACTTAGTCAAATTTCCAGTGTAACCCAGTCAAATTCCCAATTCATAGAACCAACTTCCAACTAACCGGCTAGTTAACCGTACTACATTTCAATGGCCATGTCTCAAGCTACCAAAGTCCGTTTAAGGCGTTATTGGAGGAGTTGAAAAGCTAAGACAGAGTACTAAAACTTTCATGTTTTGGAAAATGGCTAAATCAGCACGGATCATAGTGAATAGACACGGTCAACTGGATGAACTGTCTAAAACGGATCACTGGATGCATCCTAGGGCAGTGAGGGTATTTTGGTCTTTTCACAGGCTACGTTGCTCTGATTGGGGTGAAATTTTGTAGGAATCTATAAAATATCATTCTCTACAACTTTCATTTTTTATTCTAAGCCTAATTCGGCTTCTAACATCACGAACTAGAACCGGACAGAACTGAGCTACAGTTTTCCAGAAATCTGAAATTTTTCGTTTTCAAAGGAAATTTTCTTCATTTCTTGCCTCAATCACCACCACAACCTCTTATATAAGCTTAGATACAACATATACTATCCATACAGCAAGTATAGGCAGAAAATCATCAAACCCTAACTCATGTAACTCAAGAACATACACTATATCCATCCAAATCATTATAATAGGTATCATCCACCACAAATTTAAGGTGCTATGCCAAATTAAACAAGATCAAGAGCAAGAAATGGTAAATCATCCTTATTACCTTATTAAAGTTACTACCAAGAGCAGCCCTAGCTTTTCCTTCCAAACTTTCACCAACACACCACTAGCTAAACACTCAAAGAAGGTTTTAATCGGTTTAGTTTCTTGTTTCCTCACTTGGATGGCTCAAACTCAAGATGAAATGGTGTATCTCTCCCTTGGTTTTTCTCTCCCTCTCTCTCGGCCAAAGCAAGCAGAAATGATGAAGAAAGGAAGCAAAATGGTGATAATAAGGCAAGACAATTTGGTCTTGGTCAAGGCCCTAGATGGCCAACAAGTGTCACTACCAATTTCCACTCATTTTTTTGTTTCTTTTCCTTGCCAATTTGGTCAAAATTTTCGGCCAAAGCCAGCTGGAAATGAGGGGATATTTTGCTCAAATTTTAATGAGCTTATATGGTAACAAAGTGGTGATCAAGTGGTGTGTTCAATCGGTAGTGCACGGTACACGTCGGTTCGCACCGTTTTTCCTTAAATCACACGTACTAGGGTTTTTACTTCCTATTCACTAACTTTTTATCATTGCTTCTAATCACATATTATTTCTCACCTAAAAGTCACTCTTAAGCACCAAATTTGATCCTTACTCCATACCGGATAATTACACTACGGATACACGAAAAATCCTATTTCACTTCGAATTGAAATCGGAAAGGAAAACCCTAATTTCCTATGATCATTGGCACTTTTCTAGGGTGATTGAGTAGTAGGATAGTGTAGAATAATAATTGCCCAGAGAGTAATTTAATGGTTTTAGATAAATTAGGGGAATGTTAATCGAAGAATATATCGTAGAAGTGAACTCTGACAGGGGCAGAGAGTCCCTCACAACTCTCCCCCTTAAAAGAATTTCGACCTCGAAATTCATACCTTTCGTCGAGAACAGGTCGGGATATTTCTCTTGCATGTCCTTTTCTAGTTCCCAGGTTGCTTCTTCCACTTCATGATGCTTCCATAGAACCTTTACTAATGGAATCTGCTTGTTTCTCATGTCCTTCACCTTCCTATCCAATATTTGAATGGGTTGTTCTTCATAGGTTAAGGACTCGTCGAGTTCAACATCTTCTGGTGGCAAAATATGAGTTGGATCCGGATGGTATTTCTTAAGTAATGAAACATGGAAAACGTCATGGATCCGAGACAAACTAGCTAGTAATTCAAGTTGATAAGCCACCTTTCCTATTCGCTAGAATATATTGAAAGGTCCTATGTACCGTGGTTGCAACGTTTTCCCTTTTCCTGCTCTAATCTTTCCTTTCAATCGAAGAAACACCTTATCTGCTATCTCGAACTCCAAATCCTTCCTCCGATGATCGGCATAACTTTTCTGTCGGCTTTGGGCTGTTTGAAATCTTTGGCGGATCATCTTTACCCGTTCGTAGGCTTCCTCAACCCATGGTATTGTAGCCGGATCTATAATCTTTCTCTCTCCTACTTATCCCAATGGATTGGGGATTGACCTCGTCGTCCATACAAAGCTTCATATGGGGCCATTTGAATAGAGGAATGATAACTATTGTTATAAGCAAATTCAACCAAGGTTAAGTATCGGCTCCAACTTCCTCCAAAGTCCACAATACAGGCTCTCAGCATATCCTCAAGAGTTTGAATGGTTCTCTCAGATTGTCCATTAGTTTGCGGGTGATATGCTGTACTATAATTCAACTTAGTTCCTAGAGCCTCTTGCAATTTCTGCCAGAATCGGGATACAAACCTAGGGTCTCTATCGGATACAATGCTTACTGGTACCCCGTGTAGTTTTACCATTTCATCCATATAAAGTTTGGCAAGTTTCTCCAAAGAATATTTCATATTTACTGGCAGGAAATGTGCGGTCTTAGTTAATCGATCCACTATTACCCAAATCACATCATGCCCCTTTTGTGTTTGTGGCAACCCTGATACAAAATCCATCGTTATGTGCTCCCATTTCCATTCAGGGATCTCTAAAGGCTGTAACAGACCTGACGGTTTTTTATGCTCAGCTTTCACTTGTTAGCACGTAAGATACCTTTCTACAAACTGGGCAATCTCCGCCTTCATATTCTCCTACCAATACAGACTTTTGAGATCTTGGTACATCTTATTATTCCCTGGGTGCACCGTATACCTAGAGCGGTGTGATTCATCCAAAATCTCCCTCTTTAACTCCTCTCCCCTAGGTACAACAACACGATTTCAGAACTTTAAGATTCCATCAGGACCTAGGTTAAAGTTAGGCAACTCCCCTTTCTTCACCTTTTCCATCCACTTTTGCACCATTGGGTCTTTCACTTGGCCCTCTTTGATCCGATCCAATAGTGTCGACTTCACCTCAATATTTTCAAAAATCACCTTCTTCGGTTCCAGACGAGGCTTCCACTCACCTACATCTTCCAACAAGCTCCACTCTTTCACCATGGAACTTGCTAGTTGAGCCTTTCGGCTTAAAGCATCTGCTACAACGTTGGCCTTTCCGGGATGATAGTTAATCGTGCAATTGGCCACCGACGTTGTCTTAGATTTAGCTCCTTCTGAGAAAATAGATACTTAAGGCTCTTGTGATCCGTATATACCTCGAAAGTCACACCGTATGGATAATGTCACCATTTTTTTCAAGACAAACACAACAGCTGCAAGCTCCAAGTCATGGGTTGGATAGTTCTGCTCATGAGGTTTTAACTTTCGAGACGCATAGGCAATCACATTCCTATTTTGCATCAACACGCACCCTAGCCCCTCTTTCGAAGCATCGGTATAAACCGTGTAGCTATCATTCCCATTGGGCAAAGCTAAAACTAGAGCCATAGTCAATTGCTTCTTAAGTTCTTGGAAACTACTCTCACACTTAACATCCCAGATGTACTTTCCTTGTTTCTTTGTCAAGTTAGTTAAGGGTCCTACAATTCTCGAGAAGTTCTTTATAAATCGGCGGTAGTACCCTGCTAAACCTAGAAAACTTCGCACCTCTGTGGGATTCTCTGGTCGCTTCCATTTGGCTACAGCTTCCACTTTCGCCGGGTCTACAGCAAGCCCATCTTTTGAAATTATATGACCTAGGAACGACACTTTTTCCAGCCAAAATTCACACTTGCTGAACTTAGCGAACAATTGGTGCTCTCTTAGGGTTTGCGGCACTATTCGCAAGTGTTGTTCATGCTCCTCCCTTGACTTCGAATATACTAAGATATCATCAATAAACACCACTACAAACCCATCCAAGTAAGGTTTAAACACTCGATGCATTAAATCCATGAACGCTGCTGGGGCATTGGTTAAGCCAAAAGGCATTACCGCAAACTCAAAATGCCCATATCGAGTGTTAAATGCCGTTTTTGGCACATCCTCCTTTCTGATTCTCAACTGATAGTACCCTTGTCGAAGATCCAATTTAGAAAACACCACAGCCCCTTGTAACTGATCAAACAACTCATCGATGTGGGGCAAAGGATATTTATTCTTAACAGTTACTACATTCAGTCCTCGATAATCAATGCATAACCTTAAACTCCCGTCCTTCTTTTTAACAAATAGCACTGGAGCTCCCCATGGTGACTCGCTCTCATGTATGAATCCCCATTCTAGCAAGTCTTGCAATTGCACTCTTAACTCCTTAAGCTCAGCAGGTGCCATTCGATAAGGGGTTTTCGAAATGGGAGTAGTTTCGGGTACTAGATCAACCTTAAATTCAATCTCCCTTTTAGGTGGCAATGACCCCAACTCCTCCAGAAATACGTCCGGATATTCTCGGATTACCGGCATGTCCTCCAACTTAATCTTCTCTCCCAGAGTGTTAATTAGAAAAACTAGATAATCGTGCGCCCCATAACTAAGCAATTTCCTAGCCCTTATTCCCGAAATGAGCGCAGATGAGGCTAACATACCCCTCACGTCTAACTTCAAAGTTGCCTCACCTGGTATGCAAAACTCTACCACTTATCCTACAATCTACACGAGCATGGTAACGAGCTAGCCAATCCATACCTAGAATGACATCGTACCCCTTAATGGCTAAACTAATGAGGTCGACTACTAATTTCCGTTCGCCAACCCAAATATCACAATTTCTGTACACTTCATTTGCAAGTAAAATTTGATTACCCGTAGGTGTTCTTACTTCTAAGTCATAAGGTAGACTTTCAACTTTATGTCAATTCCAAGCATAAATGTAGGGTTAACAAAAGAATAAGTGGCACCGGGGTCTATCAAAATTTTGGCTAACCGGTGAAAAATAGGAATCGTACCTTCCACTACCTCCGTTGGTTCAGGCACGGATTGTTGGTCCAGCGAATACACTCTGGCCGGTACCCTCGACCTGGTCCCTCCGACATTGGTCGGCTTTGGGTTTGACCTGGCAGTCGACTGAGTATCACTGATCAACGGGCAGTTGACTATTTGGTGCTCCGTACTTCCACACCTTAGGCACTTCTGAGCCTTTCTCCAACATTCATCCACTGTATGGTTCAATTTTTCACAATATCCGCACGTTACTCGGGGAGTGGAGGTTTGGCCTCCCTGCGGAATGCCTTTACCTTGTCCCCTACCACTTTGGCCTCCCCTCTGGGCACCTCCTCTCTAAGCACCTACCCTAGATGCACTCGAAAACCGTCCACCTCCAGCCCCACGACCGGATTTAGCGGGTGGCATGTTCCGATCACTCCGCACTGACCCTTGGGCTCCACTAGGTACCTCTTTCCGTTTTGATTGGAAATTTCTCATTTGCGCCCTAGTAGTCTCTATCATTTGGGCATTCTCCAGAACCTCCGTAAACGTATTAATCTGAGCTGCCGCCAAGGCCTCTTGTATCTCCATATTGAGTCCTTGCACAAATCTCCGTACTCTTCTTTGCTCCGTAGCTATCAGTTCAGGAGCAAATTTTGATAATTTCGTAAACTGAGTCTCATACTCAGCTACACTAGAAGTTTCCTGTTGGAGCTTAATAAACTCGTCCTCTCTCTTCTCCTGGACGATAGGAGGAAGGTATTTCTCATTGAACTCCCGTACAAAGTTTAACCAGGTCCACGCAGTTCCCTCTCTTTCCCATTTGGCCCTAATTACATTCCACCAAGCCCTGGCTGGACCTTCGAATTGGAAAACAGCGAATTGTACTTGCCTATCCTCTGTATAGTTTAAAGCGGCAAAGATGTTGATCATGGCCTCTAGCTAGTTCTCGGCTCCTTCTGGGTCTGGTCCTCCCAAGAATTTAGGTGGGGAGAACTTTTGGAATCTCTCTAAGGCCCTATTTTGCCCCATATCGGGGTCCCTAGGTTGATTTACAGGGGCTTGACCCTATTGTTCCACTAGACAGGCCAAAATATTAGTCATTTGTTGGATTACAGTTGCCACTTGATCTCCCCCTACAGCCTAGGGTTCAGGTTGTGGCTCAATCGTTGCCTCTCTCTCCTCTCTCGATTCTTGTACCGACTCCTGTGCTTGTCTACCCCCACGGCCCCGACTAGGACCGCGTCCTCGGTTAGTTCCCCTGGCTTGACTTCTTCTACCCTCCATGTTTTGGATTTAACCAACTATGGACATATAAACAAAGTAAGGTATGGCTCGTATCGCACGTTGCAAAAGGATAAATAGAGGTCATAAAACGCATAATAAACAAGTACTTTATATACATAGCAAACAAGTCACATATACATGCCAACCTAGGCAAGTCAAAGGCTATACTAGCCAAGGAACATAGAACAAAAAAAATACTATTTACATCTACCGTGACACGTCAAAGTCAAAAACAAAAGAAAACGTGTCGTCCAACTATGTTCCTAACTACCCCACAAAAATCTCCTCAATCCCCGATCCTAACAAGTCGTCTGGCTAGACGCCGACCCAACAGACTCTGAGGATGCACTCGGCTCCTCCTCCGGGTCCTCCTAAGGATCCTTCTCCGGATCCTCCTCAGGAGCACCAGGAACGTCAGGGGCTACAGGCACTTGACCCTCCTCGGTCAAGTCCTGTATCACATCATCCACCAGTGCCTCGCACTCAGTCAGGATATGGCCGGTCCGATCTCGAATGTCCTCAACCACTCGCATGAGGCGTCCAGTAGTCGCCTGAGCCTACTCGCGGAAAGCATCAGTCCGCTGCTGCTCCTCCAAAATCGAGGCCTCCAGTTCTCGGATCCTAGCTTCCTAGTCTCGGAGAGTAGCTTGGAGACGCTCTATCTCTGAATAGCACCTACGATTGGCGCTACCTAATCGTCTCCGATCGTCGTCCACTGCAAGCACTACCCGATCAGGGTAGGAGTAGGTCTTCCAGCAGTCGCAGCGTCGGATCTTGCGCGCTGGGGACCACCGCTGCACTGGCCTACCGGGGCTCTCCTGATACGTGATCACGTGACGGACGGACCCCTCCAGATGTGGCTCGTCAATAGGAGCGTCAGTAGGTATGTTAGTAGGTACGGGCTGAGACGGCCCAACACTCCCAGATGCATCAGTACCCGCCATCACCTAGGTTTGCAAATAACATTGCAAAGTAAGTACAGGAGACGTAGAAAACAAGGCTAAAGGCTAAACTCAAGAATAAAATCCTAGCCTATCGTGTCAAGCACTCAATCTATCCAGATCAATTCACAACCTAGGCTCTGATGCCACCTGTGACGACCCCACCTTCCGCTAAGGCGTACCAAAGGGTTCGGCGGACCGCCTGCCCAGCTCTTGCCAGGACTCACTCACTCGTATCACGTGCATACATCCGTGGACCATAAATAACCTCGCAATTCAAACTTATAATTTACATTGATTTACAATCAAGATACAAAGCCTCAATATACCCAAATTGGTTCAAAGTGTATACAATCTAGATACAAAATATTCTATTCGAGGAATAGCGCGAGTACAAGTCAAAAGTCAAAACAACTAGACTACGCTAGTCTTTACACGTCTCACGCCTCGCTCGTACCCCTGTAAGGAAAACAAAACTAACGGAGTGAGCCAAAGCTCAGTGAAGTTCCAAATATCAAATTGGCCATCAATAAAGTAATAACAGTGCAATAGTGAAATAGCGAGCAAACAAGTCCAAGCAAAGAGATAATACTTCAGGTAATCAAGAATATATGGATCATATTCACATGTAAGGATACAGTGGCTCATGTCTCGGCTCCAATCCCATTCCATCAACTTTCAAGTAATAACTAGTCCAGAAAGAAAACCCCACTTCACGCCAGTCTCCGTCCACCGATCAACCCCCTTATCCGGGCCCGCACGCCACACGAAACACGGGTGGTAATACTCGAGTATACCGATTAGCCGAGGAGATAACACTCCACTCGACATTACTAGTTACCCAGGGTTCGTTATCTAATTGACCAGACCCTTGCCGGCTCGACTCGATTAACTAGCCACAGGGTTTCTGGAATTCCAGACAAGATACAATTCATATGCATGTAGAGCAAGTCAAGTGAAATCGATAAACAAGAACAATTCTCGTTAGGGCAAGTGCGATAAAGTACACCCTTGCCCGATCAAATCACTTATATATCATGTAATCACATTGGTCAAAGATAAATCACAAATATCAAGTTCAATCAGATATTTGGAAGCACTCACCAAAAGTAGTGCCTCTAATGTTCGCGTCTGGGTGGTACTCCGGGTTTGGAGTCCAAATCTGCGATAAAACTTGATTTAAGAACTTTGAAAATCAACTAAGGTTCGAAACTTAGACGTTTCGTTCAATAAGAATCAAGAAATTGAAATTCACTTGGAGAATAGTCGTGAAACGGTTGCTCGCTTTTCAAACTGAAAAATTTTGTAAGATGTATACTTGGAAATAACTTTTGAGTCGAAAGTGCAAGGAAAACGGATTTATAGTGATTATTACCGCTTTTCCTAAGGGTACAAGTTCGGCGAGGTTCTAACGTATAACCCTCGATAACCAAAGTAGCAAAAGTCCTAGATGGTTCAAGTGATATTCATTTATCAACTTTACCCAAGTCGCAAGTGTAATTCTCTAGTCCTCGAGCGTAAATTTGGGCAGAATGCCCTTTGTATTTTCCTATTTCCAGCCATTTATGACTTCATTATTTTCCTCATTCAAACCCAAAGGTACACACACAACAATCTAATTTCAATAGCCATTCAATAGGCTCAAGACAATACAAGGACAAAATCAAGCTAACAACAAGTGCGGAAATAAAGTTTAACAAGAGACAGATTTGATAGAGTTTTGCGTAACGGACACAACCAAAGCTATGCTTATCGGATTGGGGTGAAACTTATACCATTTCGAAGCTAAGACGAAGGCCTACAACTTTAATGAAGATCACTTAGTCAAATTTCTAGTGTAACCCAGTCAAATTCCCAATTCACAGAACTAACTTCCAACTAACCGGCTAGTTAACCGTACTACATTTAAATGGACATATCTCAGGCTACCAGAGTCCGTTTAAGGCGTTCTTATTGGCGTTAAAAAGATAAGACAGAGTACTAAAACTTTCATGTTTTGGAAAATTGCTAAATCAGCATGGATCATAGTGAATAGACACGGTCAACTAAATTAACTGTCTAAAACGGATCACTGGATACATCCTAGGGCAGTGAGGGTATTTTGGTCTTTTCACAGGATATGTTGCTCCGATTGGGCTGAAATTTTGTAAGAACTATAAAACATCATTCTCTACAACTTTCATGTTTTGTGCCAAGCCTAATTCGGCCTCTAGCATAGGCCACTGAAACCGGACAGAACTGAAGCATACAATTCCAGAAATCTGGAATTTTGGGATTTCAAGGGCAATCTCTTCATTTTCTTGATTCAATCACTACCACAACCTCTTATACAAGCCTATATACATCATATGCCACTCCTACAACAAGTATAAGAAGGAAATCAGTCAAACCCTAACTTACATACATCACCCCAAAATCATCACAACAACTTGTATAGCTACTAATCTAACCAAAACATGAGTTATATAACATCTTAAACAAAAATAAAAGAACCAAAGCCATGGGTCAGACCTTATACCTCAACAAAAGGGCTTGCAAGAGTAATACTTCACCTCCTCTTGAAATTTTTGGTTCCCTTAACTCCCCAAGTTCACAACTCACAAGTTAATCGGTTTAGAATCTTGTTTCTTTCACTCAAATGGTGCAAATCAAGATGAAAGAAGGTTGTTTCTCTTGCTCTCTCTCTCTCTCTCTCTCTTGTCTCGGCCAAACCAGAAACAAAATGAGGAAGAATGAGCTAATTTGCAAGATAAGAAGGTAAGAAAATTAAGTTTAGTCAAAGCCACAAATTGCCAACACTTGGCACTACCAAAACCATCCAAAATTTTTTTTTCTTTCCTTGCATTTTGAGTCCAATATTTCGGCCAAGAGGATAGCTATGAGGGGGGATATTTTCCACCAATATCAAGGTTATGTGCTGGTAAGGAAATGGTAGTCAAGTGGGGTGTTCAATCGGTAGTGCACGGTACACGTCGGTTCGCACCGTTTTTCCTTAAATCACACGTACTAGGGTTTTTACTTCCTATTCACTAACTTTTTATCATTGCTTCTAATCACATATTATTTCTCACCTAAAAGTCACTCTTAAGCACCAAATTTGATCCTTACTCCATACCGGATAATTACACTACGGATACACGAAAAATCCTATTTCACTTCGAATTGAAATCGAAAAGGAAAACCCTAATTTCCTATGATCATTGGCACTTTTCTAGGGTGATTGAGTAGTAGGATAGTGTAGAATAATAATTGCCAAATAATTTTCAAATAAAAGGGAATTTTCAAGCGAATTTTTCAAGAAATATATAAGGAATTTACAAGTCCTCACATTTACAAACCCACTAGAACTTATAATTACTCTTTTTTTCCATACATGTTGTTTAATAAGAAATACTAATGTTTTATGAATTAACATTTTATGCATTGATAATGTAGTAATTTTTTACACTAACAGCTATGAATGTATACTACATGTGTATGATTTGAATTCATATGATGTGGTATAATTTAAACTTGCTAGTGTAAAAAATTTGTGCACTGATAGTGTATAAACCACGTTCTCATATTTTATTGTCATAAAAAGTTAGATATATTTCAAGTTAGTAAATAAATCTTTTATCAAAATAAAAAGAAAAATCAATGAAAACTGTACAATACCACAATGGTGATTATGGTGACTTTCTGATCTAGAGCACGTTTCTAATGCATTCAGAGAGGAGATAGGTGGAGCAAAGAACGGCAAGGAGAAAAATCACAAAGGCCTATCTCATGTCAAATAATCCTTTATTCACTAATCTTTGCTACATTTATATATAGTCAGATTGTGATGGATGGAAAATGAGATAGAGGGAGTGTTGGGAAGAGGTATGTTGTTGAAAGCTTTGCAACTTCTCCAAGTGATTTAATGCATGGAGTCTTGAAGCTTTATGGAATTTGCTCACAAAGAGTTCTTGGTATCCTACCATTTCCTAAACACAGCCCAAATCAACTTTTGGAGAAGGTTGGGCATCACAGTCAACCATTACACAAGCCACAGTTGGGTTACGAGTAGTTGAAGAAGGGGAAGCTAAGCAATCCCATTTCTCCACAAAGGAAATAGTCTGTGCAAGTTGAAGTTGAGAACAAACGCATCGTCACATGGAAGAGAAGTAACAAAAATTATAACAAATCCAGGATGTGACGCCCCCACTTCTCCCTAAGGCGAACCAAAGGGTATCCGTGGGACGCCTGCCCAACTCTCACTAGAACTCGGTACAATCCACAATTCAAGACTAGGAATACTTCAAATAACTTCAATACATAACTAAAGTACTCCAAAATATCTCACACTTACAATTATGTAGCTTTCAAGCTTAAATACAACCCAACGGAAAAGGGTACAATAGCCATCCGTTATAATATAACTTAAAGTCTTCAAAACAAAACAATCTAGTACTACTCACGAACACCCTTGGTCTCGAACCCTGTAAAAGAAAACCACAACGTGGGATGAGCTACACAGCCCAGTGAGGTTCCAAGACACTCTAACAGTTCAAATAAATCAAGTAAGTTGGGCATATCATATGCATGGTTGAAGGTTACACAATGGCATGTTATCATGAGGTGATAATCATTATACGGGTAATTTGAGACATTCATCATGAGACAGTTATCATGGTTCAAGACATTGGCATGTATAGTTCATGAGTGATTGGAGCTTATTACAGGTGTGAGTAATTAAGCATGTTACAGGTATGGAGCATTAACATGAAACAGGTATCATGATATGAGTACATTGGACAGGTAACAGGTATGGAGCATATCACAGGCATGGCTCAGGATTTCATGTTGGCATTTTAGCATGAAACAATTATCATGATACAAGGTAAACATATACTGTAGGATACGATGTTCCAGTGGAACTCTGTCGGTCATCTGCACCTTATGACTTCCGGATCCCCTCGGTTTGACTGGCCATCACCTTATCCCTCCAGTGGTAATACTCGAGTATACCGAAACGGTGGCCCAGGGTTCCAACCTACCCGACCGAGTCCAGTTTTGGCTCGAGTAGGTCAGTAACCAAGGGCAGGGCCCAAGTTCAGCTTAGAGCTTACAACATGCACAGGTAACCAAGTAATTCGACAAAAGGTAAAATTCATCATTTGAATAGGTCGAGTGAGGTAAAGTACACACTCGCCTAACAATGATGGCCAGCTTCATATAACATGTGATTCATGATAATCAAGTAATCAAGTGGATACTTAGCACGTAAGCACGTAAGCAATACAAGTTGATTTCATGGGAGCATGTAATTCACGGATATCGAATAGTCATGTAGATTGGAAATCATGTGAGCAAATAGTCAAGTAATCAGGTAGTCATGTGGGTTGGTAAACGGTTCACGGTTAACGGTTAACGGTTGAGTAGTGACGATTATTTGACAGGCATTTGCCATATTGATAGACCATCATTGGCCGTTATCCCATTTTTATCATATGAGAGTCGAGGAGATTCACTCCAACGACGTATGCAACCATAGCATACCAAGTCATGTTATTCGAGCATTTCCAAGCATGAGTTATTCATCTCAAAAGAGAACGAGTGCGACAAAGTACACACTCGACCCCATTTTTTTAAAACCAAGTAGGCTAAGCAAGCAATCTAGCAAGTTAAGCATGAATCGAGTTCATATGGTCCTTTGATATGGTTAATCATTTAACTAATTCATGTCGATATACAATGCAAGTATACATTATTTATATAGGCATGAGTATGGTAAATACTTAACACATAGTACCTAACACTTAATAATCATGAAATGAGCATGTCCTAGACTTATTCAATTACGTATTCCTATATGGAGCACTCACCTAATCCAAAATAAGTGAGTGGTTCTCAACAAGCGTTTAGGTGTCCGCTCCGAGTTCCTCTTGGAGATCCCCTCGAGTGCCTGAGCAAACAATAATCAACTACCACTCAATATCACTACGAATCTCTAATTATTGAGGTAGATTGTACGCTAGTGCAATCTAAGGAAATCTTATGAAAATGAACCTCAATTACTCGTAAATCGAGGTTCAAGTGGAGTTTCTTAAAGTACATGAGCAATCAAGTTTTCATTTTGGAAATCAAGTATAAAATGTTCAAGTAATATCGAAGGAATAAGGAGTACTTGAAAACTCCCTTCCCTTGGAATTCAGAAAATTTTCAGGTTTAATACGATACTTTGAAAAATTGCATCTCACATTCTACATGTTAAAAATTGGAAAACTTAGTACCATTGGAAACCTCTTTGAAAGTACTAAAAGTTCTTAGAAGACACTTTTCCATGATTCTAAATGGAAGATAGTCAAAAATGGACTCAAAGTTACTATCTCAGAGTACTTAAGGTTGTGTCAGGGTTGGTTTTTCGCTAACTTTGGAAATTTGGAAACATTCACACGTTGCGAACCAGCCTCTGAAATTTGTAAATCAATTAGAGTTGCAAGTAAGGTTTAGAACAGAACAAGCGGATCAAGAATCGGAGTTTCGAGCACCGAGATACGGTAGCTCAAAGTTGGGGAAAATTCGAAACTGTTGAACAAATTTCCAGATTTGAGTTTCCGACTTTGGGACTTTAGTTAGGTATCGAAATGGACTTGGATGGACACAAACTTTGGCAATACAACACTTCTATATAAAGGGTATCCCTCTACCAAATTTCATGGAAAAATACCTTCGGGAAGGTAGTCAACTAACCAACTAAAGATTCGAAAAATTCCTAAGGCAAAGCTGCCTTAAGCTTTTCGTTCTTCATTTCCAAACATTTGGCCCAGAAAATCCTTCAAACTTGGTTCATTTGTGTAGGCAAAGCCTAAGGAATATTCATGGTACATTTGGTAAGTGTTTAACTCCAAGAAATTCAATTGACAAGTTCACACCAAACTTAGTATCAAATCTGCCCAGAATTTAGGGTTTTCAAGAACAGTGCAGGTTTCGTATTTTGATAACAAATCACTCAATTCAACTCGGAATTGAGAATGGTTGGTGGCGTTGAAAAAAAAATTCATAAATCTTCAATGGCTGGTACGGGCTGCTCGGGTGGAACCTGGGGTTGTATTTTATACCTTTGGAAATCTGGGAATGTCTAGTTTCAAATACCACTGACGGCACTTGATTTTGACATCGGAGTACAGAGTTATGAACGAAACAAGCAAGCTGTCTGAGCATTACGGGAACAGTTCCCAGGTTCACTGGCTTCACGAAAATAATTCATTTGACCAACCAAACCTCAATAATTTTCAATGAAATTTTATACACCATCTATACAACATATAAACATCATATACAAGCCATTAAACCCTCAAAATTCTGCAGAAAAGGATACGATCAAAGCAGGGGCAAAATCAGAACTTTTTACTCCATGCACTCCTTGAAGTTTCTACTAGTTATACACCATTAATCTACCATTTTGAGCACTAAACCAACATTAAATCCATCATCAAGCATAAGATCAGTCACCAAGACAAAGGTGGGAGTTCATACAGCCCACCCATTTCATTTTACACCATAAACAAGCTAACCAATGGCATAAATGAACTTAACTAGGTAAGATAACCTCCAAATGACAAGTTTCTAAGGTTGGATCATCACTCACTTGGTTGGAGGTTCAAGAGCAGAATTTTGGTCACTATTTGCTCCAGAAAACCGTGGCTTTTCAGCTCCCTTTTGCAGCTCAAAATACTCTTCAAGTGTTAAGCTAAGTGTGGTGAAATTTTGGTAGGATTTGAGTGAAGATTTGGTGAGGTTTTGTGAAGTAAAAATTGAGAGAGCTATGGTGGTTTGAGAGAGAGGGATGGCCGGCTGAAATGGTGAGTGGAGGGAGAAGAGAGTGATCAGATTTTAGCTTCCAAGAGAAGCTTCAAGTGTGTGGCCCATTTGTGCAAAAGTCAACTCTACTACCGCGCGTACTCGCGCGCGTTTCGTGCTCGATTCCTCTCGCATTTGTTTCACTAGTGCACTAAACCTCTAATGCACTTATATTCATATAAATATTATTCACTCTCAATTGTCCCAAAATAAGGGTCTAACGTTCCTCAATTTAAATTGCGCGTGTGAAAACGCGTATCTCCAATTTAAGCGCGATAACGCGAAACTTTCGAGAAATTCTTGTAACAACAGTACTAATAACTATCACTTGAGTATTAAGACATTAAAATACCTAATTTAGGTCCATTACACAAATCTCCAATATTCCAAACTTATTGTACTCTCAATCGGTCAAGATTTCCAAAGACGTGTTCACTATTTTCTCTAAACGAGCTTCCGGAAATTAATTTTTGAAACAAATCACTTTAAAAAATATAATGGAGTTATAATTCCATGTAATTAGGGTTAATAGGGTTAGAAAATAATATTCGGAGAAATCGGGTGAGTAAATACTTATTTGAGCCAGTAAAATAAATAAAATAAGCAAAATTTTCGGGTCCTTACAACCTACCCTCCTTAAAGAGAATTTCGTCCTCGAAATTCATACCTTCTGAAATCTCAGATAACCCTGAACCGTGTGGTGTGATCATGTCATGTGTTCGTTCAGACGCCACTGGTCGGTTCCTCCTTCCATTGACTTGTCGAGGGACAGTTCCATTTCCCTGTTGAGCAGTGGTTTCTCGTGGATAACTCCTTGGACAGTCATGAACTTTATGGCTGGTACTCCCACATCCCATACACTTTCGTCCCTTTAGCCAACAGTTTTCTTCAGTGTGATTCGTCCTTCCACAATATCCACAAATTGGACGAGGTGTTGTGACCTGACTTGCTTGCGAGGTTTTCTTTGATTGTGTCTGTCCTACTGAAGTCCCTCGTGACATAGTTCCTTTTGGTTCTTTTACCATGAGTGGTGCAGGAAGTAACAGTCCTACTCCATCCACTTCTTTTCTAACTTTGGGTGGTGGTCCATTTTCTCCTAGTGTACTGTCAGATGCATCTCTTTTCCTTGCTTGAAAAGCTCTCAGTTGAGATTTTGTGCTTTCTACCCTTTGCGCTTTTTCGAGAGCGTCACTAAATCTTTCAACCTGTGCTGCGGCAAGGGCATCTTGGATTTCTAAATCTAATCCTTGGATAAACCGTCTTATTCTCTTCCGTTCAGTAGCCACCAATTCTGGGGCATATGTAGATAATTTCGTAAAGCGTGTTTCATACTCAGCTACACTTAAAGTTCCTTGACGAAGCTTTGTGAAATCATCTTCTCTCTTTTCTTGGACAAGTGGTTGAATAAATTTCTCATTAAATTCACGTACAAAGTTTATCCAAGTCCTTAGGGTTTGATCCCTTTCCTACTTGTTTCTTATAACATTCCACCAGGCTCGGGCTGCTCCTTCAAGTTGAAATACAGCAAAGGTGACTTGTCTCTCCTCTGTGTAATCCAAGGCATCGAATATATTTCTTATATTCTCTAAGAAATTCTTTTGATCTAATCAGGTTCTTATACCCACTAGCTCTTTAGATACAATTTTTTTAGATTCTCCTTCCTCTAAATTAGGATATATTAGATTACAGAAATATCGTTGTCGAAAAAAAAATATTTCGCCCATAAGCAATAAGGACATAAAGGAAACTACAGCCTTAATGGATGTAAAAGTTTCTCCTATTATGGTGCATGCCAAAATATCCCCAGCAGCCTACTTCCTTTGTCCTATAACTTTTGTCGTATCTTGTGACTTGTGCTTTTTATGCACAGTAAACCCCACTCAAAAGTTAAAGTTTTTGTTCCATATGTGCCCTTCTAATCATGTGCCAAGTTTGTGGGCTATCAGTGCCAGACCATCCAATATATGGACCCAATTGCATATGACATTCGAAATGAAGGGTAGAAAGAGAACTTAAAGTAGATCAAAAAATCAAACGTAACAAAAATTATGGGACAGTTCAAGAAGAAAAGTACAATATTTTTAATAAAACAAAAGTTATTACTAACAAAAAAAAGGGAAAAGAAGCTTTGGAACTAGAGAGTGATTCGGCTAATGTAGTTAAGCAATTGACTTGTCATGAACAGGATTTTTCTTCTATTGGACATCTGGTAAGATTATTATTCGAGTTTCAATATTGTAAAATAACTCGTGTGTAGACTTGGAAATGTCCCACCCGATTTAACTGCTAGATTTGATCTTTGTATTGATGTCAAATTGTAAATGATCTAACGGAATGAATGAATATGTTTGGTTCTCGATAAAAAGAAAAAGAAGCTCAGCTAGCAGATAAACTCTTCTAATTCTTAAGTTGAATATCATTCTAACCCAGAACCATCCTATACTCCACCAGATACTTTGACACCATTTCCACATTCATCCCTATCTTCTTCTGTTCCTTCTTCTTCCACTATATTAGGCTGCTTCTCGAGCGGAATCCGACAAGACATTGTCCAGAATTGCCTTCAGCCATCACTCAAAATCCCTATTCTCAGTTTGGAATACAGGTTTCAATCAATTTAAGCACTGTAACAATAAGCAGAGCTTTCACATAATAGAGAAAGACCTGCAAGACAAAACCAGAAGCATAATTTGGGGTTTTTACCAGAACAGGGTGAAAGAATTGGAGAGATCGAGTTAGGGAGAGCAGCGAATCTGATGAATTTTTGTTTTCCTGTGTATGTGTGGGGTAAAAGATGGTAGAGATTTTTGTTTTTGTTTTCAGCATTTACAAGAAAAATGTCTTTTCATGATGTCAAAATTTTGCCGCAAAAAGCTAAAAAAGCACTACAAAAAACTTTTGCAGCACAAAAGTTACAGAATTCAATTGTGTTTCAAAAGTAGCCATCACAAAAGAAAATGAAGCAATTTGCAGATGAGCCACATGTGTTTGCGTTGCTTTATGTGACATTTGTCAAAGTGATGCCACCACACTGGTGGCGCAAAAAAGCGTTGCAAAAAAAAAAAAGGCCAGAATGTTATTTGCGGCACAAAATTGTGTCGCAAAAAAACCACTTTTTTGGAAACACTCTTTTTTCTTTGGACAAAATGTGAGGACCCGAAAATTATTTTATATTATATTTTATTTTTTTGAATACATTTTCTTTACTTTAATTTATTGCCTTAATTTCCTAGATATTTTTATAAGTGAATCAAGATTTTTAATTATTTTTCTCTTATAAGTTAGTGCATGTTAAGTTCGTAGTGTATTATGGAAGTGGAACCCACTAGTGTGTTGCGTAATAAATTTAGTGAACAAACATGGATACTTTACTAAAGGGCTTATGTGATTAGCAGTGGTAAGAGTGGATTAGAAGAAAATAATATGGATTACTGAGATAAGACAAAGGAAAGACAAAGTGATAAGCTTCAACTTAAGAGAGACACTTGTCGGTCATCTAAGCAAGCATTGACCAAGATTAGTCATGATTTTTATCTTGGAAAATTGACTAAATTTCCTTCATTCTTCTTCTTCCCTTGGCCGAACATTTTGAGAAGAAAAGAGAGAAAGAAAACTTTATCTTCAACCTCCAAATCTTGTTTGAATCCTTGAGTTTTCACCATAAACTTGCAATCCAAACCATAAAAATTGACATTTAGGAAGGATTAAGAGCTTTGGTGGAAAGATTTGGGAGAAAGAAGCACTTGGTTTCCATTTCTTCTTAGGGTTTCAAGGTAATTATATCAAGAAACCATCTTTTCTTTTATTACTTGCATATGAGTGGATTTAAGGCTTGATTTTGGTAGTTTACATGGAAAATTTCATCGTTTATGTGGTGGTTGGAAAATTCCAGCTTTGAGTGAGAAATTTCAGCCTTGATATGATGATTTGAGTTTGGCTATAATCTAGTAGCTTTGCCATGTGAATTTTATAGCTTTTATATGTTTTTGGCTTGATTATAGAAAATTTCAGCTTGTAATTGTAAATTTCAGCTTAGGGTTACAAATTTCCAACTTTATTGTGGTTGATTTTGAGCTAGATAATTGGCTATTTTGTGTGGCTTTGTGGCCTTAAACAAGTGTCCTTCATAGCCTATAACTTGTGATTGTGATTGAGGTTGGATTGCTATGAAAATATGTGTTGAGTTTGGAAAGGAAAATAAAGGAAATAAGGGGAGGTGCTGCTGTCTTTTGTCAACTCTTGCTGGCCGAATAGGAACCAGCTTGGTTTTCTTTATTTTTGAGGTGATTTTGTGGTAAATTTGTCTAAGATACTTGGTTAACCTTTAAGCTTCACTTGTGTGTTGAATTTTAGATGAATTGGAGGGTTTTCATTGGAAGTTCTATCTAATTTGCTGGCTGCGAATTTTGCTTGTTGGCTGAGTGGATAGTGATGCATTTAACCTTGTTTTCTCTGACCTTTTCATGATGAGTTTTGGCCAAAACTTGTTCCAAACATTGGTTAGGACTTTTGTGTGTTGAACTTGATTGAAAACCATGAGTTGTGGAAGGTGAAAACCTCATGTTGTGCTTGTTTCTTTTCTAAAACAAAATCCTGGTTAGATGGCAGTTTAGTTGCCCTACTATTTTAGCCTTAAAGTCCCCTTATTTGGTGGCCTTTTGGATTCAATCTTGCTCATATCACTACAAAGGTGTATTGAATTAGAGTGAATCCAATAACTTTAAAAGGGTGAACCGCCTCGATTTCTTCACTGTTTTGCCGCTGGAAATTTCCAGCAATGAAATGAAATGTGGAACTCTTTGGTTACTCATGTTTCTTGGGTCCTAATGCTTTCATTTTACTCCAAAACCATACTTGGATCATTTCCCTAGTATGTACTTGGATTTTCCTTGAATTGTACTTTCAAATTTGTCTTTAAACCCTTGTGAAATTAGGAGGCAAACTTGGATATGTGTGTAACTTATAGTTGAGTCTAAAATGTGAACTTGGTTCACCTAAGATGGTTGGACCATAATATTTTTGTCCCGGTTGCTCTTAGGATTTGACGGTAAACACGAGCATAACACGGGGACGAATGGTTATCATTGCTCTGCTTTGAACTGGTGAGTGTTCCAACTGTATGTTCCATGCTCATTGTTGTTAGAAATTGCTAGATATGTGATTTGTCATTTCATAGGCGAGTGTGTACTTTATTGCACTGATCTAACTTGACTAAACTCTTGATATCTCATTTATGCATGTACAAGTAACTTGATTTGCATGTGACCTGTATCTTGACTTGAAATGCTTGAAAATGTGACATGCTGAGCATTACTTGTAACTTGATCATGGCTAGGCGAGTGTGTCCTTATTCGCACTCGACCTCCATAAACTTGAAATACTTGATCCTGCGTGTGGACTTTGTGACGGCCCCACCTCCCCCTAGGGCGTACCCCAGGGTTCGGCGGACCGCCTGCCCAACTCTCGCCGGGACTCACTCACTACAAATCTCAAACAAAATGTAATATAAATCTCAAATTTTACATCAAATTCTCCAAGAATTACATATCATAAGCGAAGCGTCCACGCTTCCGCTGCGCCACTCTGATCCTTGATACCAGCTATTATACAGGAGGAATTCCAAATCTAAACTGTACAAAATATAGGCCATCCAGTCACGCGAATAAGTATTACAAGTCCTTCCTTCGCCACAAGCCCTGTGGAGGGGAATAAAATAGTTTTGGGGTGAGCTAAAAGCTCAGTGAGTAACCAGCAAAATCAGTAAGCAAATATATTTCAAGATAATGCACTTCAATGATGTCATGAATCAAGGATCAAATGTATGTTTATCGCTCTCGTGAGCCAGTGAAATCATTACACTTAAACACCCAACGCTCAAAAAGATTATTTAACGATAAACAATAAGGGGAAGCAACGTTGGTGCTCCATATCATGTCACGAACTCACGAAAGTGGTGGAGACGTCGGCTCCAGGTAAATAGTAGAGGAGACGTTGGTGTTCAGTACAAGACTCCCCAATAACTCATTTAAGCCAAATCATTTCATGGACTCACATGCCGGCACACATGATATGCAAACGAGTAAATAATGCAAGAAACACTTCGCAAGTAACTTTGGAAACAATTCAGGGTCACTCACCTCCACGGCTCAGGAACCATCCATCATATATCATTGCCTTGCCCAAATCCAAACCCTTCAACTCAAACTCAAAGCAATCAAATGCTTTCAAAGATCGGACAGCATATCCCCTTAAGTTCCTTACTTTTCCATCCTACAAGCAACATCATTTCATCTCAAATCAACCACATACACATCATAGACTATCAAATACACCTTTCGGCACAATATCCATAACTTAAGCTACACTTATCGGATTGAAACGAATCTTATGGCGTTTCGAAGCCAAGACATAAACCTACATTTCTTATGAAGACCTCCAAAGCCAAATCATGCATTTTCAGGATTAAAAATGGAAAACTCCACGAAAACAGAAATCTGGGCGCGGAACAGGGTTCATGGGCAGTCAAGGGTATTTCGGTCATTTCACATGATACAGTTCTCGGAGCTGAAATTTTTCAGGCAGCTAGTTAACACCATTTGCTACAACTTTCATGTTTTAACCTAAGCCTGATTCGGCCTCTAACATGCTCGAATAAATCCGGTCAGAACAGGGCAGATTCAAAACCCTAACCTGGAATTTCCGCATAAAACCGAAATCTTCCGCAAACAACTTCAACTAACATATACAAGCTTCATTTTACACCATTACCATACCATGATTAAACCATGATAATCATATAAAATCAGAAAAATCTCCATAAAATCAGAAATTTAGCTAACTTCACTCTAATCCATAAAATCTTCCATAAAATCACATATCTAGCCACCACAAGTCATGAATTCACCATTATTGGAAACAAACAATGAATCTTTACACACCGTACCTTGATAACTCACAAAAGGTAGTAGCTTAGTGGTTCCTTCTCCAAAATAACTCCACCAAGACCTTGGAATCTCCTTAGTAACCAACTTTTGTGGAGTGATTTGCAATTCCATCGGTTAAAACTCAAGATTGAAGTAAGAAATTGGAGTGAAAGATGAAGGTTTTTCTCTCTCTCTTGCTCTCCAAGTTTCAGCCATGAGAAGGAAGAAATGGCTTGATTTTTGGTCAAATTTTGGTTTTAGTAAAGTTAAGGTAAGATGGTCAAAAGTCCAACTTTGAATAAAAAGGTGACACATGTCATCTTTTGGTTTAAAACTTATCTTTTTGTCTCTCCAATACTAATCCATATAGGTAACATCTAATTATCTCTTAACACCTTGTAAAATAATATCACTTAATACAAAATTCCATCAAGTTGTCAAAAATATATTGCATTTACCGCACCAGCGGGTCCCACGTTCATAATACTCTTCAAAATTAACGTGGACTAACTTGTATCAAGAAAATGATTTGAAAACTATATTTACTTATAAAAATGTATAGAAAATCAAAATATTGAAGAAAGGTACAAAATTATAGACGAGGAAACAAAATAATGTCTAGAAAATATATAAAAACTTTCGGGTTCTCACACTCATTCTTTCGGGGCGTCACAGACTTGCAAGTACATGTGCATGATTGTAGACCGGCTATATATCTTCTTGCAGCGGTTGAACTGGACCCTTGGATCCTTATCCGAGACATTGGTTAAGTGGGAGCTGGCTCTTGAGGCATAACTCTTGAGGTTCAAAGCTGGAAATTTTGAGCAATAAAACGTTTTAGAGTAAATCATTTTCTTCCTCGTAAACTTCTTTGTTTTAGCTCAAATCAATTACAGGTGTGAAGATCAAAGTCTTGTCAAGTACCTTGAGTCAAAATGTGTCAAAATTACCATATAAATTCTATCAATAAAGCTGAAATTTCCAACTATCAAACGTTTTGGGTAAACATCATTTTCCTCCTCTTGAATCTCCATGTTTTGGCTCAAATCCAACAAACATGTTAAGATTAATGTGTTATAAAGTATATTGAATAACAATGTAAGATTTTTCAATCACAAATCATGGAGAAAAGCTGGACAATTCCCTCTCTCTCTTTCAGCCAGCTCAACAGATTTTCCAAACAGGTTCTTTAAAAACTTTCATTCAAGATACTAATTTTCTCACTCATTTTCATAGAAAATACACCATATATCATTTTTAACAAGTGATGAGGCATATAGCATGAGTTCTTAGCAAAGAAATCCATCAAAGTAACAAATACAAGACTGCAAATCAAAACATCTATCACATGCCCCTAAATCAAAATTCCAACAACCTATAGCTTAGAAAAGTGAATTTTCTTCCACAAAACTCCTACCTTTTAACTTAAATTTAACTTACAACTAGAATATCCAAAATTAATGGAGAAATAAAGGACTTTATAGCAATTTTGACCTCCCTTTTCCTCACAAAACAAAAGTTGAAAAATTCACAACATAACTTGAAAAACATGCAAGCTTAAACTTCTATAACATCATACATCAACTAAATTCAAAGATAAGGGAAGAACAATATGTTTTCTAATAAATTACCTCAAAACTCTAAGATGGAAAGCAAATCAAGAGCTTCCTTCCTCCAAGAAATTCACGAAAAGATTCGTTCCAAGCTTAATTCAAGATTTTATGGGGTGGGTTATGGTTTCTTTCTTGTTTTCTCACTAAATAGACAAGAAATAAATACTTGAAATTTGGTATTTTCTCCCACTTTTCCTCTCTCAATTTTCATCCAAAGTTAGCGCAAGAAAAATGTGACAATCCTACCTCCCCCTAAGGCGTGCCCAAGGGTTTGTGTGAGAGCCCGTATTTCCCTAATATTTTTCCCTAGGGTTTTCCCCTTTAATGGCATGTTTTCTGCATTTTCTGGCTAGAAATATTTTCTTGGGGAAATTTTATGAGCAATTATAGTTTTTAGATAATTTTTCTAGTATTGGAGAACTTTTAGAAAATTAAGAATATATATTGGATGTGGGACCCACTAGTGCGAAAAGTTCGAAAAAATTCGGCCAATAAGGTTAAGTTTCGGATACTGTGAAAAATTTATCGGGTGTTAAGAGATAAGTAGTGTGTGTGAAGTGATTGAGGTAAGAGAGAAAAGAAAGATAAGAATGCATTTAATGAGGACAAGTGTCATCTTCTCATTAGTTGGACTTTAAGAAACACTATTCACTTTCTTGACTTTTTTTTTTGACCAAAGGATTAAATATCAAAAATTGCACAAAATGCACCATTTTTCTCTCCTTGTGGCCGGTTCTCCTTGAGCAAAGAAGGAAGGAAATTCTTCAACTTTCAAGCTTCCATATGCTTCAATCTTCTACAAACAAAAGCCTAGATTAGATTCTACTCCATAAAAACCTTTCTTCTAGTGATAGTAAGTGTATTAGTGAAGTTTGTTTGAAGCTCTAAGGTGGCCAACATCTCTCTCTCTCTTGTTACTTGGTAAGTGATGCTAGAACACTCTACTACACCTAATGATGTTTATGTTATGCTTAGAAGTAGCTTGAATGATGGAATATGTGATTTATTTCTTGATTTGAAGAGTTTTGGTGAAGTTTTCCATTTTATGATGAATTTTCTGGTTTCATATGATTTTGATGTTGTGGACTAGTATGATGGTTGGTAATAAGGGGCTTTGGCTCTAGTAGGTGTGAATTGTGGTTAAATGCAATCAATTTTGGGTTTGGAATGAAATGTGAAAAGTTAGGGTTCATGAACCCCTAATCTGTCCGAAATTTTAGGTCATAGATAGAGGCCGAATTGGACTTTGCTCAAAACATGAAAGTTGTAGGTATTGATGAGTATGAAGTGACTGAACAATTTCAGGGTATTTGGAGTAGTATAGAGTGAGTTATGCCGTTTTTACTGTTGCTGTTTTTGGTGAACAGAATGTCCGAACTGCGATAGTAATTGCCTGTTTTGACTGGAATTGGTTTGGATTATGTTGTTGGTGTCTTCTGATGAAATGTAGCTGGATATCTTAGCTTTCATGTGCCTTTGGAATCAATGCAATTGGACCTGTGTAGACTGAGATAGACGTATTACAGTTTTGTGTGATTTGAGAACCTGCAATTACGGTTCTGGCTTGATTTTCTGCATTTTTGACCTAGTTGTGCTAGGATTTGGACTGAGAGGCCTTCTACATTGTTGTAGCCCTGTTTCATAGCTTCGAAATGGTGGGTCTTACACCCCCAACCGATAATTGTAGTGAGAGTTGTGCCATTACCGCATTATGACGTCAAAACCGGTTTTCTTATCAAGGCCTACATTAAAGCCCTTTCTTAATTTCTGGTTGCCTATGATGCTTATTTATGCATATGAAACCCTATTAGGGTTAAGATTGGTATGGCTTTATGACTCGTTATCGAGTCTCCATGTTTTTGTTTGCATGTTTAGGGCTCGCTCTCATTCCGGTCTTTTCCTAGCTAACTTTTGTACTTGTACTACTTTGAGCCTAGTGAGCGGCTTTTGGGAAATGAGATGACTTTTGTGTGAAATGTTGGGACTGATTGGAGGAAATAATGAAGCCTTAATGGCTGGAAAAGTAAGAATTTTAGGGGAGGTGCTGTCCGATTTTCCTAGGCCGTTTGGTTCCTTTAAGTTGGATTTGCCTTTTTGGTGGAAATGAAAGGCTTTTGGGTTATTTGCGCCTAAGTCTTCATGTTACCTGTTTGTTTCCAAGAAAATCATGTTTTTTGCCTTCTTGCATTAGTATTTATTTGGCAAGGCGTACGACGTGTAGTCGAGCCTCACATGTGCATTCTGTTTACTCGATTCTGGAAGTAAAACCTTCAATTGGTTTATTTTGATTATTTTAGGGTTTCTTGGCGATTAAGGCCAATCTGAAGTGAAAACTTTTGAAGTTAAGCCGGTGAGTGTACCACTCCCCTCCATTGCTGTTTAACTTGATTTCTGCTCTGAAATCTGTTTATTTGTTCGAGACGAGGGTGTACTTTATCACACTCGTTCTCTAGTCTGTTCATATGCCAATTTACTATGCAAAATTTGAATCTGTTATCTATGTCTGCATCTGTTCGGATTTCTATGACCTATGAGCTCAATCCTGTGGTTAAGTTATTCAAGTCGGGCCGGCAAGGGCCTGGACGATTAGATAACGAACCACGGTAGTCTGTTTTGGGATCTTTGGGTATTGAGACCCTTGATTCCGGGTATACTCGAGTATTACCATTTCTGTTCGGTTACGGTGAGCGGGCCCGGTAAAGGGGTGTTTGGTGGACGGAATTCGATGTAAAGAGGGGTCTACGGACGCGTTGGTTCTATATACGTTGACGGAGAGTCAACCGGTTTGGATCAAGTACTGCGCTGGGAAAATTTGGCTCCTGAGAGCCACCCGTATCCTTCTGATTTGAATTATTGGTTCTTTTGTTTTACCTCTGACATGTGTACCTGATTTGTTAAATGTGAAATGCCATGCTTTTAATGCTATCTGTTTGGTATCTCATTGAGCGCAAGCTCACCCCTTTCTGTTCCTTTTGTTTTCCTTACAGGAAAATAAACCCCTTTTGGTCTGGATTTGACAAATGGCTGCCAAATTGAGCTAGTTGAACATATCTTTTGTATAGCTCATGTATTAAAACCCTAAGTGTACTTTTGGCAAATTTGAAAACTTTTGTATGTCATTTTGATTTGTAAACGCTAAAGTTCAGATGTGAATGTTTGTTGGCTATTTCGGTTGGGTTCTGACGGGTCGGTCACTATTCATGGCCGACTCCGGATTTCATTTTTTTTATTTTGGGTTATTTTACCATTTTGACTCGTTTACGCTCGTTCGTAAGTTCCGGATCGCTATAGATAGTTCTAGTCTGCATCGTGAGTCCTGGCGAGAGCTGGGCAGGCAGTCCGCTCACCCCTTTGGTTCGCCTTAGGGGAAAGTGGGGCTGTTACAAGTGGTATCAGAGCCACTTCGCGTGGTCTCTGCGCGGAGTGAGACTGGGCCAAGTGGTGTTGTGGTCCTAATTTCATGAATATGTCTAAGTGCTCGTTTGAGCGTAAGTTATGAACCGGGCATGTGATCAGTGTGCGAATCATTATCATGGGACTTGAGGAAACTAGGTATGTATGTCGGGTAGGAATCTTTAATAAGGATGGTTTACTCTTGGGACCGGCCGGCTCGAGTTGTGAATTATCTTAGATGGGATTCTTGCGCCCGGATACGAAAGATGTGAGGGCCTAGGTTAGAAAGGATTTGGTGAACTAGAAAGGCCTTTCCTCGGTGGATCGTCTATGTTTGTACTTGACTTAACTGGCTGTATGTATGTGTGCGGCCTAATTTTGACTGGCTTGTGTATATATGCTTTGATCTTGTTTGGAATGTATACATGTGTGTTATCATAAAAGTTTTGAGTGTTACTTACATGCATCGTGCTTATTTTGGTTTAGTATTATTGCCTAGACCAAGTAAAACTCATGGAAGGTACACGGAGTGGACGGGGCCGTGGGCATGGAAATAGGCAACCTACACCTGAAAGGGGTACTGGGGAAACCTCATCTGGACCAAACCCTGAACTTAGGGTTGATCCCAATGTCCAAATAGCTGCTGCCATACAGCAAATGACTGCTTTGCTAGCCCAAGTGGTGCACCAACAAGGTCAAAACCCTAACCCTAGCCCTAGGAATCCTGGTAATCACATGGAGGGCGAGGATAGAGCCCTTGAGAGATTTCAGAAGTTCTCCCCACCCAAATTTCTTGGAGGGCCTGATCCTGACGTAGCTGAGAAATGGCTGGAGAAGATGATCGATATTTTCGCTGCCTTACACTATACCGAGGAGAGACAGGTGACATTTGCTGTCTTTCAACTAGAGGGAGCCGCCCGTTCCTGGTGGAATGTTATTCGAATGAAATGGGAAAGAGAACAAACCCCGAGGACGTGGGCGAACTTTATGAGAGAATTTAATGCCAAGTTTTTCCCTCCTCTCATTCAAGAAAAGAAGGAAGATGAATTCATTCGGCTTCGCCAGGGAACACAAATCGTAGCCGAGTATGAGAGTCAATTCACTCGGTTGTCTAAGTTTGCGCCTGAACTGATCATAACCGAACAAAGACGGATAAGGCATTTTATTCAGGGGCTAAACGTTGAGATTCAAAAGGATTTGGCTGTAGCTCAACTTAGTACCTTTAGTGACGCTGTGGAGAAAGCTCAATGGGTTGAAGATGCGAGGCTACAAGTTAGAAACTTCCAAACCAAGAAAAGGGGCTTTCCTGGGAGCAGCTCGGAACAAGAAGATAAGAGCACACCCCCTAAGAGTGGAAAAGGGAACGGGGGAGTACGACAACCGGGGGTGGCCAGTGGTGTCTCACCGGGAGGATTGGTCACTGCTACTCGAGGTCCCTGTGGATATTGCGGAGGGCCAAAGCACACGGAGGCAAATTGTTGGAAGAAAGAAGGAAAATGCCTGCGCTGTGGTAGCGCCGAACATCGAATTGCTAATTGTCCAGCACGACTGCGCGAAGGGAGAGGGACTCCGCCACCAACCAAGACTAATTCTCAGCAACCAGCTAAGACCAACCCTGGACAGTCGAAAGGAGAAGGGACTGGAGCGAAAGTACCGGCTCGAGTATATTCCCTGGAGCATCATCAGGTCCCTGACTCGTCTGAGGACGTAGAAGGTACGATGCGTTGGGTACCTTAGATTCGATGGATTCCGCTGATAAGAAAATTTCGAGGACGAAATTTCTTTAAGGGGGAGAGAGTGTGAGAGCCCGTATTTCCCTAATATTTTTCCCTAGGGTTTTCCCCTTTAATGGCATGTTTTCTGCATTTTCTGGCTAGAAATATTTTCTTGGGGAAATTTTATGAGCAATTATAGTTTTTAGATAATTTTTCTAGTATTGGAGAATTTTTAGAAAATTAAGAATATATATTGGATGTGGGACCCACTAGTGCGAAAAGTTCGGAAAAATTCGGCCAATAAGGTTAAGTTTCGGATACTGTGAAAAATTTATCGGGTGTTAAGAGATAAGTAGTGTGTGTGAAGTGATTGAGGTAAGAGAGAAAAGAAAGATAAGAATGCATTTAATGAGGTGACAAGTGTCATCTTCTCATTAGTTGGACTTTAAGAAACACTATTCACTTTCTTGACTTTTTTTTTTGACCAAAGGATTAAATATCAAAAATTGCACAAAATGCACCATTTTTCTCTCCTTGTGGCCGGTTCTCCTTGAGCAAAGAAGGAAGGAAATTCTTCAACTTTCAAGCTTCCATATGCTTCAATCTTCTACAAACAAAAGCCTAGATTAGATTCTACTCCATAAAAACCTTTCTTCTAGTGATAGTAAGTGTATTAGTGAAGTTTGTTTGAAGCTCTAAGGTGGCCAACATCTCTCTCTCTCTTGTTACTTGGTAAGTGATGCTAGAACACTCTACTACACCTAATGATGTTTATGTTATGCTTAGAAGTAGCTTGAGTGATGGAATATGTGATTTATTTCTTGATTTGAAGAGTTTTGGTGAAGTTTTCCATTTTATGATGAATTTTCTGGTTTCATATGATTTTGATGTTGTGGACTAGTATGATGGTTGGTAATAAGGGGCTTTGGCTCTAGTAGGTGTGAATTGTGGTTAAATGCAATCAATTTTGGGTTTGGAATGAAATGTGAAAAGTTAGGGTTCATGAACCCCTAATCTGTCCGAAATTTTAGGTCATAGATAGAGGCCGAATTGGACTTTGCTCAAAACATGAAAGTTGTAGGTATTGATGAGTATGAAGTGACTGAACAATTTCAGGGTATTTGGAGTAGTATAGAGTGAGTTATGCCGTTTTTACTGTTGCTGTTTTTGGTGAACAGAATGTCCGAACTGCGATAGTAATTGCCTGTTTTGACTGGAATTGGTTTGGATTATGTTGTTGGTGTCTTCTGATGAAATGTAGCTGGATATCTTAGCTTTCATGTGCCTTTGGAATCAATGCAATTGGACCTGTGTAGACTGAGATAGACGTATTACAGTTTTGTGTGATTTGAGAACCTGCAATTACGGTTCTGGCTTGATTTTCTGCATTTTTGACCTAGTTGTGCTAGGATTTGGACTGAGAGGCCTTCTACATTGTTGTAGCCCTGTTTCATAGCTTCGAAATGGTGGGTCTTACACCCCCAACCGATAATTGTAGTGAGAGTTGTGCCATTACCGCATTATGACGTCAAAACCGGTTTTCTTATCAAGGCCTACATTAAAGCCCTTTCTTAATTTCTGGTTGCCTATGATGCTTATTTATGCATATGAAACCCTATTAGGGTTAAGATTGGTATGGCTTTATGACTCGTTATCGAGTCTCCATGTTTTTGTTTGCATGTTTAGGGCTCGCTCTCATTCCGGTCTTTTCCTAGCTAACTTTTGTACTTGTACTACTTTGAGCCTAGTGAGCGGCTTTTGGGAAATGAGATGACTTTTGTGTGAAATGTTGGGACTGATTGGAGGAAATAATGAAGCCTTAATGGCTGGAAAAGTAAGAATTTTAGGGGAGGTGCTGTCCGATTTTCCTAGGCCGTTTGGTTCCTTTAAGTTGGATTTGCCTTTTTGGTGGAAATGAAAGGCTTTTGGGTTATTTGCGCCTAAGTCTTCATGTTACCTGTTTGTTTCCAAGAAAATCATGTTTTTTGCCTTCTTCCATTAGTATTTATTTGGCAAGGCGTACGACGTGTAGTCGAGCCTCACATGTGCATTCTGTTTACTCGATTCTGGAAGTAAAACCTTCAATTGGTTTATTTTGATTATTTTAGGGTTTCTTGGCGATTAAGGCCAATCTGAAGTGAAAACTTTTGAAGTTAAGCCGGTGAGTGTACCACTCCCCTCCATTGCTGTTTAACTTGATTTCTGCTCTGAAATCTGTTTATTTGTTCGAGACGAGGGTGTACTTTATCACACTCGTTCTCTAGTCTGTTCATATGCCAATTTACTATGCAAAATTTGAATCTGTTATCTATGTCTGCATCTGTTCGGATTTCTATGACCTATGAGCTCAATCCTGTGGTTAAGTTATTCAAGTCGGGCCGGCAAGGGCCTGGACGATTAGATAACGAACCACGGTAGTCTGTTTTGGGATCTTTGGGTATTGAGACCCTTGATTCCGGGTATACTCGAGTATTACCATTTCTGTTCGGTTACGGTGAGCGGGCCCGGTAAAGGGGTGTTTGGTGGACGAAATTCGGTGTAAAGAGGGGTCTACGGACGCGTTGGTTCTATATACGTTGACGGAGAGTCAACCGGTTTGGATCAAGTACTGCGCTGGGAAAATTTGGCTCATGAGAGCCACCCGTATCCTTCTGATTTGAATTATTGGTTCTTTTGTTTTACCTCTGACATGTGTACCTGATTTGTTAAATGTGAAATGCCATGCTTTTAATGCTATCTGTTTGGTATCTCATTGAGCGCAAGCTCACCCCTTTCTGTTCCTTTTGTTTTCCTTACAGGAAAATAAACCCCTTTTGGTCTGGATTTGACAAATGGCTGTCAAATTGAGCTAGTTGAACATATCTTTTGTATAGCTCATGTATTAAAATCCTAAGTATACTTTTGGGGCGTTTCTCTTTTGATTTGGCAAATTTGAAAACTTTTGTATGTCATTTTGATTTGTAAACGCTAAAGTTCAGATGTGAATGTTTGTTGGCTATTTCGGTTGGGTTCTGACGGGTCGGTCACTATTCATGGCCGACTCCGGATTTCATTTTTTTTATTTTGGGTTATTTTACCATTTTGACTCGTTTACGCTCGTTCGTAAGTTCCGGATCGCTATAGATAGTTCTAGTCTGCATCGTGAGTCCTGGCGAGAGTTGGGCAGGCAGTCCGCTCACCCCTTTGGTTCGCCTTAGGGGAAAGTGGGGCTGTTACAGTTTGACGGATTGTCTGCCCAACTCTCGTCAGGACTCACTCACTGACTTCAATCAACTCTCAAGATTAACCATTCAAGCCTCTAAAATAACATTTAAGTTCTATAATTCAACTAAAATTCAAACTTATTTACAACCCAAAAGCCAAATGTATGATACAATATCAAATGTCAAAATACATTCTATCTACCAAAAGAATAAGTACAAGAGTGTTATACACTTTAGTTCACACTTAATTGCTCCAGATCTCCACTCCTATAAGGAAAACAAAAACTAAAGGAATGAGTTAAAAATCCAGTGAGATTTCAAAACAAGCAGTCAAATAGGTAAAACATGGAAATATTATATTTAACACTTTTCACAGTAATAAATAGTCATTCAAGAAACAATCATTCAATCATTGGAAGGATACGTGCTCACTTGGAGCCATTCATTCAATCATTCAGTCGCCGACCATTTCCCTTATTCCTCCGACATTTTAAAACATTTAACAGTGAAAACTCCATCAGTGTTCATTTTATTCACTCATTCATTTCAATCATTGCATTGTATTCACTGGCTAGTTCTCCATCAAACTTCGTGGTCATACTCGAGTATACCAAACACTGTCCCAGGATCACCAGCCGCTCGATCGAATCCGCTTCTGGCTCGAGTCGACTGGCAACGAAGGGCAAGGGCCTAGTTCAGCCAAAAGCTTACATTCATATACAAGTAACATTCAATCACTTGATCATTGAAAATTCACATACACATTCACATTCACTTAGGTCGAGTGTGATAAAGTACACACTCGCCCATTGAAAATCCATTTAACAATCATTGAAAAGCATTTAATACTCAAGCAAACATTCACAATATTCCACATAGTCATTGGAAGCACAACATGCAAGGAACACTCACTAATAGTCAAGTAAGCAAGACAAGAGAAAGCTTTCACAAGTTCTCCTCGGGGTTTCTCTCGAATTCCTCGTGAATACCTACGACATGCACAATCAACGATTACCTATAATCGTTCAACCAAGGCCAAACAATTTCTCCTTAACCCTTCACTCAAACATGCTCAATTTCTTGTCAAATTAAGAGAAAAACTCTTCACTTAACCACTAAGATAACACTCAAGGGAAGATTCAAAAGTGCACCATTTGTAAGTCAAAACGTGGCAAGAGTTTTCAATTCAAAAGTTAGCCAAACCACTTAAGAGTTTAACAAAACACACATGGGAAGGAAAATCACTTTCACTTCCTTAACTCCAAATTTTTTGCCCAAGTTTTGATATATATAAATGAGTGTTCAAGTTTACTAAAACTTATGAAGTCAAAACTTCACCAAACCACCATTTATTTCTTAGCAAAGACACCAGCAAATCCTCCAGTTTTGAACATCAAACAAGTGAAATTTTCCCACAAAACTCTTGGCATGACACTCCACTTTTCATCCCTTTTAATTCAAACTTGCTGCTCCTTTTAAAAGCACATTTGAGGGCAATTGATTAGCAAGCAATGTTGAGCAAAAATTCACTTTAAAGTTAGAGGAAACGAGACAAATTCCAATCCAAGATTCGGCCAAAACCTTCCAAAATTTCAAGGCTTAAGAAAAACTCCTCATTTCACTTTTAAAATGAATCTTGAGATCAAATTTGGTGCTTTAGGTGAACCATGAGAGTTCACCACTAAAAACACATTTAAAAATAAGGCTAATAACTTTCAAGATTGAAACCTCTAGTTCTTGATCCAAAAGGTCAAGTTTCTTATTCAAGTCAAAAGAAAACTCATATACATAATAAATTCATGATCCAAGTATGAAATGGTGTGCAAGTAATTGAGAAAGTTAGGTTTAAAACCAGAAAATGTTTCCAAGACCCTTCCAAGTTTTGTTTGTCAATTCAAAAGAAAAATCTCAGTTTTTGTAATGCTCTTTGAAAAGTTATAACTTGGGTTTCGTAAGTCCAAAAATCATAAATCTTATACCGTTAGAAAATAAACTAAAAAATCTGCAACTCGCTAGAAGACACTTTCATAAAATTCAGCCCATAACTTAGTCAAATCTCAGCCTCAATTCACTGCTCAACTGAGTGCAAAAACAGGACAGTCTTGGATTTCCAGCCCACTTGGAAATTTTACTGGTATTTATAGAAAGTGAAACAAATCATGAATTTTAGTTAAAAGAGGTATGAGTCTAGTTTCAAATGCAACAAACGAGACTCAATTCAGATTTTTCTACATTAAGATATCACAGATTTTCCAAAACTACTCAGAGTCTCCTGCGGGAAAATTTTTCAGCAACACTTGACTCAACCTTCCCACTTAAGCTCATGATTTTTGGTTCAAATCCAACTCACAATCAAAGTTTAATGTCTAACAAAGTTTGTAGAGCAAAATTTCCCCCAAAAGTTTCGAAAAATAAGGACTAACAACACTCAAAAGTTTCGGCCAGCAAGAAGTTTTCAAAACAGAAATTTTCCTCAAGTCATCTACCTAAATCAAGGTTTCAAAGAAACCCATCATCAACCCATTAAAGATCCAATCTTTCTGGCTACAAATCTGCTAGAAACTTAAAGAAAAGAGAGGGTTTCAAGCCAATACCTCTCCTAGCAATTTCAACCAAGCAATAAGTTCAAGTTTCCTCCAAGAGTTGCCTCCAAGCAAGACTTCTTTCCAAACTCAAGCAAGGTTCCAAGAATCAACCAAAGTTTGGGGAAGATTTGAAGCACGAAATGGAGGAAGAAAGTTGAGTTTTTTTTCTTCTTGTTTGTGGGAGTGAGGAGCTCAGCCAAATGGAGGAAAAGATGAAGTGACCTTTATCCAAAATTTTCAAGATAAAGACCAAGAAAGTCTTGGTCAAAGGATGAATGGATGTCTGACAAGTGTTGGCTTAGGGTTTAAGCCTATCTTCTTGTCTTTCCTTTGTCTCCAATGGCTAGTCTATATTATTTTCCTCTAATCCACTCTTAACACTTCTAATCACGTAACCCCTCTAGTAAAATACCCGTTTTTGTCCACTAAATTTATTACGCAACTCACTAGTGGGTCCCACTTCTATAATGCGTTACAAACTTAGCATACACTAACTTATAGGAGGAAAATAGTTAAAAATCTTAACTCACTTTAAAAAATGTAATCAATGAAATAAAATAAAAATAAAAATAATTTTCGGGTCCTCACAAAGAAGATGAAATGTTTGTGAAATGAAAACTTGATTTTATAGAGAATTAGCTTTAGTCTTGGTCAAGATTGAAGGGATGATTGACAAGTAGCCAAGAAACAAGTAATGTCTATCTTAATTTTTGAAATATCTCTCTTCCTTCAATGATATCTTAACACCTCGATTCCACCAAATTTCTATTGCTCAAAACTCCTTCTAATCCACCAATTTATTGCACACACCTCACTAGTTGGTCACAATAGCATAACACACTATGAAACTCAACATGCAACAAATTGAACAGGGCAATAGGAATAAAAATCATGATCCAACCATTAAATTAACCAAAAATTCAATGGCAAGTAGATTAAAATACAAAATATGAAAATAATTTTTGAAAATACAAAATAAAAAAATAATTTTTGGATCCTCACAATCTTCCCCCCTTAAAAGAATTTCGTCCTCCAAATTTTAACTTTGCTCGCAAAAATAAAACTCAGCTCTACAGTGTTTTTTTCGACTTCCAAGTAGTTTCCTCTCAGCCAAGATACTTCCACAACATTGTACCTAAAGGAAAATCTTACTAACGTAATGGCTAAGCTAATAGGTTAAGACAGTTCAAAGAAGGTTCAAATACTCAAGGTTATATAGACTTGGGTATCGATGAAAAGAAGAAGTCGTAACTATGAAACTTGTATACTATTCTTGCTAGATTTTCAAATCATACACTATGCTTTGGTAAATAGTCCTCAATGTAAAGCTCCTATCATTTCCACAATTGAATCACTAAACACGTACTACCCTCTCTAATTGAAATCCCTTCCTTTATTATTAATCACAAATAAAGAATCCTTGTTCAAACCCAAGAATAGTTTGCAGAAATTGAATCACTGACAAGGATTTAACTCCAAACAAACATAGACATCCAAAATCACTAGTTAAAACATCAGGCACCAAGTTCACTGTTTCTAACGGAGGTACAACTTACTACATAAATCTTTCACTACAGATAGTCCAATAAATACCAATATTTTAGGTAAAACATTACTAATTGCTAACTTCAACTATTACAACAGATTCACCATTGCAAAATTCATTTGTTTTGGCAGTTTCTCCCTTGATGTCCAAATTTGCCGCATCTAGAACGTGCACCAGTTTTCGAATAACATATTCTAGTATGAATTTTGTTACAGATTTCACACTTAGTAGCTACACATCTCTTCTTGAAGTGTCCATTCTTTCTTTTCTTCTTTCCCCTAACCTTCCTGGCAAGTTCATCTTCACTAATCTCTTTGCATTTCCCTTTGGTATCGTAGGAGTTTCTTTCACCACTTTTAACTTGGTTATTAGGAATGTCTTGAGATGCAACTTGAGTAGTTGAATACACCAATTCAAACTTATTTCGCAGTTTCTCGCACATCCCTTCGTATTTCCTTTTCATTTTCATGTTCTTGTTCAGTAACTCAATGTTCTCCATATACTCTTGTTTCCATCATCCTTCCCAGTGTTTAGCCAATTTCTTTTGAAAATCTACCTCTTTTTGAATAATCTTTATTTCCTCATGTATACCTTTCGAATTCTTCATATTGTCGAGTCATTTAATCTCAAATGATAGCCTGCCAAACAAATCACAATATCTAATAAGTAGCGAATCACAATTGAAATTCTAACTATATAACTTTAAATTCTTTTGCTTCTAAGTCATCCATGAAAAATTAATCTTAGTTATTTTCAAATTAGATAGATGAGAAATCTAAACACAAGTAGGAATACCTCAAGATCGTGACGCCCCCACTTCTCCCTAGGGCGAACCCAAGTTTATCCGCGGAACGCCTGCCCAACTCTTATCAGGGCTCACTACAATCCATAATTTAAAACTAGAAATATTTCAAATATTTTTAATATACATTTAAAGTACTCCAAAACATTAATACTTAAAATTAGCTAACCTTCAAGCTTAAATACAACCCAAAAGAATATGTACTACAGTCATTGTTATAATACAACTTGAAGTCTTCAAAAGAAAACAACTTAGTACTATTCGTGGGCATTCTCGATCTTGAACCTTGTTAAGAAAAACAAATGAGTGGAATGAGCTAAACAGCCCAGTGAGGTTCCAAAACACACAGGCAGTTCTAATAAATCAAGTAAATTAAGCATAACACACATACCGTTCAAGGTTTCACATTGGCACACTAATAGGAGACATTTATCATTTTATAGAAATAAACACACATTAAAAGAATACGGTGTTCACGTGGAACCATTTCAGTCAGTTTCACCTTATAACTCCAATAATTCCCCCGGTTTATCTGGCCATCACCTTATTCCTCCAGTGGTAATACTCGAGTATACCGAAACGGTGGCCCAGGGTTTCAACCTACCTGACCGAGCCCAGTCCTGGCTCAAGCAAGTTAGCAACCAAGGGTAGGACCCAGTTCAGGTAAGAGTTTACAACATGCGCAAGTAATCAAATAGACCGGTAAACGGTAGAAATTCACGGTTAAATGGTAGAAATTTATTATTTTAGTAGGTCGAGTGAGATAAAGTACACGCTCAAGTTAAAACAGTGGAAAATTACATAGGAGCAATTATAGGAAGCACTTAACACTTTAACACACAAGAAATATGAAGTAAACATGTAGCAAAACTATTTAAGTCACACATATGTAGGGAACACTCACCAAATCAAAAGTAAGTGAGTAAATAAGTCCTTTAGTGTTCCGCTCTGAGGTTTCCTTCAATATCCTCTTGAGCGCCTGAAGAAATAGTGATCGATTATCAGTCACATATACTCACAATCACTTAACATATCAGGAAGTATTTGTTTAAACTTAAAACAATGTCTCAAAAGAGCTTCACTCTATTGAAATTCAAGATTTAAAAGTGAGGATTTAAAGTCACAAGGGAAAATTCGTATCCTCCATGAAATCGAGTTTAAAATGAACCATCAATTTCAAAAGAAAGTGAAAAGTTCTTAAAATCTCATTTCCTACAAAATCAAAAATTTTCAGCTTTACACGACAAAACTTGGTAAAATTAGATCTTGAGTTCGGTACGTCCAAAAATGGAAAACTTTATATCGTTGGAAACTAGATTCAAAGTACTAAAAGTTCCTAGAAGACACTTTTCCAAGATTCCAAACGGAAAGCATTCATTTTTCAGCTCAAAGTTGCTGATTGAAGAAGGTAAGACAGAACCAGTCTTGGTTTTCGGCGATATTTGGAAATTCGGAAAAATTCACAGAAAGTGAATCAGCTTTTGAAATTTGTAACACAATAAGAGTTCCATACAAAGTTTCAAACACAACAAGCAGAACTAAATTCAGAGTTTTGAGCAACAGGATATAATAGTTTGAAGTCGGTTGATTTTTGTAATCTGATTAGTGAATTTCCAGATTTGAAGAGCAATCTTTGGGGCATTATTTGAGTATCAAAATAGTATTGAAATCATACCAAATTTGGTACACTTAAACTTCCATATAGGGACTAATTCTCTATAAAAATTCATGTAAAAATCACATGGAAAGGCAGTTAACGAAATCACCAAAGTTTGGAAACATTTCAAAGCTAATCTACCAACCATAGTTCTCTTCCTTTCTCAAACATTTTGTCCAACACAATCAGCCCCAATTTGCTCCAATTTTGCAACCAAAGTTCCAGAAATATTTAATAAGCAATTGATAAGCAATTGACACTAAAATTTTTGAAATATAACATCCCAAAACAGATTTGACCATTCAGTCAACAAGGAAGGGAAAAGTTTCCAATTTCCAGCTTTATCGCATTTTCGAAACCAAACCATCTCTAACTCTATACAACTCCAAATTGAGATTGGTTTATGGCGTTGGAAACTAGGTTCCAAATTTTACAATTCATCAGAAGACATCATTTTGAAAATCCTTTCACAAATGGAACAAAATCGAGCCACAAGCTGCAGCTTCCCAGTTTCATTCGAACACATAGGCAAAGCAGAACAGCCGACTTTGCTGATTCGCTACAAATCACTCAAAATGAACTAGCAGGGGATTTTTATATCATTGGAAATCTATGAATGTCTAGTTTTGAATGCCACTAATGGCACTCAATTTCAACTTTTGCACAAAAAGTTATGTCCGGACAAAGAACCACTGTCCGAGTACCCTGCTGTACGTTTTCCAGATTTGAATCTTTACCAAAACTCAAGTTTTGAGCAACCATTCGATACGATTTTTGAAAGGCACATTGTACACACACTATACAACATATATTCATCAATTTCACAGCCAACTAAGCATCAAAATTTCAAAATAAAAATAGAACAACATGGACAGAAGTTTTGGCCAGCTTGCCTTCACAACTTACCTTCGATTTCTCTCCACTTTCTAACCATAATCAAGTAATATATTACATAAACAACTATAATCAAACAATCAAGCCTCAAGTCAGCTACCTAGAGGTCTTATCAAGTCAGCTAGCCTATGATTTAAAGCGAAATAAATGGTTCCTCAAGTCCGCTAGCCTATAACGCGGTTAGGGTTTTAAACCCGCCATGAAGATTAACCGCTAAACTTTGAAGAAATGAAAGGATTAAAGGGATGAAGTTGTTACCCTTGAAACCCTAGATGAATATCAGATTTTTCCACCAAAAATTCTCCAAGAAAATCCACAAGATTGCTCTTTGCTCCAAGATAGAGTGGTACTCTAAGTTGTATGCTATTTGGTGGAAGATTTGTGAGTGAAATGATGCCAAAACAATGGAGTTTCTTTCTTCCCTTTACTTGTCTTGCTTTGGCCGAAAATGGAGAGAGAGAAATGAGAGTTGTGTGTTGTGGCTTGTCTTGGAAGCTTGGAGGGAAAAGTAGTGGTTAAGTTTGGGAACAGTCAACTTTGAATAGTTGCCGCGCGAGGTTTTTGTACCACCATTTTCTCTCGAGTTTGATACACTAATTGTGAGGACTTGTATAATCCCCTATATTTTTCTTGAAATCCCCTTTTTATTCGAAATTTATTACTTTAGAATAGCCTTACTACTCATTTATCCCACAATAAGTGCAAATAAACATAGAATCAAGGGTTTTACCTTTCATTTTCAAGTTATCGTAAATTAGGGTTTTATGCCTTTTCGTAGTATAATTATTCGGTACGGAGTGTGTATCAAATTTAGTGATTTAGAGTGAGTTTTAGATGATATTAAGTGTGTGATTGGAAGTGATAATAATAAGTTAGTGAATCATAAATTAAAACCCTAGTATACGCGATTTAGGGAAAATCGGCTTAAACCGACGGGTATCGTTCACTACCGATGGAACACACCACTGGACCACCACTTCGTTAACTTAATCTCATTGTTATTAAAGCCAAAATATCAGCCCCTAATCAGCTCTTGCTGGCCAAAAATTTTGACTAATCAGACCATGGAAAAGAAAAAAATTTGTGAGTTAATCTTGTGGTGACACTTGGAGAACATCTAACCATTTTTTACAGACAAACTAAGACCAAGCTTCTTAACCTTTCTTGGCCTTCATTTTTCTTCATTTTTCAGCATTGTGGCCGAAACATTGAGGGAGAAAAAACAAGGGGAGAAAACTTCATTTGCATCTTGTAGCTTAGCTTAGTTGAGTGAAAATCAAGAATCTAAACCGATTAATCCTTTTTTTGAGCACTTGGGAAGTTAGGTGTGCTAAAAGTTTACAAGGAGAGGTGGTGGATATCTCTTGCAAGCATCTTAGTGAGGTATATTGGCTGTCCATCATATTTCTTTCCCTTAATCTTGCTTAAGTTGTGTAGCAACTCATATTCTTGGTTAATAATAGCTATATAAGTCGTTTTGATGATTATGGTGGATTTGTGAGTTAGGGTTTTGAATTGTTCAGCTGTATTTCTTCTTGTTTTATGATGTCAATAAGGTTAGATAAGGAGTTAGAGTAGTGGTTCTATACATGAATAATAGGTTAGACCTTGAATGCTTTGAATTCCAGCTTTAAATCCTTAAGATGCCCTGTTCTGACCAGTTTCATTCGGCCATGATGGAGGCTGAATAAGCCTTAGGTTAAAACATGAAAGTTATAGAAAATGGCGTTTTATAGGTTCCTGCAAAATTTCAGCTCAATCCGAGCACTGTATCATGTGAAATGACAAAAATACACTTGACTGCCAAAGGTATAGTTTTACGGACAGTTTTGGGATTTCACGATTCTGGCCTCATTTTTCACTTTGAATCGCATCAAATTAGCATTTGGCCAAAACATGAAATTTTTTTTCATCTTTTGGTGAGTGCTTCCAAATACCTGATTGAACTGGACACTTGTTTTCAATACTTGACCAATGTGATTTAATGATATGTAATTTGTTTGATCGGGCAAGAGTGTACTTTATCGCACTTGCCCTAATATGATATACACTTGTTTATTGTTGCAATTGACTTGAAATACCTGTACCTGATTTGTAAGTGCTGAGCGGCAGCATGTACCACACTCAATGTGAGTGGGAGGTGTCTCTTTTTCCTGTCTCCGTGCTTTTATTTTGATTCAGTCGATTGGAGATGATATCTCATCGACTTCTTGGGCACCCAAACCCCACTGGCTAGTTAATCGAATCGAGCCGGCAAGTGTTTGGTCGATTAGATAACGAACCATGGGTATCTAGTATTGTCGGGTGGAGTGTTATCTCCTTGACTAATCGTTATACTCGAGTATTACCACCTGTGTTTATCTTGTAGTATGGGCCCGGTAAGGGGTTTGGATGGTGGACGGAGAGTAGTTGAAGTGGTGCTCTACTGGATTGGCTACTTACTTCAAAGTTGACGGAGTGTAAACTATTACTTGATCAAGCTCTGGTAATGCAATGGGAATTTGGCTCCTGAGAGCCATCCGTATCCATATACTTTGGAATGATTAGTACTTATCGTGTTATTGTTTCGTTTTAAAAGAAAAACTTTACACTTGCTCACTTTGAGATTTGCTACTTGAAGTGTTATTGCTCACTTTTATGAACTTTACATACTCATTACTTTGTTACGTGATACTTGCACTTTTAAATAATGGTCAACTTGCTATTTGGAATCTCACTGGGCTTTTAGCTCATTCCACGCCATTTATTTTCCTTACTGGGGGTACGAGCGAGGCGTGAGACTGGTACAGAGTAGTCCAGTTTTGAAGTTTTGAAATGGTACTCAAGCTAGCACTCGACTAGGGTTGATTGTACTCGAATTGTAAACACTTTGAAGTATTTTGGTGCGTAGAAGTTTGTATCTGGATTTGAGCATCAATGTATATATTAAGTTGAAGTGGATGTGTTATTTATTTTCTATGGATGTACGTTATTTTTCTTGAACTATGAGTGAGTGAGTCTTGGCAAGAGTTGGGAGGAGGACCCGCCGAACCCTGAAAGTTGTGACCCTTTTTCTTAACTTCTAAGTGGTTTAAAATTCACCCCAATCTGATAAGTGTAGCGTCGGTTGTGACCGAAACGCTAAGAGACGTCGAATCTGTTGTTTAGCTTTGGTCCTCAAAACTGATTTTTGGTTGTTTTATTAGACTTGGATTATAAATGGATGATTGTGGAGCCTAATTGAAGGGCTATGTTGCTAACATTGCATGTGTGTGTTTTGGGGTTGAAATGAGAAAAATAATGAAGCCATAAATGGCTGGAAAATAGGTAAATACAAAGGGCGTGCCGCCCAAATTTGCACTCGAGGGCTAGATAGATATACTCGTTACTTAAATAGGGATTTGTGGACGAATCCAATTCGGATTGTCAAGGATATTCAAGTCTTCTTTCATAGAGGTCTAGAAGTTAGAATTTGGCCGAGACTTGTACCCTTGGAAAATGAAAGTAACGACTAATGGAAAATGAAAGTAACGACTAATAACAAAACGTTTTCCTCGCCCCTTCGACTCAAATGGAAACTTTAAAGTGTAATCGCTTCCAAATTCTAAAGTTTTAAGAATGAGCATGAATTTTACGAATATTGTGCAAATGAGTTTTAATTCTTGATTTTCATTAAACGAAACTTTTAAAGTTTGAACCTTAGTTAATTTTCAAAACTCTGAAATGGTGTTTTATCGCAGATTTGGACTCCACACACGGAGTAATATCTGAACGTAACCCGTAAAGGCACCGCATCTTTTGGTGATTGCTTCCAAATACCTGATTGAACTAGACACTTATTTTCAATATTTGACCAATGTGATTTAATGATATGTAATTTGTTTGATCGGGCAAGAGTGTACTTTATCGCACTTACCCTAATATGATATATGCTTATTTATTGTTGCAATTGACTTGATATACTTGTACTTCACTTGTAAGTGTTGAGCGGCAGCATATGCAACACTCAATGCGAGTGGGGGGTGCTTCTCATTCCTGTCTCCATACCTTTATTTTGATTCTGTTGATTGGAGATGATATCTCATCGACTTCTTGGGGACCCAAACCCCACTGGCTAGTTAATTGAATCGAACCGGCAAAGGTTTGGTCGATTAGATAATGAACCATGGGTATCTGGTGTTGTCGAGTGGAGTGTTATCTCCTCGACTAATCGTTATACTCGAGTATTACCACTACTATTTATTTTGGAGTTCGGCCCCGGTAAGGGGCATGGATGGTGGACGGAGAGTAGTTTAAGTGGGTCTTTATTGGATTGGATACTTACTCGAAAGTTGACGGAGTGTCAACTATTACTTGATCAATCTCTGGTAATGCAATGGGAATTTGGCTCCTGGTGGTATGAATTTTGAGGTCGAAATTCTCTTAAGGGGGAGAGAGTGTGAGGACTTGTAAAATCCCCTATATTTTTCTTAAAATCCCCTTTTATTTGGAATTTATTACTTTAGAATAGCCTTACTACTCATTTATCCCACAATAAGTGCAAATAAACATAGAATCAAGGGTTTTTCCTTTCGTTTTCAAGTTATCGTAAATTAGGGTTTTACGCCCTTTTTTAGTGTAATTATTCGGTACGGAGTGTGTATCAAATTTAGTGATTTAGAGTGAGTTTTAGATGATATTAAGTGTGTGATTGGAAGTGATAATAATAAGTTAGTGAATCATAAATTAAAACCCTAGTATACGCGATTTAGGGAAAATCGGCTTGAACCGACGGGTATCGTTCATTACCGATGGAACACACCCCTGGACCACCACTTCATTAATTTTATCTCATTGTTATTAGTGCCAAAATATCCGCCCCTAATCAGCTTGACTAATCAAACCAAGGAAAAGAAAAAATTTTGTGAGTTAATCTTGTGGTGACACTTGGAGAACATCTAACCATTTTTTACCCAAACTAAGACCAAGGTTCTTAACCTTTCTTGGCCTTCATATTTCTTCATTTTTCAGCATTGTGGCCGAAACCTTGAGGGAGAGAAAACAAGGGGAGAAAACTTCATTTGCTTCTTGTAGCTTAGTTTAGTTGAGTGAAAATAAAAAATCTAAACCGATTAATCCTTTCTTTGAGCACTTGGGAAGTTAGGTGTGCTAAAAGTTTACAAGGAGAGGTGGTGGATATCTCTTGAAAGCATCTTAGTGAGGTATATTGGTTGTCCATCATATTTCTTTCCCTTAATCTTACTTAAGTTGTGCAGCAACTCATATTCTTGGTTAATGATAGCTATACAAGTCGTTTTGATGATTATGATGGATTTGTGAGTTAGGGTTTTGAATTGTTCAACTGTATTTCTTCTTGTTTTATGATGTGAATAAGCTTAGATAAGGAGTTGGAGTAGTGGTTCTATACATGAATAATAGGTTAGACCTTGAATGCTTTGAATTCCAGCTTTAAATTCTTAAGATGCCCTGTTCTGACCAATTTCATTCGGTCATGATGGAGGCCGAATAAGCCTTATGTTAAAACATGAAAGTTGTAGAAAATGACGTTTTATAGTTTCTTGTAAAATTTCAGCTCAATTAGAGCACTGTAGCATATGAAATGATAAAAATACCCTTGACTACCAAAGGTATAGTTTTACGGACAGTTTTGGGATTTCACAAATCTGGCCTCATTTTTCACTTTGAATCGCATCAAATTAGCCTTTGGCCAAAACATGAAAGTTGTATTCTTATGTTTTATCTTTCCAACGCATTTGAAAATGCCTCAATCGGACTTTTGTAGCCTGAGTTATTGTCATTTGAATACAGTGCTGTTAACCAGCCTGACCGTGAAATTCTGGTTCTGTAATTTGTAGATTCGACCTGGATAAACTATGAACTGGGTTGAGTTGTCTTCATGATAGTTGTGACCCTTTTTCTTAGCTTCGAAGTGTTATAAAATTCACCCCAATCCGATAAGTATACCGTCGGTTGTGACCGAAACGCTAAGAGACGTCGAATCTGCTGTTTAGCTTTGGTCCTCAAAAATGATTTTTGGTTGTTTTATTAGACTTGGGTTATGAATGGATGATTGTGGAGCCTAATTGATGGGCTATGTTGCTAACATTGGTTGTGTGTGTTTTGGGGCTGAAACGACAAAAATAATGAAGCCATAAATGGCTAGAAAATAGGTAAATACAAAGGGCATGCTGCCCAAATTTGCACTCGAGAGTTAGGTAGATATACTCGCGACTTAAATAGGGATTTGAGGACGAATCTAATTCGGATTATCTAGGATATTCAAGTCTTCTTTCATAGAGGTCTAGAAGTTGGAATTTGGCCGCGACTTGTACCCTTGAAAAATGAAAGTAACGACTAATAACAAAACGTTTTCCTCGCCCCTTCGACTCAAATGGGAACTTTAAAGTGTAATCTGTGAGAACCCGTAATTTTCTTAATTGCTAGGTTTTATTTTCTTTTATTTGCACGCTTTTCCACATTTTATTTATTCAAAAAATTTTAAAAATAATTTTTATGAGTAAATATGATTTTTTAAATCATTTTCCTAGTATAAGTTAGTTTATAAGGTTTTAAGAGTGTATACCGGATGTGGGACCCACTAGTGCGGTAATTTTTTAAATCATTTTCCTAGTATAAGTTAGTTTATAAGGTTTTAAGAGTGTATATCGGATGTGGGACCCACTAGTGCGGTATGTTCGATAAAATTCGGTCAATTAGATTAAGTTGTGTATACCGGGATTAATTTACTAGGTGTTAAGAGATAATTAGAGTTTATTTAGATGGTTTAATCTTGGGGAGACAAAAGGATAAGTTTAAACAAAAGGGATGCTAGGTGTCTTCACATGGTTGGAACTTGGACTTTGACCTTGTTTACTTTACCTTTACTTTACCTTTCTTAAAGACTAAAATTGTCCAAAAATCATCACCATACTTCAACCCCTTGGCCGAGAGCTCTTGGAGAGAAAAGAAAAAGAAAACCTCCAACTAGTTTAAGCTATTTCTTGCTCAAATCTTGTGATCCAACCGTAGAATCTCAAATTCACTCCGTAGAAATCCTTTGTTAGGTGGAAGTGACTAAGTTGGTGGAGTGGTTTGGAAAGAGGAGGTGCTAAGTTGCTTATTTTCTTGAGGTTACAAGGTGAGTTATTAAGAAATTTTCCCTTTACCTTTGATAATGTTCAATTGGTGGCTTTAGTGGTTTAATATGATGACATATGGTGTGATTATGGTTTGTTTATGGTTGGAAGTGAAGTTATGATGGATTTTGATTTATTATTGTTATTTTTCTATTTTGTATGATAATCATGGTTTGGTCATGGATTGAGGGCTTATTATAGTGTAATCTGGAGCTAATATATGTTGGATATGATTGGTTGCGAAAAATTTCTGATTTGGTGCGAAAATTCCAGTTTAGGGTTTCAATTTTCCCTGTTTTGTCTGGTTTTATTTGAGTATGTTAGAGGCTGAATCAGGCTTAGGTTAGTGATTTAGAGTGAGTTTTAGATGATATTAAGTGTGTGATTGGAAGTGATAATAATAAGTTAGTGAATCATAAATTAAAACCCTAGTATACGCGATTTAGGGAAAATCGGCTTGAACCGACGGGTATCGTTCATTACCGATGGAACACACCCCTGGACCACCACTTCATTAATTTTATCTCATTGTTATTAGTGCCAAAATATCCGCCCCTAATCAGCTTGACTAATCAAACCAAGGAAAAGAAAAAATTTTGTGAGTTAATCTTGTGGTGACACTTGGAGAACATCTAACCATTTTTTACCCAAACTAAGACCAAGGTTCTTAACCTTTCTTGGCCTTCATATTTCTTCATTTTTCAGCATTGTGGCCGAAACCTTGAGGGAGAGAAAACAAGGGGAGAAAACTTCATTTGCTTCTTGTAGCTTAGTTTAGTTGAGTGAAAATAAAAAATCTAAACCGATTAATCCTTTCTTTGAGCACTTGGGAAGTTAGGTGTGCTAAAAGTTTACAAGGAGAGGTGGTGGATATCTCTTGAAAGCATCTTAGTGAGGTATATTGGTTGTCCATCATATTTCTTTCCCTTAATCTTACTTAAGTTGTGCAGCAACTCATATTCTTGGTTAATGATAGCTATACAAGTCGTTTTGATGATTATGATGGATTTGTGAGTTAGGGTTTTGAATTGTTCAACTGTATTTCTTCTTGTTTTATGATGTGAATAAGCTTAGATAAGGAGTTGGAGTAGTGGTTCTATACATGAATAATAGGTTAGACCTTGAATGCTTTGAATTCCAGCTTTAAATTCTTAAGATGCCCTGTTCTGACCAATTTCATTCGGTCATGATGGAGGCCGAATAAGCCTTATGTTAAAACATGAAAGTTGTAGAAAATGACGTTTTATAGTTTCTTGTAAAATTTCAGCTCAATTAGAGCACTGTAGCATATGAAATGATAAAAATACCCTTGACTACCAAAGGTATAGTTTTACGGACAGTTTTGGGATTTCACAAATCTGGCCTCATTTTTCACTTTGAATCGCATCAAATTAGCCTTTGGCCAAAACATGAAAGTTGTATTCTTATGTTTTATCTTTCCAACGCATTTGAAAATGCCTCAATCGGACTTTTGTAGCCTGAGTTATTGTCATTTGAATACAGTGCTGTTAACCAGCCTGACCGTGAAATTCTGGTTCTGTAATTTGTAGATTCGACCTGGATAAACTATGAACTGGGTTGAGTTGTCTTCATGATAGTTGTGACCCTTTTTCTTAGCTTCGAAGTGTTATAAAATTCACCCCAATCCGATAAGTATACCGTCGGTTGTGACCGAAACGCTAAGAGACGTCGAATCTGCTGTTTAGCTTTGGTCCTCAAAAATGATTTTTGGTTGTTTTATTAGACTTGGGTTATGAATGGATGATTGTGGAGCCTAATTGATGGGCTATGTTGCTAACATTGGTTGTGTGTGTTTTGGGGCTGAAACGACAAAAATAATGAAGCCATAAATGGCTAGAAAATAGGTAAATACAAAGGGCATGCTGCCCAAATTTGCACTCGAGAGTTAGGTAGATATACTCGCGACTTAAATAGGGATTTGAGGACGAATCTAATTCGGATTATCTAGGATATTCAAGTCTTCTTTCATAGAGGTCTAGAAGTTGGAATTTGGCCGCGACTTGTACCCTTGAAAAATGAAAGTAACGACTAATAACAAAACGTTTTCCTCGCCCCTTCGACTCAAATGGGAACTTTAAAGTGTAATCTGTGAGAACCCGTAATTTTCTTAATTGCTAGGTTTTATTTTCTTTTATTTGCACGCTTTTCCACATTTTATTTATTCAAAAAATTTTAAAAATAATTTTTATGAGTAAATATGATTTTTTAAATCATTTTCCTAGTATAAGTTAGTTTATAAGGTTTTAAGAGTGTATACCGGATGTGGGACCCACTAGTGCGGTAATTTTTTAAATCATTTTCCTAGTATAAGTTAGTTTATAAGGTTTTAAGAGTGTATATCGGATGTGGGACCCACTAGTGCGGTATGTTCGATAAAATTCGGTCAATTAGATTAAGTTGTGTATACCGGGATTAATTTACTAGGTGTTAAGAGATAATTAGAGTTTATTTAGATGGTTTAATCTTGGGGAGACAAAAGGATAAGTTTAAACAAAAGGGATGCTAGGTGTCTTCACATGGTTGGAACTTGGACTTTGACCTTGTTTACTTTACCTTTACTTTACCTTTCTTAAAGACTAAAATTGTCCAAAAATCATCACCATACTTCAACCCCTTGGCCGAGAGCTCTTGGAGAGAAAAGAAAAAGAAAACCTCCAACTAGTTTAAGCTATTTCTTGCTCAAATCTTGTGATCCAACCGTAGAATCTCAAATTCACTCCGTAGAAATCCTTTGTTAGGTGGAAGTGACTAAGTTGGTGGAGTGGTTTGGAAAGAGGAGGTGCTAAGTTGCTTATTTTCTTGAGGTTACAAGGTGAGTTATTAAGAAATTTTCCCTTTACCTTTGATAATGTTCAATTGGTGGCTTTAGTGGTTTAATATGATGACATATGGTGTGATTATGGTTTGTTTATGGTTGGAAGTGAAGTTATGATGGATTTTGATTTATTATTGTTATTTTTCTATTTTGTATGATAATCATGGTTTGGTCATGGATTGAGGGCTTATTATAGTGTAATCTGGAGCTAATATATGTTGGATATGATTGGTTGCGAAAAATTTCTGGTTTGGTGCGAAAATTCCAGTTTAGGGTTTCAATTTTCCCTGTTTTGTCTGGTTTTATTTGAGTATGTTAGAGGCTGAATCAGGCTTAGGTTAAAACATAAAAGGTGTAGGAAATGATGTTTTATAGCTGCTTGTAAAATTTCATCCCAATCCGACCTCCATAGCCTATGAAAAGATAGAATTACCCCTGCTTCCCTGTTCCTATCAAAAATGATAATCAGCCTCTGTAAGTGGTTAGTTTGACCAGGAATATTACTGAATTGATTGTCGATGTCTTCTGAAGAATTATAGCCTTGTATCTTAGCTTTGAAATGGCTTTGGAATTACCAGAATCGGAGTTGTGTGTGCTGAGATATGCTTGAATGAATCAGGACTGCTAGTTGAATTTCATAGTGAGCTTCAAACTGCAAAATCTGGGGTTGTTTTGGTAAATTTGACCTAGTTAGGGTGAGAACTGGACTGAGTGTCTTCATTAAAGTTATAGGCCTTTGTCTTAGCTTTGAAACGGTATAAATTGCACCCCAATCCGAAGAGCGTAGATTCGGTTGTGTCTGATACGCTAAGTAGCGGTGAATCTGCCTTTTTGGTTTCCTAGCTTAAAGCTCATTTCCGGTCATTTTCCTAGATAAGTCTTGTACTTGAATGACTTTGAGCCTATTGAACGGCTGTTGTGATGAATTTATATTGTGTATGACTTTGGGATTGATTGAGGCAAATAATGAAGCTATAAGTGGCTGGAAAATAGGAAAATACAGAGGGCATGCTGCCCAAAAATTTAGTGCTACGCGATTCCTTCAAGTTGCGTTGCTCTTAGTAAAAATGAAGGATTTCGAAGGTTGTTTGTATCCCTAGGACCAACTGTTATCTTTTTACTCAAAAGTCATATTTTTTATTCTTCTGTACCAGTACTTAACCTGGAAAGGCGTGCGACGTGTAGTCGAGCCTCATTTATGGATTTCATTTACTGGGTTTGTGGATGTGCGAACTATAATTGTTTTATCTTGATTATTTTAGGGTTTCGTGGCTAAAAACTTTTGAAGTATCTGAACTGAAACCGGTGAGTGTACCACTCCCCTTACTTGTTGTTTAACTTGGTTTCTGTACATGCAATCTGTGATATGAATGACTGTATTATCTGTTTATTCTGTTTGAGACGAGGGTGTACTTTATCACACTCGTTCTCTTGTCTGTTCGTATGCCAATTTACTGTGCAAATTTGAATATGTTATCTGTATCTGTATCTGTTTTGACGTCGTTTGGAAGGTGGTATCCAACGACCTTTCTGTGACCTCTGAGCTTAAATCCTGTGGCTAAATTATTCGAGTCGAGCCGGCAAAGGCCTGGTCGATTAGATAACGAACCACGGTATTCTGTTCTTGGAATCTTTGGGTATTGAGACTCTTGATTCCGGTACACTCGAGTATTACCACTTCTGTTACTGTTGAGGTGTTCGGGCCCAGTAGGGGAAAGTTTGGTGGACGGAATTTGGTGAAAAGTGGGGTCTACGGACAGGGTTGTTTTTCATACGTTGACGGAGAGTTAATAGGTTTGGATCAAATACTGCAACAAGGACTTTGGGCTCCTGAGAGCCACTCGTATCCTTTCTAATTAAGATGTTTGTTCATTTCCGTATTGGATATGCCTATGTGACTACTTGAATATGAAGTTCCATGATTCTATACTGCTATTATGTTGGTACCTCATTGAGCGTAAGCTCACCCCGTTTCTGTTAACTTTGTTTTCCTTACAGGGAACAAACTTGGAAATCATGGTTTTGAAAGAAAGGGTCGAGCTAATGTATATGTTATTTTGTTAAGCTCTTTTGCTACTGAAACCCTAATTGTATTTTGTGTAGCATGAATACTTTGACTTGTATTTTGGTTCATTTGTTCAAGATCCTAATGTAAATATATGTATAAGTGTTTAACCTTGTCTGTTAAATGTATTCCGTTGAGACTATGATTTTATGGTTTGGTAAGCATGTTTTCATCTTAGTAGGTTCCGATTGTTCGTTTTCTTTGGGTCCTATCGCGCGTACTATATTAGATTTGTGTGAATCGACTCCGTAGTCCTGGCGAGAGCTGGGCAGGCTGTCCGCCGAACCCTTTGGTTTGCCTTAGGGTGAGGTGGGGCTGTCACAGGTGGTATCAGAGCTGCTTCGCGTGGTTTCTGCGCGGAGTGAGTTTGAGCCAAGTGGTGTTATGGTCCTACTTTCTGAATGTATGTGTAAAGGATTACGTGTTTTCTGGGGTATAAGTTATGAACCGTGCATGTTATAAGTATAAAAATCTCTATCATGGAACTTGAGAAAGATAGATATGTATGTCGAGAAGGAATCTTTAATAGGGATGATTTACTCTTGGGATCGGCCGGCTCGAGTTGTGAATTATCTTAGTTGAAATTCTTGTGCCCGGCTACTGAATTGATGAGAGCCTAGGTTAGAAAGGACTTGGGCGAACTAGAAATTTGATTCTATGGAACTTCATGTGGTTTGTTCGGGTGTTAGTAAGTATGATTAACCTGGATTAAGATATAAATTGTGGTATTCTCGTAGATTATGGATGGAGGCTTAGAGGGGAAATAACTTTTCATTAGTTGCTTTTGTGCTTTTAATCTAGTTCGTTTATAGTACTTTTGAATGACCCCGCTGCCTTCATGGACCTCTTTTGGTTGTATCTAGCTGACTGCTACTGTGTGACTGGTTCGGTACAGTTGTGTGTATATATGCTTTTGATCTGTGTGTACCTCTTGTTACTTGCTTATGCCTGTAATTATCTTTAATATTATCTTTGCGCCCCGACCTTAGATTGACTTAGATCAATGGAGGGCACTCGTAGTGGACGAGGCCGTGGGCGTGGAATTAGGCAACCCATGTCTGAAAGGGGCACTAGGGAAACCTCGTTTGGACCAAACCCTGAACCTAGGGTTGACTCCAACGTCCAAATAGCTGCTGCCATGCAGCAAATAACTGATTTGCTAGCCCAAGTGGTGCACCAACAGGGTCAAAACCCTAACCTCAACCCTGAGAACCCTGGTAATCAAGTGGAGAGCGAGGACCGGGCCCTCGAGAGGTTCCAGAAGTTTGCCCCACCAAAGTTTATTGGGGGACCCGATCCATGTAGCCGAAAGGTGGCTAGAAAAAATGGTGGATATCTTTGCTGCTCTGTACTACACGGAGAAACGGCAGGTGACTTTTACTGTTTTCCAACTGGAAGAGGCGGCCCGTTCCTGGTGGAACGTAATACGACAAAAGTGGGACCAAGAATAAACGCCCAGGACTTGGGTGAACTTTATGCGTGAGTTCAATGCTAAATTCTTCCCTCCTCTAGTTCAGGAACAAAAGGAGGATGAATTTATCCGACTTCGTCAAGGGACCCAGATAGTGGTCGAGTACGAGATTCAATTCACTCGGCTGTCCAAATTCGCGCCCAAACTCATCATGACCGAGCAACGAAGAATACGGTGATTCGTCCAGGGTCTGAACGTGGAGATCCAGAAAGATCTAGCCGTAGCCCAAATTAACGCCTTCAGCGATGCCGTAGAAAAGGGGCTTTTCTGGGAGTAGCTCCGAGCAAGAGGGTAAAAGTACACCCCTTAAAATTGGAAAGGGAAACGGGAGAGTATGATAGCCGGGGGTGTCAAGTGGTGTTTCACCGGGAGGACCGGTCTCTGCTACTCGTGGTCCCTGTGGATATTGCGGAGGGCCAAATCATACGGAGGCAAATTGTTGGAAGAAAGAGGGAAAATGTTTGTGCTGCGGAAGTGCCGATCATCGGATTGCTGACTGCCCGATTCGATTGCGAAAAGAAAATGGGACCCCGCAACCAACTAAGACTAACCTTGGACAGTCGGAAAAGGAAGGGACTGGATTGAAGGTACCGACTCGGGTATATTTTTTAGAGCATCATCAGGTCCCTGACTCATCTGAGGACGTAGAAGGTACGATCCGTTGGGTACCTTAGATTTTGAAAGATTTCGTTGATAAGAAAATTTCGAGGACGAAATTTCTTTAAGGGGGAGAGAGTGTGAGAACCCATAATTTTCTTAATTGCTAGATTTTATTTTCTTTTAATTGCACGCTTTTCCTGTGACAGCCCCACCTCCCCCTAGGGCGTACCCCAGGGTTCGGCGGGTCACCTGCCCAACTCTCCCCGGGACTCAGTCGTTCACTACAGTCCTCAATTAAAATCGGAATAAATCCCAAGAATAAATAGGGCAGCGATCCAAACTTAAAGCGGAACTTATATACATTGCCATCCCAAAAGGGAGTATAAAGATCGAATATACAAAGGTTCTCAATCCTTCATACGTCCAGCCCGTGCCAAGCACTAGGGCGAGAACCATTACAAAGAATAATCAAAAGAACTAGACTAGACTAGTCTATGCTCTCATCCTGCTCGCCGTCCCCTGTTAAGGAAAACAAAACTAAAGGGGTGAGCTAAAAGCTCAATGGGGTTCCGAACACATAGTCAGATAGTCAATTCAATACGTTAAACATGGAGTATCAATAATTCAAGAAATTTTTACAATGGAAAGCGATAGTAACACATTTATTAAAAGGATACGAGCTCACATGGAACTATTCGTTCGTTCGTTCGTTCCCCTGACATTTTTCCTTATTGCTCTAATTATTTGAAAATTTCCTTTTTGAGAAGTAAAACCCTCGTGCCTTCATTCGTTCATTCATCCCCTTCCGGACGTTGGCCGGACTCCACCCATCCGGACGTGGCCGGACTACAAGGTAATACTCGAGTATACCAAATTCACCCAGGGGCACCATATCACCCGATCGAGTCCGCTTCTGGCTCGAGTCGATCGGTAACGAAGGACAGTGCCCAATTCAGTCAAAAGGCTTACATCATGCGCAACTAATGTTTCAATCGTTAAATCATTGAAAATTTCACATTTCATTTAGGTCGAGCGCGATAAAGTACACGCTCGCCTAGAAAATTCGTTTTGGAAATCATTGAAAGCACTTAACACATTATCAATCAATAATAACAAGCCAATAAGTCAAGGAAATATAACAAACAAGGAACACTCACCTATGTACGCAAAACAACGGGTAAAATATCCTTCCGGATATTATCCTCAGTCACCGAGAAAACCTAAATTAAACGAGAAAGAATATTACAGATCATCTAGCACAACAATTAGGTGCAATCAAAGAAACTCGACAATTATTGAGTAGAACGTACAAAAAGACTTTAAAGTGAAACGAGGACATTTGGACCCGTGGACAAAAATAACTAGGGTTTCATAGACCAAACGTAAGTATACCAGTTCAAATAGAAACTTAGTTCTCGAGCGAAAATTTGGGCAGCATGCCCTTTGTATTTTCCTATTTTCCAGCCATTTATGGCTTCATCCTTTTATTCAATCAAACCCAAGGTTATCCATAACACAATTTCATTTCAATAGCCATTCCGTAGGCTCAAAACAATAAAAGAATAAAAATTAAGCTAATATCGAGTGCGGAAATGAAGTTTACAAAAGACAGTTTTGACGGGTTCTTACGGAATGGGCACATCCGAGGCTACGCTTATCGGATTGCGGTAAAACTCATACCCTTTCGAAGCTAAGACACAGGGCTCCAATGTTCGTGAAGATCACTTAGTCCAATTTCCAGTGTAACCTAATCAAATTCCCAATTCACATAACCTAATTCCAACTAATCGGCTATATAACTGTACTGCATTCAAATGGCCATATCTCAGTCTATCAAGGTCCGTTAAAGGTGTTCTTGGTGGCGTTGAAAAGCTAAAACAAAGTACTAAAACTTTCATGTTTTAGAAAATGGCTAAATTCGTACGGATTATGGTGAATAAACACAGCCAAAAAGACTGAACTGTCTACGCGGAACACTAGAATACAACCTAGGGCAGTGAGGGTCTTTTGGTCTTTTCACAGGCTACGTTGCTCCGATTGAGCTGAAATTTTGTTGGAAACTATAAAATATCATTATATACAACTTGAATGTTTTATGCCAAGCCTAATTCGGCCTCTAACCACACGAACTGGAACCGGACAGAACAGGGTGAAATTTTTCCAGACATCTGGAATTTTTGGTTTCAATGATAACTTTCTTCATTTCTTGCTTCACTTGCTACCAAAACCCCCTATACAATCTTGGATACAACATATATTAACCATACATCAAGTTTGGTAACAATTCATCAAACCCTAATTCATGTATCCACAAGGAAAAACAACACCCAAGACATGATAACAACCATTATTCACCACAAATTTGAGATGCTAAGCTAATTTAAACAAGATTAAGAGTAAGAATTGGGGAAATCATCATCCTTACCTTGCTTAGTGTCTACCAAGAGCAACCCTAGCTTTCCCCTTCAAAAATTCACCAACACCTCACTAAACCAACACTCAAAGATAACTTTAATCGGTTTACTTTCTTTGTTTCCTCACTTGGTGACTAGATTTCAAGAAGAAATGGTGAACTCGCTCTTGGGTTTTTTCTCTCTCTCTCTCTCAGCCAAGACCAGAAAAAAATGAAGAAGAAAGATGGCTGAAATGAAGGATAAAAAGGCAAGAAAAAAAATTAATCAAGGAGCCATGAGGTGGTGACACTTGGCACCACCAAAGCCATGCAAATTTTTCTCTCTCTCCCTTGCATTTTTGGCCACAAATTTCGGTCAAAGGCAGCTGGAAATGAGGGAATATTTTGCTCAAATATCAATGAGCTCATGTGGTAAGAAAATGGTGGCCCACTAGTGCGTTCAATCGGTAGTGCGCGGTACACGTCGGTTAGCACCGTTTTTCCTTAAATCACACGTACTAGGGTTTTTTCTTCCCAATCACTAACTTTTTATCATGGTTCCTGATCACATATTATTTCTCACCTAAAAGTCATTCTTAATCACCAAATTTGAATCCTTGCTCCGTACCGAAAAATCATCCTTCGAAAAATTGCGAAAACCCTAACTTGCTCCAACTGAAAACGAAAAGTGAAACCCTACTTTCTAGGTTCATTTGCACTTATTGGGGAATGATTGGGTAGTAGGGCTATAATAAATGAATAATTTCTAAATAAAAAGGCATTTTTGAGAAAAATATAAGAAATTTGCGAGTCCTCACATTTCCACATTTTATTTATTCAAAAAATTTTAAAAATAATTTTTATGAGTAAATATGATTTTTTAAATCATTTTCCTAGTATAAGTTAGTTTATAAGGTTTTAAGAGTGTATACCGGATGTGGGACCCACTAGTGCGGTATGTTCGATAAAATTCGGCCAATTAGATTAAGTTGTGTATATCGGGATTAATTTACTAGGTGTTAAGAGATAATTAGAGTTTATTTAGATGGTTTAATCTTGGGGAGACAAAAGGATAAGTTTAAACAAAAGGGATGCAAGGTGTCTTCACATGGTTGGAACTTGGACTTTGACCTTGTTTACTTTACCTTTACTTTACCTTTCTTAAAGACTAAAATTGTCCAAAAATCATCACCATACTCCAACCCCTTGGCCGAGAGCTCTTGGAGAGAAAAAAAAAAGAAAACCTCCAACTAGTTTAAGCTATTTCTTGCTCAAATCTTGTGATCCAACCGTAGAATCTCAATTCACTCCGTAGAAATCCTTTGTTAGGTGGTAGTGACTAAGTTGGTGGAGTGGTTTGGAAAGAGGAGGTGCTAAGTTACTTGTTTTCTTGAGGTTACGAGGTGAGTTGTTAAGAACTTTTCCCCTTAGCTTTGATAATGTTCAATTGGTGGCTTTAGTGGCTTAATATGATGACATATGGTGTGATTATGGTTGGAAGTGAAGTTATGATGGATTTTGATTTATTATTGTTATTTTTCTGTTTTGTATGATAATAATGGTTTGGTCATGGATTGAGGGATTATTATAGTGTAATCTGGAGCTAATATATGTTGGATATGATTGGTTGCGGCAAATTTCTGGTTTGGTGCGGAAATTCCCGTTTAGGGTTTCAATTTTCCCTGTTCTGTCCGATTTTATTTGAGCATGTTAGGGGCCGAATCAAGCTTAGGTTAAAACATAAAAGTTGTAGGAAATGATATTTTATAGTAGTCTGTAAAATTTCAGCCCAATCCGACCTCCGTAGTCTATGAAAAGATAGAATTACCCCTGCTGCCCTGTTCCTGTCAAAAATGATAATCAGCCTCTGTAAGTGCTTAGTTTGACCAGGAATATTACTGAATTGATTGTCGATGTTTTCTGAAGAATTATAACCTTGTATCTTATCTTTCAAATGGCTTTGGAATTACCTGAATCGGAGTTGTGTGTGCGGAGATATGCTTGAATGAATCAGGACTGCTAGTTGAATTTCACAGTGAGTTTCGAACTGGAAAATCTGGGGTTGGTTTGGTAAATTTGACCTAGTTAGGGTGAGAACTGGACTTAGTGGTCTTCATTAAAGTTATAGGCCTTTGTCTTAGCTTCGAAATTGTATAAATTTCACCCCAATCCGATAAGCGTAGCTTTGGTTGTGTCTGATACGCTAAGTAGCGGTGAATCTGCCTTTTTGGTTTCCTAGCTTAAAGCTCATTTCCGGTCATTTTCCTAGCTAAACCTTGTACTTGAATGACTTTGAGCCAATTGAACGGCTGTTGTGATGAATTTATATTGTGTATGACTTTGGGATTGATTGAGGCAAATAATGAAGCCATAAGTGGCTGGAAAATAGGCAAATACAAAGGGCATGCTGCCCAAAATTTTAGGGCTACGCGATTCCTTCAAGTTACGTTGCTCTTAGTAAAAATGAAGGATTTCAAAGGTTGTTTGTATCCCTAGGACCAACTGTTATCTTTTTACTCAAAAGTCATATTTTTTATTCTTCTGTACCAGTACTTAACCTGGAAAGGCGTGCGACGTGTAGTCGAGCCTCATTTATGTATTTCATTTACTGGGTTTGTGGATGTGCGAATGTGAGAACCCGTAACTTTTCCATTTTCTAGGTTTTATTATCTTTCTAGGTTTTCTTATCTTCAATGGCTTGTTTTCTGCACTTTCTGTACGAAAAGTTCGGAAAAATTCGGCCAACTAGGTTAAGTTTCGGATACTGGGTTTAATTTACTGGGTGTTAAGAGATAATTACAGGAAGCTATTTGGATTGGTGTGAGAGGGAACAAAGTGATAGACTTGCATTAAATAAGTGACAAGTGTCACCATTTGATTGGAGGAACTTGTAAGACCACTATTCATTTTCTTACCATTGACCAAATAAATCAAAAATTCACCAAAAATTCCTCATTTTTGTCTTCCTCTTGGCCGAACCTCTTCCTACAAGAAAAGAAAGAAAAGCTTCCAAGTTTCTTGCTCCAATCTTGCCCAATCTCACAAACTAACCGTTTCATCTTGAATTCCTTCCATAAAACCTCTTCAATTAGTGTTAGTGAGTTGATTTGTGAAGTTATTTGGAAAGCTAAGAGGACCTATTGCTCTCTCTCTCTTGTTTCTAAGGTGAGTTGTGAAGAACCACCCTCCTTCCTTAATTGATGCTTAAATCATGATTAGTGGTAGTATGAGATGCAATATTATGGATTATTTCTTGATTTGTGGTTGAAGTGATGAAGTTTTATTATTTTTGGAGATTTTTCTGTTTTAATATAAGCATGATTGTGTGGCTATATATGATGATTGGAAATGGTATATAATGATTCTAGAAGGTGGAAAAAGTGATTAATTGCAACCAATTTCTGGTTTGGAAGAAATTTCAGAAAATTAGGTTTTGTGAAGGAACATTCTGCCCGAATTTTTAGCTCCTAGTTAGAGGCCGAATTAGCCTTGGTTTAAAACATCAAAGTTGTAGGGAATAACATTTTAGAGGTGCCTACAAAATTTAAGGTCAATCGGAGTAGCGTAGAGTGATAAAAGTCGAAATTACTATTGCTGTTCTGGTTTTACCCGAATGTAAGAATTGCGCCTGTAATTGGTTGTTTTGGCTGGAATTGCTTCCGAATTGGTTGTTGAGGAATTATGATGAAATTTAGCCCTGTTTCTTAGATTTTATCTGGTTTTGGAATTTCTGGATTTGGACTTGGAGAGCCTGAGTTATGATGTTTCCGCTAAAATACGTTCTGTGAATCTATTTTTGTGATTCTGGTATAGTTTCTCGCATTTTTGACCTGGTTACACTCGAAAATGGGTTGAGTGACCTTATGGAATATTGTAGCCCTATCTCTTAGCTTCGAAACGGGTGGTCTTGTACCTTCATCCGATAATCGTAGTGCCTTTGGCACCATTATCGCAAAATGAGGACAAAAACTATTTTTTTTCAGGGCTAAAGCTAAATCATTTCCGGATTTTTCTGGTTTCCTCTATTGTTTGTGTATGCTTAGGGAACCCTGTTTTGGTAGTATGTAGAATTGGTTTATGACTTGTAATCGAGTCTTTTTGTATTTATTTGAATAGTTTAGGGCTTGACTTTCATATCCGGTTATTTCCTAGCTAAAATTTGTACTTGAATGCCATTAAGCCTAGTGAATGGCTTTTGGGAATGAGATTATTTTGTATGAGATGTTGGAAATGATTCGAGGAAATAATGAAGCCATGATGGCTGGAAAATAGGTAAACACAAGGGATATGCTGCCGAAATTTTACTTGAAGGCTAGTTGGATTTACTTGTGATTTGAGCGAAGGACTTTTGGGTTGTTTGAGCCTAGGTCTTCATGTTACCTTTTCGTTTCCAAAATTTCATGTTTTGCACCCTTGCTTTAATCATTATTTGGCGAGGCATACGACTGGTAGTCGAGCCTCACATGTGCATTCTGTATACTCGATTTTGAAAGTGGAACCTTCAATTGTTTTCCTTGGATTATCTTAGGGTTTCTTGGTGATTAAAGCTCTCTTTTGGGAGGTATCTGTACTGACCCCGGTGAGTGTTCCACTACCTGCTACCCGTTATGTGAAATATCTGAATATCTGAATACTTGATTTATGACTGTTGGAGCCAAATATTGTTTTGATAAAAGGGAGGCGAGGGTGTACTTTATCACACTCGTTCTCTGGTCTGTTCATATGCCAATTTTGAACGCGTACCTGAATCTGCTATCTGTATATGTATCTGTATCTGTTATCTGTATCTGGATCTGTATCAGTTCTGACGTCGTTTGGAAGCTTGTGTCCAACGACCTTTCTGTGACCTCTGAGCTCAACACCTGTGGCCAGTTACTCGAGTCGGGCCGGCAAGGGCCTGGTCGATTAGATAACGAACCACGGTAGTCTGTTTTGGGATCTTTGGGTATTGAGACCCTTGATTCCGGGTATACTCGAGTATTACCATTTCTGATCTGATTGGATTTCGGGCCCGGTGGGGTATGTGAGGTGGAAGGAATCGAAGAAAGTGGAGTCTACGGTATTGGTTACTCCTTTAGCGTTGACGGAGTGTCAACTATTATTTCGATCAAGCTTCGATGATGCTAATGGGAATTTGGCTCCTGAGAGCCACCTGTATCCTTCTGATTTGAATCATTGGTTCATTTACTTTACATCTGGCATGTGTACCTGATTTGTTAAATGTGAAATGCCATGATTTTACTGCTATATGTCTGGTACCTCATTGAGCGCAAGCTCACCCCTTTCTGTTCCTTTTTGTTTTCCTTACAGGAAAATAAATACTTTTGGACTGGATTTGACAATTGGCTGCCAAATTGAGCTAGTTGAACATATCTTTTGTATAGCTCATGTATTGAAACCCTAAATGTACTTTTGGGACCGTTTTCCTTTTGATTTGGCAAACCAGACATGTATCCACTTTTGAATACTTTTGTATGCCACTTTGGCTTGTAAATGCTAAGTTTCAAGATGTGAATGTTTGCTTGATATTTGGTTGGGTTCTGACGGGTCGGTTACTATTCATAGCCGACTTCGGTTTCATTTTTTTTTATTTTAACATTTTGATTTGTTTACCCGCGTTGGTAAGTTCCGGAATGTATTAGCTCGTTCTATACCGAACCGTTAGTCCTGGCGAGAGCTGGGCAGGCAGTTCGCTAACCCCTTTGGTTCGCCTTAGGGGAAGGTGGGGCTGTCACAGCGAATTATAATTGTTTTATCTTGATTATTTTAAGGTTTCGTGGCTAAAAACTTTTGAAATATCTGAACTGGAACCGGTGAGTGTACCATTCCCCTTACTTGTTGTTTAACTTGATTTCTGTACATGCAATCTGTGATATGAATGACTGTATTATCTGTTTATTCTGTTTGAGACGAGCGTGTACTTTATCACACTCGTTCTCTTGTCTGTTCGTATGCCAACTTGCTACTTGTACTCACGCTAGCACTCGACTAGGGTTGATTGTACTCGAATTGTAAACACTTTGAAGTATTTTGGTGCGTAGAAGCTTTGTATCTGGATTTGAGTATCAATGTATATATTTAGCTAAAGTGGGTTTGTTATTTATTTTGTATGAATGTACATTATTTTTCTTGAGCTATGAGCGAGTGAGTCCTGGCAAGAGTCGGGCAGACGACCCGCCGAACCCTGGGGTACGCCCTAGGGGGAGGTGGGGCCGTCACAAATGGTATCAGATCTCCTATCGAGCTTGTGACGAGAGAGGGTTCTCGAACTGTGGGGATTGGCTTATTCTGTATGAACCAAAGGTCTATTGTTGGGGACCTTAGATATGTAGGTTGAATAGGGATCTCTAATACTGTTGATTTACTCTTGGGACGGGCCGGCTCGAGTTGTAAATTACCTTATTGTGGATTCTTGTACCCGAATACCCCGTCGTGAAAATACTAGAATAAAGGCATGTATCTTGATTGCACTTGAGGTGAGTTTTGATGGCAAAGGTAAAGGCACAGGAAATCCTAGCATTTGACCTAGTAAATAGATTGATAGAGGGGATTGGATCTAGAAGTGTTATCATGAACGAATCGAGTAATAGTCTAGCTAAGGTTCCTATAGAGGATGATTAGGTTGTAGTAAATGTCAAGAAATTCGCACCGAAGACCTATTTTTTTTTCTATGAACGTGAGGACTAGAAAAGTGTTTATTTGATTCGAGACGATCTGACTGCAACGATATAGGTATCTATACCTCATTTTGGATATTTGATACTCGTAGCTTGATTCTCGGCGAACTACCCTTGTTTATGCTTCCTTGATACCTATTCACTACTGTCAACGTATGAACTTGATTTGATCATTATTATACCAGAGTGAAAGTTTTGGAATTTGGTAGAGAGATTGTTAAAACACGGATGTGGCATAATATTTGAAACTTTTGATGTATGAAGTATGTTTTAAGGTTTCGTTATGTACATACGTGATACGTGGCATAGTATTTTAAGATATTGCCCTAATTATGTTCTACTTTTTCGTCCGTTTCATTTGATCTTCCGTGGTTGGATTGGGAGTTAAGGAACTTAACAGTTATATAGTTAGATTGCCACTTGTACTTAGTTACTTACTCTGATCCATTGATCTGCCTGGCAGGCTATCACTTGAGTCCCAACAAATCCGTGAGATGGCACATTTGGATGATATATATAAGAAAATCGAGATTCTTCAAAATGAAATAGAGGTCCAAAAGAGACTGGCCGAGTATTGGGAAGGGCGATGGAAATGCGAATATTCAGAGAAAATTGAGCTATTGCACGAGAACATAGAACTGAAAAGGCAATACGAAGGGATTCCCGAAGAGGTTTTAGCATTGGCACAAATTAATACTTTTACGAAGGATCCGGAGAAAGCCCAAAGGATAGAAACTGCAAGGGCACAAGTGAAAGGCTTCCATGCGAAGAAAAGGGGTGCACCTAGTGAAAGTCAAAGTCAAGAACAAGGTGATCGAGGTAGGCCACTCTTTAAGGTAAGTTGAGGAGCTAGTGGTTTGAAAATTTTGGGGACATTTAAAGAAGATACTCTGAGAAGAGCCCCAGGTGGAGAAGGACAAATGAAATATGTCTCACAAAGAGAACAAACCTCAATCCTCCACTTATCTTGTGGATAGTGTTGAAAAATCAACCATACTGAGGAGAGTTGTTGGAAAAGAAGGGGAGAATGCCTGCGATGTGGGAGCGCCAAGCATTGGATTGCTAATTGTCCAGTTTTATTACGGGAAAGCAAAGGGACCCAACAATCGACCAAGACCAACCCTGGACCGTCAAAAGGGGAAGAGACTAGAATGAAGGTGTCGGCTCAGGTGTATTCCCGGGAGCAACATCAGGTCCCTGACTCGTCTGAGAACGTAGAAGATACGATCTGTCATTTAACTTAGGGTTTTATAGATCCTGGTGGTATGAATTTCGAGGTTGAAATTCTCTTAAGGGGGAGAGAGTGTGAGGACTTGTAAAATCCCCTATATTTTTCTTAAAATCCCCTTTTATTTGGAATTTATTACTATAGAATAGCCTAACTACTCATTTATCCCACAATAAGTGCAAATAAACATAGAATCAAGGGTTTTTCCTTTCGTTTTCAAGTTATCGTAAATTAGGGTTTTATGCCTTTTCATAGTGTAATTATTTGGTACGAAGTGTGTATCAAATTTAGTGATTTAGAGTGAGTTTTAGATGATATTAAGTGTGTGATTGGAAGTGATAATAATAAGTTAGTGAATCATAAATTAAAACCCTAGTATACGCAATTTAAGGAAAATCGGCTTGAACCGACGGGTATCGTTCACTACCGATGGAACACACCACTGGACCGCCACTTCATTAACTTAATCTCATTGTTATTAGAGCCATAATATCAGCCCCTAATCAGCTCTTTCTGGCCAAAAATTTTGACTAATCAAACCAAGGAAAAGAAAAAATTTTGTGAGTTAATCTTGTGGTGACACTTGGAGAACATCTAACCATTTTTACCCAAACTAAGACCAAACTTCTTAACCTTTCTTGGCCTTCATTTTTCTTCATTTTTCTACATTGTGGCCGAAACCTTGAGGGAGAAAAAACAAGGGGAGAAAACTTCATTTGCATATTGAGGCTTAGCTTAGTTGAGTGAAAATCAAGAATCTAAACCGATTAATCCTTTCTTTGAGCACTTGGGAAGCTAGGTATGCTTAAAGTTTACAAGGAGAGGTGGTGGATTTCTCTTACAAGCATCTTAGTGAGGTATATTGGCTGTCCATCATATTCTTTCCCTTAATCTTGCTTAAGTTGTGTACCAACTCATATTCTTGGTTAATGATAGCTATATAAGTCATTTTGATGATTATGGTGGATTTGTGAGTTAGGGTTTTGAAATATTCAGCTGTATTTCTTCTTGTTTTATGATGTGAATAAGCTTAGATAAGGAGTTGGAGTAGTGGTTCTATACATGAATAATAGGTTAGCTCTTGAACGCTTTGAATTCCAGCTTTAAATCCTTAAGATGCCCTGTTCTGACCAGTTTCATTCGGCCATGATGGAGGCCGAATAAGTCTTAAGTTAAAACATGAAAGTTGTAGGAAATGGTGTTTTATAGCTTCCTGTAAAATTTCAGCTCAATCCGAGTACTGTACCACACGAAATGACAAAAATACCCTTGACTGCCAAAGGTATAGTTTTACTGACAGTTTTGGGATTTCACGAATCTGGCCTCGTTTGTCACTTAGATTCGCATCAAATTAGCATTTGGCCAAAACATGAAAGTTGTATTCTTATGTTTTAGCTTTCCAACGCATCTAAAAATGCCCAATCGAACTTGTGTAGCCTGAGTTATTGTCATTTGAATCCAATGAATTTCAATTCTTGATTTTCGTTAAATGAAACTTTTAAGGTTTGAATCTTAGTTAATTTTCAAAGCTCTGAAAAGGTGTTTTATCGCAGATTTGGACTCCACAACGGAGTAATACCCGAACGTAACCTGTAAAGGCACCGCATTTTTTGGTGAGTGCTTCCAAATATCTGATTGAACTGGACACTTGTTTTTCAATACTTGACCAATGTGATTTAATGATATGTAATTTATTTGATCGGGCAAGAGTGTTCCTTTATCGCACTTGCCTAATATGATATATACTTGTTTATTGTTGCAATTGATTTGATATACTTGTACTTGACTTGTAAGTGCTAAACGGCAGCATGTACCACGCTCGATGTGAATGGGAGGTGCCTCTCAATTTCCCGTTCCGTAATTTTATTTTGATTCAGTCGATTGAAGATGATATCTCATCCACTTCATGGGGACCCGAACCCCACTGGCTAGTTAATCGAGTTGAGCCGGTAAGGGTTTGGTCGATTGGATAACGAACCATGGGTATCTAGTGTTATCGAGTGGAGTGTTATCTTCTCGACTAATCGGTATACTCGAGTATTACCACCAGTGTTTATCTTGGAGTTCGGGCCCCGTAAGGGGTTTGGATGGTGGACCGAAAGTAGTTTAAGTGGTGCTCTACTGGATTGGTTACTTACTTGAAACTTGACGGAGTGTCAACTATTACTTGATCAAGCTCTGGTGATGCAATGGGAATTTGGCTCTTGATTGCTATCCGTATCCTTATACTTTGAAATGATTCGTACTTATCGTGTTATTGTTTCGTTTTAAAAGAAAAACTTTACACTCGCTCACTTTGAGATTTGCTATTTGAAGTGTTATTGCTCACTTTTATGAACTTTTCACACTCATTACTTTGCTACGTGATACTTGCACTTTTAAATAATGGTCAACTTGCTATTTGGAACCTCACTGGGCTTTTAGCTCATTCCACGCCATTTATTTTTCTTACAAGGGGTACGAGCGAGGCGTGAGACTGGTACAGAGTAGTCCAGTTTTGAAGTTTTGAAATGGTACTCACGCTAGCACTCGACTAGGGTTGATTGTACTCAAATTGTAAACACTTTGAAGTATTTTGGTGCGTATAAGCTTTGTATCTGGATTTGAGCATCAATGTATATATTAAACTGAAGTGGATGTGGTATTTATTTTCTATTGATGTACGTTATTTTTCTTGAACTATGAGCGAGTGAGTTCTGGCGAGAGCTGGGAGACGACCCGCCGAACCCTAGGGTACGCCCTAGAGGGAGGTGGGGCAGTCACAGATGGTATCAGAGCTCCTATGGAGCTGGTGCCGGGAGAGGGTTCTCGGACTGTGGGGATTGGCTTATTCAGTGTGAACCAAAGGTCTATTGTTGGGGACCTTAGATATGTATAATCTCTAATACGGGTGATTTACTCTTGGAACCGGCCGGCTCGAGTTGTGAATTACCTTATTGTGGATTCTTGTACCCGACTACCTCGTAGTGAAAATGCTAGAATAAAGGCATGTATCTTGATTGCACTTGAGGTGAATTTTGATAGCGAAGGTAAAGGAACAGGAGATCCTAACATTTGACCTAGTAAATAGATTGATAGAGGGGATTGGATCTAGAAGTGTTATCATGGACGAATAGAGTAATAGTCTGGCTAGGGTTCCTATAGAGGATGATTAGGTTCTAGTATATGTCAAGAAATTCGAACCGAAGACCTATTTTTTTTCTATGAACGTGAGGGCTAGAAAAGTGTTTATTTGATTCGAGACGGTCTGACTGCAACGATATAGATATCTATACCTCGCTTTGGATATTTGATACTCGTAGTTTGGTTCTCGGCAAACTACCCTTGTTTATGCTTCCTTGATACCTATTCACTACTGTCAACGTATGAACTTGATTTGATCATTATTATACCGAGAGTGAAAGTTTTTGAATTAGGTAGAGAGATTGTTAAAACACGGATGTGGTATAATATTTGAAACTTTTGATGTATGAAATATGTTTTAAGGTTTCGTTATGTACAGACGTGATACGTGGCATAGTATTTTAAGATATTGCCCTAATTATGTTCTACTTTCCCGTCCGTTTCATTTAATCTTCCGTGGTTGGATTGGGAGTGAAGGAACTTAACAGTTATATGGTTAGATTGCCACTTGTACTTAGTTACTTACTCTGATCCAATGATCTGCCTGGCAGGCTATCACTTAAGTCCGAGCAAATCCATGACATGGCACATTTGGATGATATATTTAAGGAAATCGAGATTCTTCAAAACGAAATAGAGGTCCAAAAGAGACTAGTCGAGTATTGGGATGGGCGATGGAAACACGTATATTCGAAGAAAATTGAGCTATTGCACGAGAACATAGAACTGAACAGGCAATACGAAGGGATTTTCGAAGAGGGTTTGGCAATGACACAAGTTAATACTTTTACGAAGGATCCGAAGAAAGCCCAAAGGATAGAAACTGCAAGGGCACAAGTGAAGGGCTTGCAAGCAAAGAAAAGGGGTGCACCTAGTGAAAGTCAAAGTCAAGAACAACGTGATCGAGGTAGGCCACTCTTTAAGGTAGGTCGAGGAGCTAGTGGTGTGAAAATTTTGGAGATATCTAAAGAAGATACACCGAGAGGAGCCCAGGTGGAGGAGGACAAATGAAAGCTGTCTAACAAGGAGAACAAACCCCAATCCTCCATTTATCTTGTGGCTATTGTGGAAAAATCAACCATACTGAGGAGAGTTATGGGAAAAGAGGGGGAGAATGTCTGCGATGTGGGAGCACCAAGCATTGGATTGCAAATTGTCCAGTTCTATTACAGGAAGGGAATGTGACCCAACAATCGACTAAGACCAACCCTGGACCGTCAAAAGGGGAAGGGACTGGAATGAAGGTGTCGGCTCGGGTGTATTTTCGGGAGCAACATCAGGTCCCTGACTCACCTGAGAACGTTGAAGGTACGATCTGTCATTTAACATAGGGTTTTATAGATCCTGGTGGTATAAATTTTGAGGTCGAAATTCTCTTAAGGGAGAGAAAGTGTGAGGATTTGTAAAATCCCCTTCATTTTTCTTAAAATCCCCTTTCATTTGAAATTTATTACTTTAGAATAACCTTACTACTCATTTATCCCACAATAAATGCAAATAAACATAAAATCAAGGGTTTTTCCTTTCGTTTTCAAGTTATCGTAAATTAGGATTTTACGCCTTTTTGTAGTGTAATTATTCGGTATGGAGTGTGTATCAAATTTAGTGATTTAGAGTGAGTTATAGATGATATTAAGTGTGTGATTGGAAGTGATAATAATAAGTTTGTGAATCATAAATTAAAACCCTAGTATACGCGATTTAGGGAAAATCGGCTTGAACCGATGGGTATCGTTCATTGCTGATGGAATACACCACTGGACCACCACTTCATTAACATAATTGCATTGTTATTGGAGCCGAAATATTAGTCCCTAATCAGCTCTTGCTGGCTGAAAATTTTGACTAATCAAACCAAGGAAAAGAAAAAATTTTGTGAGTTAATCTTATGGTGACACTTGGAGAACATCTAACTATTTTTTACCCAAACTAAGACCAAGATTTTTAACCTTTCTTGGCCTTCATTTTTCTTCATTTTTCAGAATTGTGGCCGAAACCCTGAGGGAGAAAAAACAATGGGAGAAAAATTCATTTGCATCTTGTAGCTTAGCTTAGTTGAGTGAAAATCAAGAATCTAAACCGATTAATCCTTTCTTTGAGCACTTGGGAAGCTAGTTCTGCTAAAAGTTTACAAGGAGAGGTGGTGGATATCTCTTACAAGCATCTTAGTGAGGTATATTGGCTGTCCATCATATTTCTTTCCCTTAATCTTGCTTAAGTTGTGTAGCAACTCATATTCTTGGTTAATGATAGCTATATAAGTCGTTTTGACGATTGTGGTGGATTTGTCAGTTAGGGTTTTGAATTGTTCTGCTGTATTTCTTCTTGTTTTATGATGTGAATAATCTTAGACAAGGAGTTGGAGTAGTGGTTCTATACATGAATAATAGGTTAGACCTTGAATGCTTTGAATTCCAGTTTTAAATCCTTAAGATGCCCTGTTCTGACCAGTTTCATTCGGCCATGATGGAGGCCGAATCAGCTTTAGGTTAAAACATGAAAGTTGTAGGAAATAGTGTTTTGTAGCTTTCTGTTAAATTTCAGCTCAATCTGAGTACAGTATCACATGAAATGACAAAAATACCCTTGACTGCCAAAGGTATAGTTTTACGGACAGTTTTGGGATTTCACGATTCTGGCCTAATTTTTTATTTTGATTCGCATCAAATTAGAATTTGGCCAGAACATAAAAATTGTAGTCTTATGTTTTAGCTTTCCAACGCATCTGAAAATGCTTCAATCGGACTTTTGTAGCTTGAGTTATTGTCATTTGAATCCAGTGCTATTAACCAGCCTGACGTTGAAATTCTGGTTCTGTAATTTATAGATTCGACCGGGATAAACTGTGAACTGGGTTGAGTTGTCATCATGAAAGTTGTGACCCTTTGTCTTAGCTTCGAAGCGGTATAAAATTTACCCTAATCCGATAAGTGTAGCGTCGGTTGTGATCGAAACGCTAAGAGACATCGAATCTGTTGTTTAGCTTTGGTCCTCAAAACTGATTTTTGGTTGTTTTATTAGACTTGGGTTATAAATGGATGATTGTGGAGCCTAATTGAAAGGCTATGTTGGTAACATTGCTTGTGTGTGTTTTGGGGCGGAAATGAGAAAAATAATAAAGTCATAAATGTCTGGAAAATAGGTAAATACAAAGGGCTTGCTGCCCAAATTTGCAATCGAGGGCTAGGTAGATATACTCGCGACTTAAATAGGGATTTGAGGACGAATCTAATTCGAATTGTCTAGGATATTCAAGTCTTCTTTCATAGAGGTCTAGAAGGTAGAATTTGGCCGAGACTTGTACCCTTGGAAAATGAAAATAACGACTAATAACAAAACGTTTTCCTCGCCCCTTCGACTCAAATGGGAACTTTAAAGTGTAATCGCTTCCAGGTTCCAAAGTTTTAAGAGCGAGCATGAATTTTACGAATATTATCCAAATGAGTTTCAATTCTTGATTTTTGTTAAACGAAACTTTTAAGGTTTGAACCTTAGTTAATTTTCAAAGCTTTAAAATGGTGTTTTATCACTGATTTGGACTCCACACACGGAGTAATACCCGAACGTAACCCGTAAAGGTACCGCATCTTTTGGTGAGTGCTTCCAAATACCTAATTGAACTGGACACTTGTTTTCAATACTTGACCAATGTGATTTAATGATATGTAATTTGTTTGATCGGGCAAGAGTGTAATTTATCGCACTTGCCCTAATATGATATACACTTGTTTATTGTTGCAATTAACTTGATATACTGGTATTTGATTTGTAAGTGCTGAGCGACAGCATGTAATACACTCAATGTGAGTGGGAGGTGCCTCTCATTCCCGTCTCCGTACTTTTATTTGGATTCAGGCGATTGGAGATGATATCTCATCGATTTTTTGGGGACCCAAACCCCACTGGCTAGTTAATCGAGTTGAGCCGGCAAGGGTTTGGTCGATTAGATAACGAACCATGGGTATCTAGTGTTGTCGAGTGGAGTGTTATTTTCTCAACTAATCTGTATACTCGAGTATTACCATCAGTGTTTATCTTGGAGTTCGGGCCTGGAAAGGGGTTTGGATGGTGGACGGAGAGTAGTTTCAGTGGTGCTCTACTGGATTGGTTACTACTTACTTGAAAGTTGACGGAGTGTCAACTATTACTTGATCAAGCTCTGGTGATGCAATGGGAATTTGGCTCCTGAGAGCCATCCGTATCCTTATACTTTGGAATGATTAGTTCTTATCGTGTTATTGTTTCGTTTTAAAAGAAAACTTTACACTCGCTCACTTTGAGATTTGCTACTTGAAGTGTTATTGCTCACTTTTATGAACTTTTCATACTCATTACTTTGATACGTGATACTAGCACTTTTAAATAATGGTCAACTTGCTATTTGAAATCTCACTGGGCTTTTATCTCATTCCACGCCTTTTGTTTTCCTTACAAGGGGTACGAGCGAGACGTGAGACTGGTACAGAGTAGTCTAGTTTTGAAGTTTTGAAATGGTACTCACGTTAGCACTCGACTAGGGTTGATTGTACTCGAATTGTAAACACTTTGAAGTATTTTGGTGTGTAGAAACTTTGTATCTGCATTTGAGCATCAATGTATATATTAAGCTAAAGTGGATGTGTTATTTATTTTCTATGGATGTACGTTATTTTTCTTGAGCTATGAGTGAGTGAGTCCTGGTGAGAGTTAGGCAGACGACCCGCTGAACCCTGGGGTACGCCCTAGGGGGAGGTGGAGCCGTCACAGATGGTATCACAGCTCCTATGGAGCTTGTGCCGGGAGAGGGTTCTCGGACTGTGGGGATAGGCTTATTCAGTGTCAACCAAAGGTCTATTGTTGGAGACCTTAGATATGTATGTTGGGTAGGAATCTCTAATACGGGTGATTTACCATTGGGACCGGCCGGCTCAAGTTGTGAATTACCTACCCCGTAGTGAAAATGCTAGAATAAATTCCTGTATCTGGATTGCACTTGAGATGAGTTTTGATGGCGAAGGTAAAGGCACAGGAGATCCTAACATTTGACCTAGTAAATAGACTGATAGAGGGGATTGGATCTAGAAGTGTTATCATGGACGAATCGAGTAATAGTCTGACTAGGGTTCCTATAGAGGATGATTAGGTGGTAGTATATGTCAAGAAATTCGCACCGAAGACCAATTTTTTTTCTATGAACGTGAGGATTAGAAAAGTGTTTATTTGATTCGAGACGGTCTGACTGCAACGATATAGGTATCTATACCTCGCTTTGGATATTTGATACTCGTAGCTTGGTTCTCAACGAACTACCCTTATTTATGCTTCCTTGATACCTATTCACTACTGTCAACGTATGAACTTGGTTTGATCATTATTGTACCGAGAGTGAAAGTTTTGGAATTAGGTAGAGAGATTGTTAAAACACGGATGTGGCATAATGTTTGAAACTTTTGATGTATGAGGTATGCTTTAAGGTTTCGTTATGTACACACGTGATACGTGGCATAGTATTTTAAGATATTGCCCTAATTATGTTCTACTTTCCCATCCGTTTCATTTGATCTTTCGTGGTTGGATTGGGAGTTAAGGAACTTAACAGTTATATGGTTAGATTGCCACTTGTACTTAGTTACTTACTCTGATCCATTGATCTGCCTGGCAGGCTATCACTTGAGTCCCAGCGATTCCGTGAGATGTCACATTTGGATGATATATATATGGAAATCGAGATTCTTCTAAACGAAATAGAGGTCCAAAAGAGACTAGCCGAGTATTGAGAAGGGCGATGGAAACACGAATAATCGGAGAAAATTGAGCTATTGCACGAGAACATAGAACTGAAAAGGCAATACGAAGGGATTCCCGAAGAGGTTTTAGGAATAGCACAAATTAATACTTTTACGAAGGATCCGGAGAAAATCCAAAGGATAGAAACTGCAAGGGCACAAGTGAAGGGCTTCCATGCAAAGAAAAGGAGTGCACCTAGTGAAAGTCAAAGTCAAGAACAAGGTGATCGAGGTAGGCCACTCTTTAAGGTAGGTCGAATAGCTAGTGGTGTGAAAATTTTGGGGACATCTAAAGAAAATACTCCGAGAGAAGCCCAGGTGGAGGAGGACAAATGAAAGCTGTCTCACAAGGAGAACAAACCTCAATCCTCTACTTATCTTGTGGCTATTGTGGAAAAATCAACCATACTGAGGAGAGTTGTTGGAAAAAAGGGGGAGAATGTCTGTGATGTGGAAACACGAAGCATTCGATTGCTGATTGTCCTGTTTTGTTACAGGTAGGGAAAGGGACCCATCAATCAACTAAGACCAACCCTGGACCGTCGAAAAGGGAAGGGACTGGAATGAAGGTGTCGGCTCGGGTGTATTCCCAGGAGCAACATCAAGTCCCTGACTCGTCTGAGAATGTAGAAGGTACGATTTGTCATTTAACTTAGGGTTTTATAGATCCTAGTGGCATGAATTTCGAGGTCGAAATTCTCTTAAGAGGGAGAGAATGTGAGGACTTGTAAAATCCCCTATATTTTTCTTAAAATCCCCTTTTATTTGGAATTTATTACTTTAAAATAGCCTTACTACTCATTTATCCCACAATAAGTACAAATAAACATAGAATCAAGGGTTTTTCCTTTCGTTTTCAAGTTATCGTAAATTAGGGTTTTACGTCTTTTCGTAGTGTAATTATTCGGTACGGAGTGTGTATCAAATTTAGTGATTTAGAGTGAGTTTTAGATGATATTAAGTGTATGATTGGAAGTGATAATGATAAGTTAGTGAATCATAAATTAAAACCCTAGTATACGCGATTTAGGGAAAATCGGCTTGAACCGACGGGTATCGTTCATTACCGATGAAATACACCACGGGAACACCACTTCATTAACTTAATCTCATTGTTATTAGAGCCAAAATATCAGTCCCTAATCAGTTCTTGCTGGCCGAAAATTTTGACTAATCAAACCAAGGAAAAGAAAAAATTTTGTGAGTTGATCTTGTGGTGACACTTGGAGAACATCTAACCATTTTTGACCCAAACTAAGACCAAGTTTTTTAATCTTTCTTGGCCTTCATTTTTCTTCATTTTTCAGTATTGTGGCCGAAACCTTGAGGGAGAAAAAACAAGGGGAGAAAAATTCATTTGCATCTTGTAGCTTAGCTTAGTTGAGTGAAAATCAAGAATCTAAACCGATTAATCCTTTCTTTGAGCACTTGGGAAGCTAGGTCTGCTAAAAGTTTACAAGGAGAGGTGGTGGATATCTCTTACAAGCATCTTAGTGAGGTATATTGGTTGTCCATCATATTTCTTTCCCTTAGTCTTGCTTAAGTCGTGTAGCAACTCATATTCTTGGTTAATGATAGCTATATAAGTAGTTTTGATGATTATGGTGGATTTGTGAGTTAGGATTTTGAATTGTTCAGTTGTATTTCTTCTTGTTTTATGATGTGAGTAAGCTTAGATAAGGAGTTGGAGTAGTGGTTCTATACATGAATAATAGGTTAGACCTTGAATGCTTTGAATTCCAGCTTTAAATCCTTAAGATGCCCTGTTCTGACTAGTTTCATTTGGCCATGATGGAGGCCGAATCAGCCTTACGTTAAAACATGAAAGTTGTAGGAAATATGTTTTATAGCTGCCTGTAAAATTTCAGCTCAATCCGAGCACTGTAGCACATGAAATGACAAAAATACCCTTGACTGCTAAAGGTGTAGTTTTAAGGACAGTTTTGGAATTTCACAATTCTGGCCTCATTTTTCACTTTGATTCGCATCAAATTAGCATTTTACCAAAACACAAAAGTTGTAGTCTTGTATTTTAGTTTTCCAACGCATTTGAAAACGCCTCAATCGGACTTTTCTAGCCTGAGTTATTGTCATTTGAATCCATTGCTGTTAACCAGCCTGACGGTGAAATTCTGGTTCTGTAATTTGTAGATTCAACCTAGATAAACTGTGAACTAGGTTGAGTTGTTTTCATGAAAGTTGTGACCCTTTGTCTTAGCTTCAAAGCGGTATAAAATTCACCCCAATCCGATAAGTGTAGTGTCGGTTGTGACCGAAACGCTAAGAGACGTCGAATATGTTGTTTAGCTTTGGTCCTCAAAGCTGATTTTTGGTTATTTTATTAGACTTGGGTTATAAATGGATGATTGTGGAGCCTAATTGAAAGGCTATGTTGGTAACATTGCTTGTGTGTGTTTTGGGGCTGAAATGAGAAAAATAATGCAGCCATAAATGGCTGAAAAATAGGTAAATACAAAGGGCGTGCTGCCCAAATTTGCACTCGAGGGTTAGGTAGATATACTCGCGACTTAAATAGGGATTTGAGGACGAATCTAATTCGGATTGTCTAGGATATTCAAGTCTTCTTTCATAGAGGTCTAGAAGTTAGAATTTGGCCGAGACTTATACCCTTGGAAAATGAAAGTAACGACTAATAACAAAACATTTTTCTCGTCTCTTCGACCCAAATGGGAATTTTAAAGTGTAATCGCTTCCAAGTTCCAAAGTTTTAAGAGCGAGCATGAATTTTACGAATATTGTCCAAATGAGTTTCAATTCCTGATTTTCATTAAACGAAACTTTTAAGGTTTGAACCTTAGTTAATTTTCAAATCTCTGAAATGGTGGTTTATCGTAGATTTGGACTCCACACACGGACTAATACCCGAACGTAACCCGTAAAGGCACCACATCTTTTGTTGAGTGCTTCCAAATATCTAATTGAACTGGACACCTGTTTTTAATACTTGACCAATGTGATTTAATGATATGTAATTTGTTTGATCGGGCAAGAGTGTACTTTATCGCACTTGCCCTAATATGATATATACTTGTTTATTATTGCAATTGACTTGATATACTTGTACTTGACTTGTAAGTACTGAGCGGCAGCATGTACCACACTCAATGTGAGTGGGAGATGCCTCTCATTCCCGTCTCCGTATTTTTATTTTGATTCGGTCGATTGGAGATGATATCTCATCGACTTCTTGGGGACCCAAATCCCACTGGCCAGTTAATCGAGTCGAGCCGGCAAGGGATTGGTTGATTAGATAACGAACCATGGGTATCTAGTATTGTCGAGTGGAGTGTTATCTCCTCGATTAATCGGCATACTTGAGTATTACCACCAGTGTTTGTCTTGGAGTTCGGGCCCGGTAAGGGGTTTGGATGGTGGACAGAGAGTAGTTTAAGTGGTGCTCTGCTGGATTGGTTACTTACTTGAAAGTTGACGGAGTGTCAACTATTACTTGATCAAGCTCTGGTGATGCAATGGGAATTCGGCTCTTGAGAGCCATCTGTATCCTTATACTTTGGAATGATTAGTACTTATCGTGTTATTATTTCGTTTTAAAAGAAAAACTTTACACTCGCTCACTTTGAGATTTGCTACTTGAAGTGTTATTGCTCACTTTTATGAATTTTTCATACTCATTACTTTGCTACGTGATACTTGCACTTTTAAATAATGGTCAACTTGCTATTTGAAACCTCACTGGGCTTTTAGCTCATTCCACGCAATTTGTTTTCCTTACAGGGGGTACGAGCGAGGTGTAAGACTGGTACAGAGTAGTCTAGTTTTGAAGTTTTGAAATGGTACTCACGTTAGCACTCGACTAGGGTTGATTGTACTCGAATGGTAAACACTTTGAAGTATTTTGGTGTGTACAAACTTTGTATCTGTATTTGAGCATCAATGTATATATTAAGCTAAAGTGGATGTGTTATTTATTTTCTATGGATGTACGTTATTTTTCTTGAGCTATGAGTGAGTGAGTCCTGATGAGAGTTAGGCAGACGACCCGCCGAACCCTGGGGTACGCCCTAGCGGGAGGTGGAGCCGTCACAGATGGTATCACAGCTCCTATGGAGCTTGTGCCGGGAGAGGGTTCTCGGACTGTGGGGATTGATTTATTCAGTGTGAACCAAAGGTCTATTGTTGGGGACCTTAGATATGTATATTGGGTAGGAATCTCTAATACGGGTGATTTACTTTTGGGACCGGCTGGCTCAAGTTGTGAATTACCTTATTGTGGATTCTTGTACCTGAATACCCCGTAGTGAAAATGCTAGAATAAAGGCCTGTATCTTGATTGCACTTGAGGTGAGTTTTGATGGCGAAGGTAAAGGCACAGGAGATCCTAACATTTGACCTAGTAAATAAACTGATAGAGGGGATTGGATCTAGAAGTGTTATCATGGACGAATCGAGAAATAGTCTGGCTAGGGATCCTATAGAGAATGATTAGGTTGTAGTATATGTCAAGAAATTCGCACCGAAGACCTTTTTCTTTTCTATGAACGTGCGGACTAGAAAACTGTTTATTTGATTCGAGATGGTCTGACTGCAACGATATAGGTATCTATACCTCGCTTTGGATATTTGATACTCGTAGCTTGGTTTTCGACGAACTACCCTTGTTTATGCCTCCTTGATACCTATTCACTACTATCAACGTATGAACTTGGTTTGATCATTATTGTACCGAGAATGAAAATTTTGGAATTAGGTAGAGAGATTGTTAAAACACGGATGTGGCATAATGTTTGAAACTTTTGATGTGTGAGGTATGCTTTAAGGTTTCGTTATGTACATACGTGATACGTGGCATAATATTTTAGGTGGCGGTCCAATTTCTCTTGGTATTTCAAAGTAGTAACTACTATCGGATACATCTCTTTTCCTCGCTTGAAAGGTTCTCGGTTGGAATTTTGTGCTCTCCACCCTTTGTGCTTTCTCAAGAGCATCACTAAATGTTTTAATCTGTGCTGAGGCAAGGGCAACTTGGATTTTTAAATTTAATTCTTGGATAAACCGTTTTATTCTCTTCCGTTCCGTAGCCACCAATTCTGGAGTATATTTAGATAATTTCGTGAATTGTATTTCATACTCAGCCACACTCGAAGTTCCTTGACGAAACTTTATAAAATCGTCTTCCCTCTTTTCTTGGACTAGTGGAGGAAGAAATTTCTTATTAAACTCTCATACAAAGTTTATCCAAGTTCTTGGAGTTTGATTTCTTTCCCACTTGTTTCTTAAAACATTCCACCAGGCTCGAGCTGCTCCCTCAAGTTGAAATATAGCAAAAGTGACTTGTCTTTTTTCTATGTAGCTCAAGGCATCGAATATATTCCTTATATTTTCTAACCAATTTTCAGCCACTTCTGGGTCAGGTCCTCCAGAAAATTTGGGTGGGGAGAATTTCTGAAACCGCTCCAAAGCTCGATTCTCTCCTATTTCCTGGTTTCCACGTTGGTTTCCTTGTCCAACTCCCTGGCCCTATTGTGCTACTAAGAGCTCTAGTACATCCGTCATGCAAGTTAAAACTAATGCCATTTGGTCATCTCCTCCCCCAACCCTTAGTTCGGCGTTTTGATCAGTAGCAGACTCATTATCTATTCTTTGATTTCGGGGTTGTCTGGGTTAACGTCCCTGTCGTTGTCATCTAGTTTTCATGTTCACAGCTAATCTAGATGCACATGCATAAACCCCATACTAAGCCATAATTGAACTACACACACATACCAGTAACAATTCTAAAGAAAAATGAAATCACTTGCACAAATAACATTATTACCGTACAAGTCAAACACAACTAGAGCTCATTAAATCATACCACAAGTTACAGTCAAGTAAAGTACATACCAAATCAAGGTCAGTAAACGAACGTAAACAGGTGATTAACAAAAGCACAAGCATCTTCAAGGTACAAACTCCTAAGTTCTACTCCCATCGTCCTATTACAAAAGATCAAAAGTAGTATTTCATTAGATTAATTGGAACTAGATTATTCCCGTTCCATAACACGTTCAACTTCATTCCCAACACTAGGATCCTCTGGACCACGATCTTCTCCACCTCTCTCTCTTAATTGTTGTGTCATTCTAGCCAAACGATTATTGGTTTCCAGTAACTATTCACATAAAATATCGGTTCATTCTTGCTCCTCGAGCACCTTAGTCTCAAGCGCCCGAACTCGGTGATTTGCTCTTTCATTTGTAATGGCTAACCTTTGTCTCTCCTCTGCTATAACTAGTACCACACGGTCAAAATACGAATGTGTTATCCAATAATCACATCGGTGATCCATCCTACGCCCTGGGACGAACTGCCGAAATGGCTCGCCCGGCCCTGTCTGAAACATAAGAGGTCGAAGTCGCCTCCTAGGCAGTCCTTGTACACCATTTCTTTCCATTCCTACAATCCCAAGGTCTTACGTTTCTAACTTAGATCATCACTAAACCAGCTGATTCCACTTCTCTCTCAAGCTCAACTACATTCCACTTCTCTCTGGTCGATATTGTCCCATACTCGGCTAAAATATTCTCCATCCGATCTCTCACTTCTCTTACCACTCGAACTAGACGTCCGTTGACCTCTTGTGCTTGCTCTCGCAAACATTATCCCGTTCTTATTCCCCGCAAATGGAGATCTCAAGTTCTCAATATTGCCCTCAACTCTTAAGTACTCGAGTACAAGAATTCGAAATAAGGTAATTCACAACTCGAGGCGGTTGGTCTCAAGAGTAAATCATCACATTTGAGATTCCTACCCAACATACATATCTAATTTTTCCCAAGTATCAAGATAAAGGATTTATACCTATCACATTCATGATTCACAGCTTACACTCTAGAAGAGTACTTAAATCTTTACTCATTCACATAATAGGGACCATAACACCCTTGGCCCAAGCTCATCCCGCGCAGAGATCATACGAAGTGGCTCTGATACCACCTGTGACGATCCCACTTCTCCCTAGGACGTACCCAAGGGTATCCACGGAACGCCTTCCCATCTCTCGCGGGGGCTCACTATAATCCATAATTCAAAACTAGAAATACTTCAAATATTTTCAATATACATTTAAAGTACTCCAAAATATTAATACTTAAAATTAGCTAACCTTCAAACTTAACTACAACCCAAAAGAATATGTACTACAGTCATTGCTATAATACAACTTGAAGTCTCCAAAAGAAAATAACTTAGTACTATTCATGGGTACTCTCGGTCTTGAACCCTGTTAAGGAAAAGAAAGGAGTGGAATGAGCTAAACAGCCCAGTGAGGTTCCAAAACACACAAGCAGTTCTAATAAATCAAGTAAATTAAGCATAACGCACATACCGTTCAAGGTTTCACATTGGCACATTAATATAAGACATTTATCATTTTACAGAAATAAACATACATTAAAAGGATATGGTGTTCACGTGGAACCATTTCGGTCAGCTTTACCTTATAACTCCAATAATTCCCCCGATTTGTCTGGCCATCGCCTTATTCCTCCAGTGGTAATACTCGAGTATACCGAAACGGTAGCCCAGGGTTTCAACCTACCCGACCGAGCCCAATCTTGGCTCGAGCAGATTAGCAACCAAGGGCAGGGCCCAGTTCAGCTAAAAGCTTATAATATGCGCAAGTAATCAAATATACCGGTAAACGATAGAAATTCACGGTTAAACGGTAGAAATTTATTATTTTAGTAGGTCGAATAAGATAAAGTACACGTTCAACTTAAAACGGTGAAAAATTACATAGGAGCAATTATAGGAAGCATTTAACACTTAAACACAAGAAATATGAAGTAAAAATGTAACAAAACTATTTAAGTCACACACATGCAGGAAACACTCACCAAATCAAAAATAAGTAAGTAAATAAATCCTTTAGTGTTTCGCTCCGAAGTTTCCTTCAATATCCGCTTGAGCGCCTGAAGAAATAGTGATCAATTATCACTCACATATATTCACAATCACTTAACATACCAGGAAGGAAATGTATTTGCTTAAACTTAGAACAATGTCTCAAAAGAGCTTCACTCTATTGAAATTCAAGATTTAAAAGTGAGGATTTAAAGTCACAAGGAAAAATTCGTATCCTTCATGAAATCGAGTTTAAAATGAACCATCAATTTCAAAAGAAAGTGAAAAGTTCTTAAAAGCTCATTTTCTACAAAATTGGAAATTTTCAGCTTTACACGACAAAACTCGTTAAAATTAGATCTTGAGTTTGGTATGTCCAAAGATGGAAAAATTTATACCGTTGGAAACTAGATTCAAAGTAATAAAAGTTCTTGGAAGACACTTTTCCAAGATTCCAAACGGAAGGCATTCATTTTTCAGCTCAAAGTTGCTGATTGAAGAAGGTAAGACAGAACCAGTCTTGGTTTTCGGCGATATTTGGAAATTCAGAAAAATTCACAGAAAGTGAATTAGCTTTTGAAATTTGTAACATAATAAGAGTTCCATACAAAGTTTCAAACACAACAAGCAGAACTAAATTCAGAGTTTTGAGCAACAGGATATAACAGTTTGAAGTCGGTTGATTTTTGTAATCTGATTAGTGAATTTTCAGATTTGAAGAGCAATCTTTAGGGCATTATTTGAGTATCAAAATGGTATTGAAATCACACCAAATTCGGTACACTTAAACTTCCATATAGGGACTACTTCTCTACAAAAATTTCAGGTAAAAATTCGCACGGAATGACAGTTAACGAAATGACCAAAGTTTGAAAAAATTTCAAAGCTAATCTGCCAACTGTAGTTCTCTTCCGTTCTCAAACATTTTGTCCAACACAATCAGCCCCAATTCGCTCCAATTTTGAAACCAAAGTTCCAGAAACATTTAATAAGCAATTGATAAGCAATTGACACTAAAATTTTTGAAATATAACATCCCAAAACAGATTTGACCATTCGGTCAACAAGGAAGGGAAAAGTTTCCAATTTCCAGCTTTGTCGCATTTTCGAAACCAAACCATATCTAACTCTAGACAACTCCAAATTGAGATTGGTTTATGGCGTTGGAAACTAGGTCCCAAATTTTACAATTCATCAGAAGACATCATTTTGAAAATCCTTTCACAAATGGAACAAAATCAAGCCACAAGATGCAGCTTCCCAGTTTCATTCGAACACATAGGCAAAGCAGAACAACCGACTTTGCCGATTCGCTATGAATGTCTAGTTTTTGAATGCTGCTAATTGGCACTCAATTTCAAATTTTGCACAAAGTGTTATGTTGGACAAAGAACCACTGTCCGAGTACCCTGCTATACGTTTTCCAGATTTGAATCTTTAACCAAACTCAAGTTTGAGCAACCATTCGATACGATTTTGAAAGGCACTTTGTACACACAATATACAACATATATTCATCAATTTTACAGCCAACCAAGTATCAAAATTTTGAAATAAAAATAGAACAGCATGGACAGAATTTTCGGCCAGCTTGCCTTCACAACTTTCCTTTGATTTCTCTCCACTTTCTAACCATAATCAAGCTATATATCACATAAACAACCATAATCAAACAATCAAGTCTCAAGTCAGCTACCTAGAGGTCTAATCAAGTCAGCTAGCCTATGATTTAAAGCGAAATAAATGGTTCCTCAAGCCCGCTAGCCTGTAACGCAGTTAGGGTTTCAAACCCATGAAAATTAACTGCTAAACTTTGAAGAAATGAAAGGATTAAAGGGATGAAGTTGTTACCCTTGAAACCCTAGATGAATATCAGATTTTTTTCATCGAAAATTCTCCAAGAAAATCCACAAGATTGCTCCTTGCTCCAAGATAGAGTGGTACTCCAAGTTGTACGCGATTTGGTGGAAGATTTGTGAGTGAAATGAAACCAAAACAATGGATTTTCTTCCTTCCCTTTTCTTGTCTTGCTTTGGCCAAAAATGGAGAGAGAGAAATGAGAGTTGTGTGATGTGGCTTGTCTTGGAAGCTTGGAGGGAAAAGTAGTGGTTAAGTTTGGCAAAAGTCAACTTTGAATAGTTGTGGCGCGAGGTTTTCGTACTACTATTTTCTCTCGGGTTTGATATACTCATGCACTAATCCTCCAAGGTACTTCCTATAACACTGTAATTACTCACACTTACGAGTCTAGTATTAATTCCTCAAGTTGCGTGGTGTAACTTTCGAGAAATTTTCGACGCGTGCGCGGGTAAAAGCTTAATTTGAACTCACTCACTTCTAATCCCTCAATTAACTTTTCTTAGTCTACTATTGATCATTCTTAATTCTCCAAGATTATTGCACTCTCGGATCGAACATTGCCTCGAAAAAACGTGTATTCACTATTTCTTGCTAAACGAGTCGTAGAAAATTAATTTTGCTAACGGGACGTTTTAAAAATATAAGTGAGACATTGTTCCATGAAAATGGATTTAAAATGATTGAAATAAATTATTTGGAGAAAACGGGTGAATAAATAATTAAATAAACCAGTAAAATAGAATTAAAAGTAAGTAAAATTCGGGTCCTCACAAAGATACTATGACACTTAATCCCACTAATGCCTTTTACAATTTTCAATCAGAGTGATCATGCTAATTTTTCAGAAGCTCGCATACAAGATTAGAACCCAAATCTTTTTTCTCAGAATCTCCATACATGATCCAACACTTTCAATCTCAAATGATTTACATTCTTATATTTCTACCATAGTACCAACAATACCACAAAAGCATCAACAACATAAAAGTATCAAACATGTTTCACCATGAATGGGCTGCACCTCTAAACTTGAATACTACAAAAATCACTTACCTTTCCTCTAGGTACCCTAAGACACTAAAGATAGTGATCATGTCTAATATGCCAAGATAAATACATATGTAGTTTAAGTTAAACTGCACCCAATGCAAGTAAACACATAATAATTCCACACATTCATAGAAAAACTTAATCAGGTCTGCAATGCTAGCACCATAAATATTTATGACAACTAGCAAAGTTCAAATCTAACCAATATCTATAGAAACTTTGGCCAAATATTTACTGGACTAGTCCATAATAGCAATAGATCCAATCTCTTCAATCGGTTCTACTTTCCCAAATTAAATCGTGATTTCTATTCATATCATAATGGAATATACTATATCCTTCCCAATTTACAAGTATTCCATTAGAAGAAATATTTAGTACTCAAGTGCAAGAATCCAAAAATAGGATAATTCACAACTCAAGCCGGTCGGTCTCAAGAGTAAATCAACCACATTCGAGATTCCTACCTGACGTACATGTCTAATTTCCCAACCATAGCAAGTAGTTTTACACTTAACAGGCCATTCCCCACAGTCCGAGAACTCTCTCCCTGTTTGAAGTCATTAAGAGCTCTAATACCAGCTGTGACCCACCTCACCTTAGAGTGTACCCTAAAGTTTAGCGGATTGCCTACCCAACTCTCGTCAGGACTCACTCACTAACGTTAATTTCACGGATAACACTAACTCCAAAATAAGTGTGAAACTCGTCAATCAAACATTACAAACCATCTAACTTTTTTAAACATTCATACTTATTTGCATAACTAAATGTATCGACATACAAACTGTTCAATCAATTTACTAAATACAAATAGGATAGCAAATACTTAAAACAAAGACTGTAACTCTCAAACTCGCTAACCTTCGGATTCGCAATTTCAATCCCTTATTAAGGAAAACAAATAATGGGATGAGCTAAAAATTCAGTGAGGTTCCAAGAAGACATACAGTCAAATTGGCAAGATAACAATCACATATACCAAATTCATAAAGCAAAGATGGTAAATAATTACAACCAAAATTATTAACAGTTCACATATTCAAATAAACAATTTAACACTAGCAAGAAAAGGATATAATGGCTCCCGCCAGATTCTAGGCAGAGCATCTAGGATTCAAATATTGATACAGCTGATACAGTGGCTCATACTAGATTTCAAATAGAGCACCAAGAATTCAAACGTTGATACAACTGATACGGTGCTCCTATTAGATTCTAGACATAGCACTTAATCATGTTTAGTATTTCACTTGCAGCCAGTTCCGCAGCAGCATTTTTTGAATCCATTGACACTCCGTCAACATTTGAATTATGGTACATTTCGTAGATCACCACTTTACGTCAGTTTTTGGTCCCCAATCAACCCGCTACACGGAACGGAATCCAAAGATAATAGTAGAGGTATACTCAAGTACATTATACCGAGTCATAGAGGACGCATCCGGTGGATTAAACAATAAACACTATCCATGGTTCATTAATCTCTTCAACCAAACCCTTGCTAGATCGATTTGACTAACTAGCTGATAGGGGTTTGGGATGCAAATCCAATCACGAATATCAATTCACATGTATATCAAGTCATCCACATGTATGCCAATTCACTTGTAAATAGGATAACAAGAGTTCAGTCAAGTTAGGTTAAGTACGATAAAGTACACACTCGTTTGTTCAATATCAAGTCAAGCAAGTTTAGCAGGTCGAGTGCGATAAAGTACACACTCGCCTTTGCAATAACAAGTCAAGATATCTTGAAATTTCAGGCAACAAGTCACATTTCGATCAACTAGTCACATGAAGCATCCATCAAGTAAGTTACATGGTCCTAATATGCATTGTGTGACTCATTTGACTATCGTGCTGAGGTTACGTGTTTCAAATCACAGTTCCAGCGCCCTAGGGGCTATCTCTTGAAGCCTATGAATTATGTAGTTAGAGATGCGAGTGAGTAAGGCATCGGAAGCGTGGAGTGACCCAAGTCAAAGCAATGCGACGTGATTCGACCGTCGTGAAGCAAGCAGCCAAATTTCTAGCAAACATATCCCTTATTTCCCCTTCAAAATTCACAAGGTTTACTTGTTCAAGTCCAATGGAAAACCACATGCATGATAGATCAATGATTCAAACAAAATATGGAGTAAAAATAGGTCAATTATAGTCACAAATTTAGAAGAAAACAAGACAAGACACTTGACGTTCAAATCTGGAAATTTGACCAATAAAACGTTTTAGAGCAAATCATTTTCTCCCTCGTAAACTTTTTTGTTTTAGCTCAAATTCAACATATTCGTGAAGATCAAATTCTTGCCAAGTACCTTGAGTCAAAATGTGTCAAAATTATCATACAAATTCTAGCAATAAAGTTGAAATTTCCAACTATCAAACGTTTTGGGCAAACATTATTTTCCTTCTCTTAAATCGCCTTGTTTTGGCTCAAATCCAACATGCATGTTAAGATTAATATGTTATAAAGTATATTGAGTAACAATGTAAGATTTTTCGGTCACAAATCATGGAGAAAAGCTGGACAATTTCCTCTCTCTCTTTTGGCCAACTCAACAAATTTTTCAAACAGGTTCTTTAAAAACTTTCATCCAAACTACTAATTTTCTCACTCATTTCCATCGAAAATATACCATATATCATTTTTAACAGAAGATGAGGCATATAGCATGAGTTCTTACCAAAGAAATCCTTCAACGTTCCAAATACAATGCTACAAATCAAAACTGTCCATCACATGCCCCTAAATCAAACTTCTAGCAACCTATAGCTGAAAACAATATTTTTGTAGGGCATTTCCATTACCATGCTATGTTACTTTTATATTTTCCAAAAAAGAAATGTAAATACATAACATGAAAGATTAAACTATTACTTAAGACTAGAAAATCAAATTTTCATGCATTTTTATATGAAAAAGAATTATAAAGATCACTAAGACATTTCTGAAAATTGGATCAGAATAAGGGATATAATGTGCTTTATATACGTCTGTCGCGCCCCATTTTTTGAAAAATAAATTTAGGTGATAAAAAATGAGTTTTTGATTTTAGAAAATAAAGAAAAAAGGTTTAAACTGGGACTTAGAAAATGCAACGGTTTGGGCCCAAAATTTAGTCTAAAAAGGATTTTTTAAAAAAATAGAAGTCACCACTTGGTATTGAGTTTAAGTATACCAAATCACCAAAAATATATTTTAAAAAAATAATAAGATATATAAAATCTCTTTTAGACGACTCCAGATCTTTGAAAACAAGAGAAAAATGTTAAGGAGTCACGGTTGAATAAAGGAAGACAAAGATTTGATAAGCTCAAACCTAAGGTACCCTTTCAACCTAACCAAGACTAGTTGCGAAATTTCGTCGAAAATTTTCTCAGTATAATCTATAAAAACTTATCACATTAGGGTGCTTCTATATGGATGCGAATCTAGATCTAGGGGTATCGGGAGGGTTGAAATATCTCTTCAAAGTTTAATTGGTGCAAATCACATTAATTGCAATGCCTAAGAGTGATTCTTTGAAGGGGTCACGAATATGCAATAGATGAGATTCGAAGAAAAGAAAAATTATAATATATAAATATACATGGCCTAAAAGAAAGGAATGCAACATAATAGGTATGGG
>NC_040045.1:15238073-15399487 GCF_003713205.1 Coffea eugenioides
AAAACTTTTACCGTTGGAAAATAGATTCAAAGTACTAAAATTTCCTAGAAGATATTTTTCCAAGATTCTAAACAGAAAGTATTCATTTTTCAGCTCAAAATTGCTGATTCAAGAAAACAAGACAGAACCAGTCTTGGTTTTCGGCGATGTTTGAAAAATTCACAGAAAATGAATCAGTCTCTGAAATTTGTAACATAATAAGAGTTCCATACAAAGTTTCAAACACAACAAGCAGAACTAAATTCGGAGTTTTGAGTAACAAATATAACAGTTTAAAGTCGGTTGATTTTCACGACTTGAACAGTGAATTTCCAGATTTGAAGAGCAATCTTTGGGGTATCATTTGGATACCGAAATGGTATTGAAATTACACCAAATTTGGTACACTTAAACCTACATATTTGGAATACCTCTCCATCAAAATTTAGATAAAAAATCGCACAGGAAGGCAGTTAACGAAACGACCAAAGTTTGTGAAATCTTTCAAAGCCAAGATTCCATTTCTTTTTCAAACATTTTGTCCAACGAAATCAGCTCCATTTCACTCCATTTTTGCAACCAAGATTCCAGAACCATTTAATAAGCAATTGATGGTTAAATGACACTAAAATTTTTGAAATATAACATCCCAAAACAGATTTGACCATTCGATCAGCAAGGAAGGGAAAAGTTTCCAATTTCCAGCTTTGTCGCATTTTCGAAACCAAACCATATCTAACTCTATACAACTCCAAATTGAGATTGGTTTATGGAGTTGGAAACTAGGCTCCAAATGCCACAATTCATCAGAAGGCATCATTTTGAAAATATTTTCACAAGTGGAACAAAATCGAGCCACAAGATGCAGCTTCCCAGTTTCATTCGAACACATAGGCAAAGCAGGACAGTCCACTTTGCCGAGTCGCTACGGTCTACTCAAAATGAACTAGCAGGGATTTTTATACCGTTGGAAAGCTATGAATGTCTAGTTTTGAATGCCACTAATGGCACTCAATTTCAACTTTTGCACAAAAAGTTATGTTCGGACAAAGAACCACTGTCCGAGTACCCTGCTATACGTTTTCCAGATTTGAATCTTTTCCAAAACTCAAGTTTTGAGCAACCATTCGATACGATTTTTGAAAGGCACTTTGTACACACAATATACAACATATATTCATCAATTTCACAGCCAACCAAGTATCAAAATTTTGAAATAAAAATAGAACAGCATGGACAGAATTTTCGGCCAGCTTGCCTTCACAACTTTCCTTCGATTTCTCTCCACTTTCTAACCATAATCAAGCTATATATCACATAAACAACCATAATCAAACAATCAAGTCTCAAGTCAGCTACCTAGAGGTCTATCAAGTCAGCTAGCCTATGATTTAAAGCGAAATAAATGGTTCCTCAAGCCCGCTAGCCTATAACGCAGTTAGGGTTTCAAACCCATGAAAATTAACTGCTAAACTTTGAAGAAATGAAAGGATTAAAGGGATGAAGTTGTTACCCTTGAAACCCTAGATGAATATCAGATTTTTTTCATCGAAAATTCTCCAAGAAAATCCACAAGATTGCTCCTTGCTCCAAGATAGAGTGGTACTCCAAGTTGTACGCGATTTGGTGGAAGATTTGTGAGTGAAATGAAACCAAAACAATGGATTTTCTTCCTTCCCTTTTCTTGTCTTGCTTTGGCCAAAAATGGAGAGAGAGAAATGAGAGTTGTGTGATGTGGCTTGTCTTGGAAGCTTGGAGGGAAAAGTAGTGGTTAAGTTTGGCAAAAGTCAACTTTGAATAGTTGTGGCGCGAGGTTTTCGTACTACTATTTTCTCTCGGGTTTGATATACTCATGCACTAATCCTCCAAGGTACTTCCTATAACACTGTAATTACTCACACTTACGAGTCTAGTATTAATTCCTCAAGTTGCGTGGTGTAACTTTCGAGAAATTTTCGACGCGTGCGCGCGGTAAAAGCTTAATTTGAACTCACTCACTTCTAATCCCTCAATTAACTTTTCTTAGTCTACTATTGATCATTCTTAATTCTCCAAGATTATTGCACTCTCGGATCGAACATTGCCTCGAAAAAACGTGTATTCACTATTTCTTGCTAAACGAGTCGTAGAAAATTAATTTTGCTAACGGGACGTTTTAAAAATATAAGTGAGACATTGTTCCATGAAAATGGATTTAAAATGATTGAAATAAATTATTTGGAGAAAACGGGTGAATAAATAATTAAATAAACCAGTAAAATAGAATTAAAAGTAAGTAAAATTCGGGTCCTCACAAAGATACTATGACACTTAATCCCACTAATGCCTTTTACAATTTTCAATCAGAGTGATCATGCTAATTTTTCAGAAGCTCGCATACAAGATTAGAACCCAAATCTTTTTTCTCAGAATCTCCATACATGATCCAACACTTTCAATCTCAAATGATTTACATTCTTATATTTCTACCATAGTACCAACAATACCACAAAAGCATCAACAACATAAAAGTATCAAACATGTTTCACCATGAATGGGCTGCACCTCTAAACTTGAATACTACAAAAATCACTTACCTTTCCTCTAGGTACCCTAAGACACTAAAGATAGTGATCATGTCTAATATGCCAAGATAAATACATATGTAGTTTAAGTTAAACTGCACCCAATGCAAGTAAACACATAATAATTCCACACATTCATAGAAAAACTTAATCAGGTCTGCAATGCTAGCACCATAAATATTTATGACAACTAGCAAAGTTCAAATCTAACCAATATCTATAGAAACTTTGGCCAAATATTTACTGGACTAGTCCATAATAGCAATAGATCCAATCTCTTCAATCGGTTCTACTTTCCCAAATTAAATCGTGATTTCTATTCATATCATAATGGAATATACTATATCCTTCCCAATTTACAAGTATTCCATTAGAAGAAATATTTAGTACTCAAGTGCAAGAATCCAAAAATAGGATAATTCACAACTCAAGCCGGTCGGTCTCAAGAGTAAATCAACCACATTCGAGATTCCTACCTGACGTACATGTCTAATTTCCCAACCATAGCAAGTAGTTTTACACTTAACAGGCCATTCCCCACAGTCCGAGAACTCTCTCCCTGTTTGAAGTCATTAAGAGCTCTAATACCAGCTGTGACCCACCTCACCTTAGAGTGTACCCTAAAGTTTAGCGGATTGCCTACCCAACTCTCGTCAGGACTCACTCACTAACGTTAATTTCACGGATAACACTAACTCCAAAATAAGTGTGAAACTCGTCAATCAAACATTACAAACCATCTAACTTTTTTAAACATTCATACTTATTTGCATAACTAAATGTATCGACATACAAACTGTTCAATCAATTTACTAAATACAAATAGGATAGCAAATACTTAAAACAAAGACTGTAACTCTCAAACTCGCTAACCTTCGGATTCGCAATTTCAATCCCTTATTAAGGAAAACAAATAATGGGATGAGCTAAAAATTCAGTGAGGTTCCAAGAAGACATACAGTCAAATTGGCAAGATAACAATCACATATACCAAATTCATAAAGCAAAGATGGTAAATAATTACAACCAAAATTATTAACAGTTCACATATTCAAATAAACAATTTAACACTAGCAAGAAAAGGATATAATGGCTCCCGCCAGATTCTAGGCAGAGCATCTAGGATTCAAATATTGATACAGCTGATACAGTGGCTCATACTAGATTTCAAATAGAGCACCAAGAATTCAAACGTTGATACAACTGATACGGTGCTCCTATTAGATTCTAGACATAGCACTTAATCATGTTTAGTATTTCACTTGCAGCCAGTTCCGCAGCAGCATTTTTTGAATCCATTGACACTCCGTCAACATTTGAATTATAGTAACAATTTCCGTAGATCACCACTTTACGTCAGTTTTTGTCCACCAATCAACCCCCTACCGGAACCGAAATCCAAAGATAATAGTAGAGGTAATACTCAAGTATACCAGTTCTAGAGGACGCATCCGGTGGATTAAACAATAAACACTATCCATGGTTCATTAATCTCTTTCAACCAAACCCTTGCTAGATCGATTTGACTAACTAGCTGATAGGGGTTTGGGATGCAAATCCAATCACGAATATCAATTCACATGTATATCAAGTCATCCACATGTATGCCAATTCACTTGTAAATAGGATAACAAGAGTTCAGTCAAGTTAGGTTAAGTACGATAAAGTACACACTCGTTTGTTCAATATCAAGTCAAGCAAGTTTAGCAGGTCGAGTGCGATAAAGTACACACTCGCCTTTGCAATAAACAAGTCAAGATATCTTGAAATTTCAGGCAACAAGTCACATTTCGATCAACTAGTCACATGAAGCATCCATCAAGTAAGTTACATGGTCCTAATATGCATTTGGAACACTCATTGACTTATCTCAATCTTTACATTTCAATCACAGGTTCACCCCTAGGCCACTCTTGAATCCTATGATCATATGTAGTAGAGCATGCGGAAAGTAATAAGGCATCAAAATCTCATCAAGACCCAAGGTCAAAGCAAACTAACCTGAGTTCTTAAACCACTACTCAAGCAGCCAAATTTCTAGCAAACATATCCCTTATTTCCCCTTCAAAATTCACAAGGTTTACTTGTTCAAGTCCAATGGAAAACCACATGCATGATAGATCAATGATTCAAACAAAATATGGAGTAAAAATAGGTCAATTATAGTCACAAATTTAGAAGAAAACAAGACAAGACACTTGACGTTCAAATCTGGAAATTTGACCAATAAAACGTTTTAGAGCAAATCATTTTCTCCCTCGTAAACTTTTTTGTTTTAGCTCAAATTCAACATATTCGTGAAGATCAAATTCTTGCCAAGTACCTTGAGTCAAAATGTGTCAAAATTATCATACAAATTCTAGCAATAAAGTTGAAATTTCCAACTATCAAACGTTTTGGGCAAACATTATTTTCCTTCTCTTAAATCGCCTTGTTTTGGCTCAAATCCAACATGCATGTTAAGATTAATATGTTATAAAGTATATTGAGTAACAATGTAAGATTTTTCGGTCACAAATCATGGAGAAAAGCTGGACAATTTCCTCTCTCTCTTTTGGCCAACTCAACAAATTTTTCAAACAGGTTCTTTAAAAACTTTCATCCAAACTACTAATTTTCTCACTCATTTCCATCGAAAATATACCATATATCATTTTTAACAGAAGATGAGGCATATAGCATGAGTTCTTACCAAAGAAATCCTTCAACGTTCCAAATACAATGCTACAAATCAAAACTGTCCATCACATGCCCCTAAATCAAACTTCTAGCAACCTATAGCTGAAAACAATATTTTTGTAGGGCATTTCCATTACCATGCTATGTTACTTTTATATTTTCCAAAAAAGAAATGTAAATACATAACATGAAAGATTAAACTATTACTTAAGACTAGAAAATCAAATTTTCATGCATTTTTATATGAAAAAGAATTATAAAGATCACTAAGACATTTCTGAAAATTGGATCAGAATAAGGGATATAATGTGCTTTATATACGTCTGTCGCGCCCCATTTTTTGAAAAATAAATTTAGGTGATAAAAAATGAGTTTTTGATTTTAGAAAATAAAGAAAAAAGGTTTAAACTGGGACTTAGAAAATGCAACGGTTTGGGCCCAAAATTTAGTCTAAAAAGGATTTTTTAAAAAAATAGAAGTCACCACTTGGTATTGAGTTTAAGCATACCAAATCACCAAAAATATATTTTAAAAAAATAATAAGATATATAAAATCTCTTTTAGACGACTCCAGATCTTTGAAAACAAGAGAAAAATGTTAAGGAGTCACGGTTGAATAAAGGAAGACAAAGATTTGATAAGCTCAAACCTAAGGTACCCTTTCAACCTAACCAAGACTAGTTGCGAAATTTCGTCGAAAATTTTCTCAGTATAATCTATAAAAACTTATCACATTAGGGTGCTTCTATATGGATGCGAATCTAGATCTAGGGGTATCGGGAGGGTTGAAATATCTCTTCAAAGTTTAATTGGTGCAAATCACATTAATTGCAATGCCTAAGAGTGATTCTTTGAAGGGGTCACGAATATGCAATAGATGAGATTCGAAGAAAAGAAAAATTATAATATATAAATATACATGGCCTAAAAGAAAGGAATGCAACATAATAGGTATGGGAGACTAAAATTCATGACATAATTTTCTTTCTTATAGAAGGGATGAGAGCGTGCTAAGACTAAAAAACCATACTTGTTCATTTCCCATATTTGAAGGGTGACTCTCCAAACCTAATCAAACAAATAAACTAACATATTTTTAATTTTCTAAAATGAGATGCAATTCTAAATGATATGGTCCAAACGTATAAAGAGTAAAGGAAAAATAGTAAGGAAAATGTCATGCAAATGAAAATAGCCTAAAAATAGAAAAAATGCATGAAGTGCTATAAATGTCATACAAGGTATGAATCTAATGCAGAAATGGTCTAAAGGGTCGAGCATTAGACTAACCCATTTGTACAACTCCTCACTAGCCTTAGACTAGTGAGAAATCGGGAAGAAAAACCACAACTAGCATTGGACTAGTGTGGTGACGTCATGCATTTATTATAAATAAATAAATCATATAAAATATAATTAAAGCAAATAAACACATAAACCACATAGAGCACGTAACACATAAGCATATTATCCATATGCAAAGACCCTAAAGAAAGTAAATTAACACATAAACACACAAGCATGCAAGCACATAAGTGAAGAAATGCATATAAAGATCTAACTATGATATTTGGGGCCATAACTACAATCTAAGGAGGAAATTTGAAAAATAATAACCTAACTATTACATTTATCTAACTAATTACATTTTTTTGTAAAAATAAAACCTATATATTACATAGCCTAACTAAATACATTTCTTGGGCATCTATCTATTACAATTTAGCATTTAAATGCCATCCAAATATTCATAGAAAATTAAATGGAATAAAATAAATGAAAACTTAAAAATGAATAAAAATGAGTAAATAAAAGCACTCAAAACATGCAATTAACATAAAGAACACATTGGAATGCATAAAAGAATTTAAAATAATAATAGAAGGTGTAGACACCAAATTTTTTATTTTTTTAACTTTATTTGTTTAATTAATTTAATAGGTTTATTTGCTTCAATTCCAGGGTTTTTATTTTTATTTTATTTTATTTTTATTTTATTTTGTTCTGGTTTATTTATTTTTTATTTATTTTTGTCTTCATACTAAATTTCAGAAAAACAAAAGAAAAAGGGAAAAAAGAGAAAAAAGGAAAAAAGAGTGAAAATGACAAATGGGGAGGCATGCATTTGGACAAGTGTCTCTTTTATGTTTTAGACAACTAAGCACCTAAGGGGTGAGGTGTTAGGGACACTTGGTAAGTTTAAGGAATTTTTGGGGGAAAGAAAATGAAAAAGGAAAAAAAGAAAAGATGGGGTTTTAGGGCCGAAAGAGAAAGAGAGCAAAGGGGGGCTTCAGTTGAAAAAAGAAAAGTGCTTCATCGGAGTCTAAAAAAGGAGAACAGAAAAAAAAGAAAGAAACAGGGGGGGCCAAGCAACGAGCAAAAAAAGAAAAAACAGAGACAACGGAACTTAGAGGGGAGCTTAGAATAGAAGGGGGGCAAGAGAAAAAGAAAATGGCAGCGGAGGGAAAAACAGAGGAACCAGGCGACGGGCTGAGCAGATGGAGGAGACAAGCGACGGGAAAAGAAAACCAGCACAAGGGGGAAAATTGAGGGGGACTTCGTGAGGATTCCTAAAGTTCTTTCGAAAAGAAAGAGCAAGAAGCTCTTCTTCTTCGCTCTTCAGTTTTTCTATTTCGATTTTTTGATTTCCGGCTGAGATCAACCAGCTTTTACGTTTGACCATCAGTACTTTCTACGGCAACAAGGAGATTTTCCTTCGATAGTTGATCAGCAATGCCTCCGATGCCTTGGACAAGATCCGCTTCGAGAGCTTGACTGACAAAAGCAAGCTTGATGCTTAACAGGAGCTCTTCATCCGGCTGGTGCCCGATAAGGTCAACAAAACTCTCTCCCTCATCGACAGCGACGTTGGCATGACTAAAGCAGACTTGGTGAACAATTTGGGGACAATTGCAAGGTCTGGTACAAAGGAGTTTATGGAGGCGTCGCAGGCAGGGGCTGATGTGAGCACGATTGGACAATTTGGTGTTGGATTCTGTTCTACGTACACCACACTTCACCAGAATTCACCGTCCCGCCTGCAGATTTTCACCGAGCAAAAGCACGGTAAGCCATCTCTTTCCCTTTGAATATCAGTTTTTCTTTCTTCGTCGAATGTAAACGCTGGAATCCCGAAACATGTCTCTTGTGAATTTGAAATTGCAATTTTCCTGTTGATTCTCTGTAAATTTTTTATCGCACATGTTTTCTGTGTTTGTTTGGGCTGATGTTTTTTGGATTTCTGAATAATTTTGGGCCAATTATAGCTGCATTTGAGTAAGGAATTAGTGAAATTTTTAATGTCCCCAACCTGTTCGATGAAATGCCCAACTGTGAGTTCGGCTTGAAGAACGAATGGATTTCTGTTTTTGTATAACATTCGGTCAGTCCAATGTTTGTCCGGACAAAAAATGATAATTTTGAGAGATTTCAATATGCTGGTTTTTGCACCTTTTCTGTTTCTTTTTCTTCTGTTTCTTATCCTTGCCCTTGTATGAATTCGAGTTTTATCTGGAATTGGTGTGCAAGAAAGCATATGCGAGTTGTATTCGTTCTTTGGGGAATGGTCAGAGTTGAATTGTTGTGATGTTGTTTTTGTCCGCGAAGAAAGCTGAAATGGCAGCCGATGTCTTTTGATCCTCAATGGTTTAATGTTCTTGATTTGGTTATGTTAATAAAAAAAAAAGGGTTGTGATAATCAAAGGGGATTATGTTAATCCGAAACTCAGGCTTTAATTTGGGTTTGTGCATGATATATACAATGAATAGGCTTTCGATTGCAGAACCCAGAAATTAGCGTCGAAGAAGAGAGCTTCTGCGGAGCCTGAAGCATAAATTTCTGAAAATTGCAATTGAACCCTTTATTTTCTGCCTAATTTCACTGTGGCCCAAAATCTGGAAAAATTGAACTAATTTTGTCCTTTTAAGTTTAATCCTCTGTTTGCATATTTTATGTGACTTTGTGGATAGATTAATTCTTGATTTTGGGTCATGATTGTGGCTTAATAATTTTTGTTGATTTGTTTATCTTGTTGGGTTTAGTGAAACAAGTGTTTTGGATTAAGAGGTTATTTTGTTTGGGCTTAAGGAACTGGTTTAGTTTATTTTGTTGAATTTTTGACTTGGGCTTAGGAACATAGAGCCCAACATTTTTGGTTGGGTTTTTAGGATTGAGTTTGTGATTAATTTAGTTGGATTCAATTCGTAAGAACAATTAGGCTAGCCCATCTGTTTTGCTTGGGTTTCGATTGGGCTAGGGAAGGTTTTGGCCCAAACAAATAAATAAAATGGCCCAATAGCCTGTTTTTCTAAGAATCTGGTAACTGGATTTGCAAATCAGTCCCTAGATTTTCATTTATTATATTATGGCCCTAAAAACATTTGATCTCTTTCAATTGGGTCCCAGGTTTAATTGCAAATAGGCCCCTAAACTTTATTTTTCTTATAATTGGACCCCAAAGCTTTATTAATTTTTGCAATTAAGTCCCTTCTTCTTTTAACTTCTTAAATGTGGGTTGTTTACATGATTTAATTGATTCAATTTTATGTTTATTTTTATCTTTTGCGATTATTTGTTAACTAAAGTGATGCCTTGACCCTTTCTTTGTTTTTTGGAGGGAAAATAAGTGATTTCATTTTATTAGGGCCCCAATTCAAGGGAGGTATACCCTGAACTCTTATTTCTTACTTTATTTGACTCTACGTGCCCCATGTGACTTTACGTGTTTGATTGCATGCCTCTTGAATGTTTTTTACTATTTTATTTATTTATTTATTTATTTGTTTGCTTTATTGGCTTTAGTTTTGTATATTTATTTTAGTTCAATTTTGATCATTTGAAAGGCACTTGAATGCCAAATTTGTAATAGTTAGGTATTTATTTTAATTATTTCATTTCATATTCCCCTTTTAGATTGTAGTAGGCCCCCTCTCAAATGTAATAGTTAGGGCTTGTTTGCTTTGTGTGTTTTGCATGTTTATGTGCTATGTGTTACCGCTTTCCTGGGATTTAGCATCTAGATATGCATGTTTATGTGTTATGTGAATTACGTGCTCACATGCCTACTTGCTTTAACTATGCCCATTTACTTGTATATATATGGTGAATGCAAATGCACGATATAACCGTGGCTAGTCCAATACTAGTCATGGTTACTTATTCTCGATCGCTCACAAGTCCAATGCTTGTGAGAGAGCGTTAGTAAAGGGCTAGTCCAATGCTAGACCCAAATAGGGCCGTCCCTCGCTAGTACATGCTCGCATGCCCTCACTATATTTTCATGCATTTGTTAATTTTTACATTTTTGCATGATCCTTTCCCCTTTTCCCATATTCTAAGCATGATCTTTAGGACTTTGCATTTCACTCTAGTCATTAGGGTCATTTGCTTGATTAGTTTAGGGAGTCACCCTTCTGGTAAGGGGAATGGACGAGTTTGGCTACACATTGCCTTAGCACGCTCATTCTTTTTCTAACCAAAAGGAAAAGCAAAAGTCACGATTTAGGGTCTACTCGTACCCGTCTTGCTTGCATTCCTCTAGGGTTCATGCATTTCATTTTCACTTTGCACTCTCATCTCATATTCTATCCCTTTTTCTACATTTTTCACTTCACATGACTCTTATCTTACACATTCTCACTCTACCACTAGCACTTTACATACTACCACTGAGCACACATGCACTTCACACTATCACTTTACATACCTCACCTTGCACCCCCATTTGCACACTCCCACTGACACACTATTATTTTTATTATTACCTTTTTCACACAAGCTCATGTTTTCACATTGCATACATTCATTTCATTCATTCTTTTGTCATTAGCATTACTCGTGACCTCTTGGAGGGCTTATCCTTGGCTATCACAACTCATGTGATTTAGTCCGTTCGAGCCTCTAAGAGATATTTGTCCCTTCCGATTCCTCATTAGGTTTAGGATTGCATTCATATTAGTTACATCCAAATGCGATACATCTTTTGGTTAGAAATTAGGAAAATCTTGACTAAATCATGCAACTAGCTTAGGCTAGGTTGAGAGGGTGCCTTAGACATTGTCTTTGCCTTCCCTCTCTTCAACTGCGACCCCCGAACCATTTTTTCTCTGATTTATCGTAGATTTTGGAGTCAATCTAAAAAGGTTTTACATTTAAATCCACGTTTTTTGGGTGACTTGGTATACCCTAACTCAATGCCAAGTGGCGACTCCTACATTTTACCAAAACATTTTTAGATTACTATTTTTGGCCAAAACGTCGCATTTCAAAGTCCCATGGCCTTTCCCTTTCATTTTCACACGCATCACCATTTTTTCAAACCATACTTCACTCACTTATCATTTATTTTTATAAAAAATGGGGCGCGACAGCTTGGCGACTCCACTGGGGACTTCCTAAGTGGGTCCGAGCACTTGATTTAGTTATTCTTATCCTTTTCTACCCTTTTCATGTATTGCATTTGGATGTTTAGGGTTGCATTTTTCCTTTTTAGGATTTTTGCATTTCACGCGTATCAACTCACTCCCTCATTTGCGTACGATTTGATGGATGGATGGTTTATTTATGTGATTCTGCGCTTTGCATTGCATTTGGGTGGGGGAATATTACCCTAGAGCCTCACGTCGGTTCTCGATTCCTCCCCTCCAAATAGGAGCACTAGCATACGTGCATACGCTTTATTATTTATCCCTCCTTTATTTTTCTTTTAGTGGCTTGTCACGCCACTCCACCCCTATTAGGATTAGGCGACCCACTTGAGTGACGCCCCCACTTCTCCCAAGGGCGAACCCAAGGGTATCTGCGGAACGCCTGCCTAGCTCTCGCCAGGACTCGAGACAAATCAATTCAAACTTAACAATATATAACAATTTATACCAGTCTAATAAGGAAAAATCGCTTCCATAAACGAATATCCAAGTCTTGTACCACGTGTTCAAAATACATCCGTTATCCAATTCTTACGTCAGGATCCAAAAGATACATCAATTCCCAAATATATACAATAGCCAAAATGTCTAGTCAATTACAATTGAAACCCTAATACAAAAGTACATCCAAAGGGTTCCAACGAGTTTTACTCCATCCATTCCTGTTAAGGAAAACAAATCTACGGGGTGAGCGAAACGCTCGTGAGGCCAAGAAAACACACATGCAAGCACGTTGTCCAAATAACAATCCCAATATTCAAGTAATTTACAATTCGAGCGAGAAAAATAAACAGAAACAATTCAAGGATATAGGAGCTCTCAGGAGCTATTTTCCTCTTGCTTTGCCACGGCTCGATCCGATACCCCCTCGTGATGACACTCCGTTATCCTGGTGGGTATTTTATCCGTAGAAACTTCACTTATTACTTCCTCCGACCAACATTCCACCCTCTCGGATCCGAAACCAAACACGCACGAAAAAAAGGTAATACTCGTCGAGTATGCCACATGAGATCTCAAGAGATCAAGTTTTGATTTTTGAACACGCACGGAAAGGGCGATACTCCACGAGTATGCCGAACAAGATCTCAAAAGATCAAGTTGTGTTTTGTTATTCTCTTGGTTTATCAAACTTCTCGACCAAGCCCATGCCGGCTCGGGTTGTAAGATTGGTTAAGAGAATTGGGCGTCCCCATAAGTCGAGGAGGTTCACTCCACCCGACAACAAGACACGCACGACATACACGACATGCATGGCAACACGACACGCACACGAAAACGGGTATATTTTAGTCGACGAGATTCACTCAATCGACTTTGAAAACCAAGTTAATACAAGTAAAGTTCAAGTAAAGGAGAGCGAGTGCGATAAAGTACACACTCGTCTCATCAAGTGATATTCACGTATATAAGCAGGTAAATCAAGTAAACACGACAAGTCATGCACTTGACACTCACCAATTCAAAAGTAATTGAGCGAGAAAATCTTTAGTTGTCCCCTCCGGGATTCTTTTCAAGACTCGCTTGAGCACCTGAAGCAATTAACAAGTATTTTTCACTCACAATCACGTATTAATCAAGAAAGGAGTTACGCTTATTTGGACTAGTCAATACCTCAAACCAAGAACCTTAGCCACTCAAAATAAAGGTTCAAAAGTGAGGTTTTATTAACACAAGAAAAACTGATTTCCTTCATGAAATCAAGTTTAAAGCGATCAATTATCATCAAGAAGGAGTAACAAGTTTTCAAATTTTCATTTTCTAAGAAATCAGCAAATTTCAGCTTTGCGCGTCAAATTTAGAAAAAATCAGATCTTGCACTCAGTAGGTCCAAAATTATAAAACTTGGTACCGTTGGAAACCTCTTAGAAAGTACTAAAAGTTCTTAAAAGACACTTTTCCATGAATCTAAGTGGAAGGTATTCAAAAATGAGCTTGAAGGTACAGGTTCGGCGTACAAGGCAGAATTAAGTTGGATTTCGGCCAACTTTGGAAATTCGGCACGATTCACATGTTGCAAACCGGCCTCTGAAATTTACAGCTCAATTAGTGTTACAAGTTAGGTTTATAATAAAACAAGCGGATCAAGAATCGGAGTTTCGAGTACCGAGATACGGTAGCTCAAAGTTGAGGAAGATTCAAGACTGAAGAAGAATTTCCAGTTTTGAACCTCCAACACTAGCAATTTAATTCGGTATCGAAACGAACTTGAATTGGTGCCAAAATTGGCAGTATTTTACTCCTATATGTAAGGTATTCCTCTATCAAATTTCAGGGAAAAATACCCTCGGGAAGGTAGTTAATTAGTCAACCAAAGTTCAGGAAAAATTCTAAGGCAATCTGCCTTGTGACTTTCATTTCACAATTTCAAATCGTTTAACCAAGAAAACTATCCGAACATGGTTCATTTGTGAAACAAAGGTCTAAGACACATCCATGATACCTTTGGTAAGTGATGAGCATCAAGAACTTCAATTAATAAAATCATTCCCAAGTTTTGCCCCAAATCAGTCCAAATACTACGTTTTTCCAAAACAGGGCAGTCCTCTTGTTTTAGTCACAACTCAATCAATTTAACTCGGAATGAGGCATGGTTTATGGCGTTAGAAAATAAATTCACGGGACTAAAAGTTCACAGAAGGAAATTTTCTGAAATTTGGCAAGCAACCAGCTCAAAATTGAGCCTCAAGTTGCTGCCTAAACAAGCCATTCCAGCAAATCCGAGAGACAGGACAGCTAACTTAAAACGTTTGGTTCGGATCACTCACAAAGAATCAGAACGTGCATTTTATCTCAAATTAAAGCTAGGAATGTCTAGTTTCAAACGCCACCAACGGCACTTGATTTCGATACCCGAGGACAGAGTTATGGCCAAAATACAACCACTGGACAGTTTTACCCGAAAATAATTTTCCAGCATGCCTAGTTCATGAATAAATTCATTTGCCCATCCAATCATTAATGTTTTCCAACGAAAATTTCTACACACATAATATAACATATACACATCAGGATTATGCCAATAAATCACCAAAAATGGGCCTTATCATGGCCGAACAAAACAGGGGCAGATTCGGCAATTTCTGGTCATGACCTCTACTTGAGTTCCCAACAATAACACTCCATAAATTCATCATTATAACCATTAAACTACCATTAAATCCAACATTGATCCTCAAATCAGCAACAACAACCCAAGTGTGGGAATACAAAGAGCCCACTATCACATTTTACATCCATATCAAGCTAACCAAATGCATGCATGAACTTAACAAGGTAAGATAGCTTCCAAACTTCAAGTTTCCAAGAGTGGATCATCACTTATTTTGGGTTGATGTTCAGCAGAATTTTCGGCCCTCTATTACCCCAGAAAAACCGTGATTTCCAGCCCTTGTTTGCAGCTCAAAATGCTCCTCAAGTGTCAAGCTAGGTGTGGTGCAAGTTTGGTTGAATTTGGAGATGATTTGGGGTGGTTTTGAGTGAGATTAGTGAGCTGAAATTTTGAAGCAAGGGAGTTAGAGAGAGGAGGGTGTTTGGTCGGCTATGAGGAGAGAGAAGATGGAGAGAAATCTGATTTCCTTTAGCTTCCAAGAGAAGGTGAAATAAGTGGTGGAAATTCACCCAAAAGTCAACTCTCATTAGGGGCGCGTTTGGCGCGATTAGGTTCGATTTTCTCGCGCGTTTGGTTCACTAGTGCACTGAACCTCCAATGCATTTATATTCATGTAAGTGTTATTCACTCTTAATTGTCCCGATATAAGGGTCTAAAGTCCCTCAAATAACGTCGCGCGTGTGAAAACGCGTACCGTCAATTTTAACGCTATAACGCGAAACTTCCAATAAATTCTTATAACGATTGCGCTACTAACTATCACTTGAGTATTTACTCATAAGATTACCTATTTTAGGACCATAGTACAAGTCTCCAATATTCCAAGCTTATTGTGTTACTACGCGGATAAAATCTCCAAGTACTATTCACTATTTTTACTAGACGTACTCCAGGAAATTAATTTTTGAAACGAATCATTTTAAAAATATAACGAAGTTATATTACCATGTATTTAGGTCTAATAAGACTAGAAAATATTCCTCGAAGCGAAAATCCAATTAAATAATTTATTAAGCCATAAATTAGGCATAAAATAATAGTTTTTACGAGTCCTCACAACTTGGACGTGTGATCGCGACACGACGTGTGCGTAGCATGATCCGAGTGGTCTCTCAATCTTCCACTTTAAGCTTTGGGTTAATAGCCTTTAGCTTTTAGTCGAAGATTGGGGATTTTTGATAGATTCACTCAGACATGTAGCCGTGACACAACGTGTGCGTAGCAGTGTCTGGGGAATCGCTCGAGCCACCGACAAAAAACCTTGGGATTGATGACCTTTGGTTTCCAAGTCTGAAGGCTCGGGGACCTAAAACCTATCTAGTCTAGATGCATTAGTGAGCCAATGCCTCATGCATCCATAATAGTTTACCTAGGGTAGAGTCTGCCTTACCCTATTAGGGACACTATTCACGAGGGGAGGGATCCAACCCCTTTTTTTCTTTCTATTGCTTTATCTCTTTGTATTGTTTTGCTACAATGTGTTACGTGTATTTATCTGATTGAACTAACTTTTCTTGGTTTTGTCTCCATTGCACTCATAAGCCCTAGAAAGTGAGAGTCCTGGTATGGTACTCTCTAGGAGTCTGCCCTATTTGATGTGACACGTTTAAATTCAATACTTCGCATTTGCAGCATGAATACATTTCATTTTTAGGCTCACCCCGGCATACAAAAAGGGGGTTCCCTTAGGTCACGTTTCATTTGTATACTGCATGTTTTATCGCCTTGATAAATTGGCATCATGCATAAGCCTTAGAGGGAATGCCATTTAGGGGATCCCACGATAGGAATAAACCACCTTATGTCTCGGACAAGTAGTCCAATGAGACTTGCATGTTTATGTTTCTTGTACCTTCCAAAGGGGTAGTGCACAAGGTAAGGTAGAATCTGATCTTCTTCCATAATCGTATAACAAATTTTGCACATTAGAATATGAACATCTAACAATCATTTTTTTGGCCATTTATCAAAAACTGGTAAAAATTCCTTGCGTAAAGGACATTAATTTGAAGAAATTTACAAATGGTCCCTCATTGTTGAGACGATAAACATATTGAGGCCAAATCTTGATTTTAGAAGGCTCATAGATTAATATATCGCAATAAATTTTTGAAACTACCAATGGATAGATTGATTTTTTTTAAATAAGCTGTCAATTCCATTCAATTCATTGGACCGTTTTATTCAATCAAATTCATCCAATCCATTTTATCAATTTGTTCATTTTTAAGGCAATCTAGTCGATTTTGAATAGATCACCAATTTCATTCAATTCATTTGATTAGTTCTTAGGGCAATCTTATCGATTTTGAATAAATCATTAATTTCGTCCGATCCATTTGACTAGTTTACCTATTTTTAGGACAATTCGATCAATTTTGAATAAATCATCATTTCACTCGATCTATTTGATCAACTGATTTCATTCAATTCATTTGATTAGTTTAATTCATTTTCAGGGTTATCCATTCAATTTTGAATAAATAATCAAATTTCATTCAATTCATTTGACCAGTTTACCTTTTTTAAGGTAATCTAGTCGGTTCTGAATAAATCATCAATTTCATCCTATTCATTTGACCCGCTTATTCCCTTCAGGGTTTAAGTCTAAGGTTCACTGAATAAATTAGTCGAGACATTGCAATCCTTTCAAGAGTAGAGTCTTTTACACATTATTTTGTGTGTTGATCAAAGCAGGCAATCCATTCGGACTTTGTCCTCATTTTTAGGACAAATGTCTCTTCTCACTTCAATTGACCAAACTTGTTAAAATTATTTTTCACTCAATAAGTTGGTCGGATTCATCAGGTATTGTATAGTGCCTACCCCCAGAGGATTGCATTTTCATGCTAGACCTACCCTTGGCATAAAAGGGCTCCCTCATAGGACATGCATACCGATTTTACAATTTTGCTTACTAACTTTGGGTATTTTGTTCTTTTATTTTTCCCCCTCCCCTGCATTTATAAAAAAGATTTCAATGACGTAAAAATATTCTTTCTATATTTAATAACGATTTTGTCTAATAAATCCTGAAAATTACAAGTATTACTTGATTTTTGGGCAGGCCCTACAATGTAAATTTGAAAATTCATCTAAAAGCGTTCGTGTCAAACATTTAAGAGGTTTCATTGCGCAAAGGAAAAGGGGGCTATTAAGAGAGAAAAGTGTGTGCACATGTGCAAAGGAGTTCTTTAGAATTTTTCTCATACGTATTGCTTTTAAAAATTTTTCAAACGTTGGCAATAATGAAACTTTTATTCAGATAATTATTTGTTTTGCATATACTCATGTACATTTCATTCTTTATTGAGCTCATTAAGAGATTTCATGATGAATTTTAAGAAATAAGACTAAATCGAGATTTTTTCAACCTTTTGCCTGAAAATTCACAAATGTATACACCAGATTGGTGATCCGAGCTATGCAATAAGAGTGCTCAGAATTAAAAGAGGTCACTCAAAAGACCCAATACGATATCTTTTTCTCCTTCACTGTACAATTCATTTTTGCTTACTTCTATTAGCCCCCCAAATTGCAAATTGGGGCAATCTTTGTTTAAAAGTGTCCACTGTGTCTAACCAGATTTAATTCACATCTAAGTGAAAGAAAAAATGTACATCACTTCTTCTTTGTTTTGAAAATTTGGAATGATACTTTAGGCTTTCGTTTCTCTATCTATACAGACTTTATCATTTGCTCTCCCATTTGAGCCTTAAAAGAATAATTTCGTTTCAAATAAGGGCCTTAATGATCACTGCCCTACATTGGAAAAATTTTCAAAAGGGAATGGGTTCTCAATGAGCTATTCTTTACTTTGGTTGTCATGAGGCGTAAGAATGATGCTTTGGCCATCGTTTCTACAACCTAAACACTGATTACCCCTTGCATCCTCATTTGAGCCAAAATAGGTGGTTCTTTTCGAATGCACTTATGATCGCACCCCACATTGGGGAAGGAGATTTGGGAATTTTGCAAGAAAAATGCTAAATTAAAAGAAAGAAAGGGAAAGGGAACCGCAAATTGGGGAAATTTGATTCTACCTGGGTTTCAATTTTGAAAAGAAAAGAAAAGAAAAGAGAAAAATGACGAGTTTTGTCCGGCGGATCACTTATGTTTCACAAATATGGATGAACAAGAGTCTTCCTCAGTCAATTAATTCAGATACATACAAGAAATTTCGCATGAATGAAAGTTTCCTTTCAGGGTCAATGTGAGGAATGGAGCGAAAGTCAGGCCGTCTTACTTTCCAATCAAACATTCTATCCCTAGTTATCCCTTTTGAACTTTCAGAATAAATTATTTCGTTTGGAAAACCCTGAGAATCTCGAACCCCACATTGGGGTAAATTGAGTTTTGGAAAAGAAGGGAAAAGAAAAATCCCAAACTGGGGCAAATTTAATTTTTGAAGGAAGGCCGAAAGAAAAGAAAATGAAAGAAAAGAAAACCTCGGTGAATGAAACGACCGAAGGCCAAAAAAGAGAAGAAAGAAAAGAAAAGAAAAGAAGGAAAATGAAAGGAAAAGCCTCAATGGAGAATGAACTGGGGCAAACTTTGATTTAACCCTAAATAGGGTTGGCGCAACAATGCGATCTCAGATTACTTAAACCACTTTTGAAATCTGCCTTCAAACCTTGACTTTTCTAAAACACCCCACCAGACCCCATTACAAAAACTTAAAGTCCTGACTTCTGTTCTTTGCAATGGCCCTGTCAAGAAAATTTCTGATGCCAGAAAATTTTATCTGTATTTCTGAATTGCTTCTGTATGGGGTTGACACTACTCACCATGTGAAAATCCACCAGGTCGAGAAAAAGAAAAAAAGAAAAAAGAAGCAAAAGTAAATGCAAGGAAAAATTCGACGCTGAAGTCCCTGGTGAATGATGAGGAAAAATGCAAACAAAGTCCGAGATCTTTGAGTACGAAATGAGAGCAATTTTGAGAAAAATGCGATCTTCGGTGCAATACCCTCGGAAATTTTTTCTTTAACTATCGTTTTCCAGCCGCATTACAAGCTCATAACGTCCATCGCTGACTTATCCCTCATGACAACTCAAAGCAAGGGTTACACTCCTAAGAAATCTATCTGTCACTCATGATCATACGATTATAACCTGTTTTCGCATGTTTTGGTATCGTTTCTACCCCTCTGTTACAAGTTTACAAAGTTTATGTGTTGACTAAGTTTTCTTAAGAAATGAGGGTGACAAACTATTTGCTTTTACTAAGATGTGATATCGAATGGGCACAAAAATAAGACAAATCTTGACCTCCCATTTCCTTTAGCCACTTCCAAATCAGAAATAACGCCCACTTGATTGGTCCTGAAAGATGAGCCAACAAGAAGTGGTGACCCGTTACCCTAAGCACCGATGCTAAGGTGAGGAAGAAATCTTCTGTGATTTGGTTTTATTTCGAGAGATTCCTCATGAAATTTTCTGTTAGGAAACATAGTTTCTTACATTGTTCAAATACATGGAGAGTCATCCAAACAAATTTTTACAATTAAATGGGTCCACACTGGGGCAAATTTTCATTTGAGAGATTTTACAAAATGGGCTCATATTGGGGCAAATTTTTGTTTATGAGATTTCGTAAAATGGGCCCACACTGGGGCAAATTTTTTGTAATACATTTGAGGTTTTCGTCCAAGAATCAAATAATACATTTTTCGAATCAATCACGCTACTCTTTTCATGAAATTTAAGTGCATGTCATACTTTGGTAAGCCCCCCTGTGCAGAACGATTAGTCGATCTTTTTTCTTCTTTGGATCATAATTCCATGAAATTGAAGAAATTGACATAGTTCTTTTCGTTGATATGTTATACTACTACAATTGTAGTACATTTGGATAAAATCTAATCGGGTTCAAATAGTTCTTTTTGATTCCTGTCAAAAAAAGGAAGGTATTTATGGCTGAAATCGACGAAAGAGCATCTGGTGATGTGGAAGACCGATGCTGAAGAAAGAGAAGAAAGAAGGGAAAAGGGCCCTACACTGGGGCAAATTATTTTTGAAAAGGTTCTCTCGAAAAGATCAAAAATAAAACAAAAAAACAAAAAAAAATCAAATTTAATTTCTTGTGGGCGAAGTTTCAGCGTATGCCGCGCACCCTTCTATCCCCCCCCTTTCTTGACAATCACACTTAATTTCTTGACCAATTGGAGGGCAAGATTGGGTCTTATCCCACTGACCATCACAAACATCACGTTGGGCCTGGATTTTGTGCCGCCAACATCACAAAGATCACGTTGGGCCTGAATTTTGTACCGCCAACATCACAAAGATCATGTTGGGCCGGAATTTTGTACCGTCAACATCACAAAGATCACGTTGGGCCTGGATTTTGTACCGCCAACATCACAAAGTTCACGTTGGGACTGGACTTTCTATCGCCAACATCACAAAAATCACGTTGGGCCTGGATTTTGTGCCGCCGACATAACAAAGATCACGTTGGGCCTGGACTTTGTGCTGCCAACATCCCGTTGGGTCAGTCCCACTAGTGCGCCTTTCATTTACACTGTCATTAGCCGTTGGGTCAGTCCCACTAGTGAGCCTTTCATTTACATTGCATTTCATGTATTATTGCCGCTAAACATGGGTCAGTCCCACTAGCGTGCATTTTATTTTTCACCGCCACTGAACATGGGTTAGTCCCACCAGTGTGCATTTCATTTTCATTGCCGCTAAACATGGGTCAGTCCACTAGCGTGCATTTCATTTTCACCGCCACTTGGGTCAGTCCCACCAGTGTACATTTCATTTTCATTGCCGCTAAACATGGGTCAGTCCCACTAGTGTGCATTTCATTTTCATTACCACTAAACATGGGTCAGTCCCACTAGTGTGCATTTTTATTTTCATCGCCACTGAACATGGGTCAGTCCCACCAGTGAGCCTTTCATTTACACTGTCACTAGCCGTTGGGTCAGTCCCACTAGTGAGCATTTCATTTTCATTACCACTAAACATGGGTCAGTCCCACTAGTGTACATTTTGTTTTCATTGCCGCTAAACATGGGTTAGTCCCACTAGCGTGAATATTTTTATTTACATCGCCACTGAACATCGGCCAGTCCCACCAGTGAGCATTTCATTTCCACTGCCATTAAACATGGGTTAGTCCCACCAGTGAGCATTTCATTTTCTTTGCCACTAAACATGGGTTAGTCCCACTAGTGAGCACTTCATTTCTTGTTCGGGTCAGTCTCAAAACTTCGGGTCAGTCCCATGATTTTAAATTTTGTTCGGGTCAGTCCCATGATTTTAAATTTTTGTTCGGGTCAGTCCCATGATTTTAAGTTTTGTTCGGGTCAGTCCCATGATTTTAAATTTTTCGGGTCAGTCCCATGATTTTAAATTTTATTCGGGTCAGTCCCATGATTTTAAATTTTGTTCGGGTCAGTCCCATGATTTATTTTATTTCGGGTCAGTCCCATGATTAAATTTTCCGTTCGGATCATTCCCATTTTAAATTTCTTATTCGGATCAGTCCCATTTTAAATTCTTCGTCTGGGTTAGTCCCATTTTAAAATTTTTGTGAAAGGAGGTCAGTCCTCATTTTCAAAGACGGCAGTCGTTCGAATAGTGGCAACCGAATGACACAGGTAAATATTTGATGTCTACTTCTTTGTCTCAAGTTTTTTCAAAACTCAGACAAAGAGGGGCAAACTATAGACACCAAATTTTTGATTTTTTTAACTTTATTTGTTTAATTAATTTAATAGGTTTATTTGCTTCAATTCTAGGGTTTTTATTTTTATTTTATTTTATTTTTATTTTATTTTGTTCTGGTTTATTTTATTTTTTATTTATTTTTGTCTTCATACTAAATTTCAGAAAAACAAAAGAAAAAGGGAAAAAAGAGAAAAAAAGGAAAAAAGAATGAAAATGACAAGTGGGGAGGCATGCATTTGGACAAGTGTCTCTTTTATGTTTTATACAACTAAGCACCTAAGGGGTGAGGTGTTAGGGACACTTGGTAAGTTTAAGGAATTTTTGGGGGAAAGAAAATGAAAAAGGAAAAAAAGAAAAGATAGGGTTTTAGGGCCGAAAGAGAAAAAGAGCAAAGGGGGGCTTCAGTTGAAAAAAGAAAAGTGCTTTATCGGAGTCTAAAAAAGGAGAACAGAAAAAAAAGAAAGAAACAGGGGGGGCCAAGCAACGAGGAAAAAAAAGAAGAAACAGAGACAACGGAAATTAGAGGGGAGCTTAGAATAGAAGGGGGGCAAGAGAAAAAGAAAATGGCAGCGGAGGGAAAAACAGAGGAACCAGGCGACGGGCTGAGCAGATGGAGGAGACAAGCGACGGGAAAAGAAAACCAGCACAAGGGGGAAAATTGAGGGGGACTTCGTGAGGATTCCTAAAGTTCTTTCGAAAAGAAAGAGCAAGAAGCTCTTCTTCTTCGCTCTTCAGTTTTTCTATTTCGATTTTTTGATTTCCGGCTGAGATCAACTAGCTTTTGCGTTTGATCATCAGTACTTTCTATGGCAACAAGGAGATTTTCCTTCGATAGTTGATCAGCAATGCCTCCGATGCCTTGGACAAGATCCGCTTCGAGAGCTTGACAAGAGCAAGCTTGATGCCTAACAGGAGCTCTTCATCCTGCTGGTGCCCGATAAGGTCAACAAAACTCTCTCCCTCATCGACAGCGGTGTTGGCATGACCAAAGCAAACTTGGTGAACAATTTGGGGACAATTGCAAGGTCTGGTACAAAGGAGTTTATGGAGGCGTCGCAGGCAGGGGCTGATGTGAGCATGATTGGACAATTTGGTGTTGGATTCTGTTCTGCGTACACCACACTTCACCAGAATTCACCGTCCCGCCTGCAGATTTTCACCGAGCAAAAGCACGGTAAGCCATCTCTTTCCCTTTGAATATCAGTTTTTCTTTCTTCGTCGAATGTAAACGCTGGAATCCCGAAACATGTCTCTTGTGAATTTGAAATTGCAATTTTCCTGTTGATTCTCTATAAATTTTTGATCGCACATGTTTTCTGTGTTTCTTTGGGCTGATGTTCTTTGGATTTCTGAATAATTTTGGGCCAATTATAGCTGCATTTGAGTAAGGAATTAGTGAAATTTTTAATGTCCCCAACCTGTTCGATGAAATGCCCAACTGTGAGTTCGGCTTGAAGAACGAATGGATTTCTGTTTTTGTATAACATTCGGTCAGTCCAATGTTTGTCCGGACAAAAAATGAGAATTTTGAGAGATTTCGATATGCCGGTTTTTGCACCTTTTCTGTTTCTTTTTCTTCTGTTTCTTATCCTTGCCCTTGTATGAATTCGAGTTTTATCTGGAATTGGTGTGCAAGAAAGCATATGCGAGTTGTATTCGTTCTTTGGGGAATGGTCAGAGTTGAATTGTTGTGATGTTGTTTTTGTCCGCGAAGAAGGCTGAAATGGCAGCCAATGTGTTTTGATCCTCAATGGTTTAATGTTCTTGATTTGGTTATGTTAATAAAAAAAAAAGGGTTGTGATAATCAAAGGGGATTATGTTAATCCGAAACTCAGGCTTTAATTTGGGTTTGTGCATGATGTATACACTGAATAGGCTTTCGATTGCAGAACCCAGAAATTAGCGTCGAAGAAGAGAGCTTCTTCGGAGCCTGAAGCATAAATTTCTGAAAAATGCAATTGAACCCTTTATTTTCTGCCTAATTTCACTGTGGCCCAAAATCTGGAAAAATTGAACTAATTTTGTCCTTTTAAGTTTAATCCTCTGTTTGCATATTTTATGTGACTTTGTGGATAGATTAATTCTTGATTTTGGGTCATGATTGTGGCTTAATAATTTTAGTTGATTTGTTTATCTTGTTGGGTTTAGTGAAACAAGTGTTTTGGATTAAGAGGTTATTTTGTTTGGGCTTAAGGTACTGGTTTAGTTTAGTTTGTTGAATTTTTGACTTGGGCTTAGGAACATAGAGCCCAACATTTTTGGTTGGGTTTTTAGGATTGAGTTTGTGATTAATTTAGTTGGATTCAATTCGTAAGAACAATTAGGCTAGCCCATCTGTTTTGCTTGGGTTTCGATTGGGCTAGGGAAGGTTTTGGCCCAAACAAATAAATAAAATGGCCCAATAGCCTGTTTTTCTAAGAATCTGGTAACTGGATTTGCAAATCAGTCCCTAGATTTTCATTTATTATATTATGGCCCTAAAAACATTTGATCTCTTTCAATTGGGTCCCAGGTTTAATTGCAAATAGGCCCCTAAACTTTATTTTTCTTATAATTGGACCCCAAAGCTTTATTAATTTTTGCAATTAAGTCCCTTCTTCTTTTAACTTCTTAAATGTGGGTTGTTTACATGATTTAATTGATTCAATTTTATGTTTATTTTTATCTTTTGCGATTATTTGTTAACTAAAGTGATGCCTTGACCCTTTCTTTGTTTTTTGGAGGGAAAATAAGTGATTTCATTTCATTAGGGCCCCAATTCAAGGGAGGTATACCCTGAACTCTTATTTCTTACTTTATTTGACTCTACGTGCCCTATGTGACTTTACGTGTTTGATTGCATGCCTCTTGAATGTTTTTTACTATTTTATTTATTTATTTATTTATTTGTTTGCTTTATTGGCTTTAGTTTTGTATATTTATTTTAGTTCAATTTTGATCATTTGAAAGGCACTTGAATGCCAAATTTGTAATAGTTAGGTATTTATTTTAATTATTTCATTTCATATTCCCCTTTTAGATTGTAGTAGGCCCCCTCTCAAATGTAATAGTTAGGGCTTGTTTGCTTTGTGTGTTTTGCATGTTTATGTGCTATGTGTTACCGCTTTCCTGGGATTTAGCATCTAGATATGCATGTTTATGTGTTATGTGAATTACGTGCTCACATGCCTACTTGCTTTAACTATGCCCATTTACTTGTATATATATGGTGAATGCAAATGCACGATATAACCGTGGCTAGTCCAATACTAGTCATGGTTACTTATTCTCGATCGCTCACAAGTCCAATGCTTGTGAGAGAGCGTTAGTAATGGGCTAGTCCAATGCTAGACCCAAATAGGGCCGTCCCTCGCTAGTACATGCTCGCATGCCCTCACTACATTTTCATGCATTTGTTAGTATTTTTACATTTTTGCATGATCCTTTCCCCTTTTCACATATTCTAAGCATGATCTTTAGGACTTTGCATTTCACTCTAGTCATTAGGGTCATTTGCTTGATTAGTTTAGGGAGTCACCTTTCTGGTAAGGGGAATGGACGAGTTTGGCTACACATTGCCTTAGCACGCTCATTCTTTTTCTAACCAAAAGGAAAAGCAAAAGTCACGATTTAGGGTCTACTCGTACCCGTCTTGCTTGCATTCCTCTAGGGTTCATGCATTTCATTTTCACTTTGCACTCTCACCTCATATTCTATCCCTTTTTCTACATTTTTCACTTCACATGACTCTTATCTTACACATTCTCACTCTACCACTAGCACTTTACATACTACCACTGAGCACACATGCACTTCACACTATCACTTTACATACCTCACCTTGCACCCCTATTTGCACACTCCCACTTACACACTATTATTTTTATTATTACCTTTTTCACACAAGCTCATGTTTTCACATTGCATACATTCATTTCATTCATTCTTTTGTCATTAGCATTACTCGTGACGTCTTGGAGGGCTTATCCTTGACTATCACAACTCATGTGATTTAGTCCGTTTGAGCCTCTAAGAGATATTTGTCCCTTCCGATTCCTCATTGGGTTTAGGATTGCATCCAAATGCGATACATCTTTTGGTTAGAAATTAGGAAAATCATGACTAAATCATGCAACTACCTTAGGCTAGGTTGAGAGGGTGCCTTAGACATTGTCTTTGCCTTCCCTCTCTTCAACTGCGACCCCCGAACTATTTTTTCTCTGATTTATCGTAGATTTTGGAGTCAATCTAAAAAGGTTTTACATTTAAATCCACATTTTTTGGGTGACTTGGTATACCCTAACTCAATACCAAGTGGCGACTCCTACATTTTACCAAAACCTTTTTAGATTACTATTTTTGGCCAAAACGTCGCATTTCAAAGTCCCATGGCCTTTCCCTTTCATTTTCACATGCATCACCATTTTTTCAAACCTTACTTCACTCACTTATCATTTATTTTTATAAAAAATGGGGCGCGACAGAAGGTATATCCCTTGAAATGATGGTTACATGAGGTCATATTTGCCCTGGTTATGCTCCAAAATTAACAAAATGGTCAAGGCACTAATTTAATTAATAAATAAAAAGAAAAATGTAAACATATAGCTAATTCACTTCATTATTATAAAGAAATATAAATCAAAATAAACCCTTTAAAATTTACTAATTAAATGCATTTAAATGAAGCATGATTAACAATTAAAAGAGATAAACCAATTGTACTTAAGAAATCAAAACTGTTAGGGACCCAATTGCAAAAATTAAGAAAGTTTTTGAGATCAAATTATAATTATTATAAATATTAGGGGTCACAATAAAAAATGTTTAGGGATCAAATTGCAATTAAATTAGGGATCTAGTTGAAAGGAATCAAAAGTTATAGGGCCACTGTGAAATTACTTAAAAGATTAGGGTTCTAAATTGGAATTTTCGTAGCAAATTTTGTAAGTCAAAGGGCTCTGGGCCTTTTTATTGTTTTCATGGGCCAAAGATCCCTCAGCCCAGCGAAAGGTCCAAAGGAGACGTGACGGGCCAGTCTGTTTTTGGTCCAATCTAAAATGCTGGGCTTTGGCTCTAAAACCCAGATCATAACTGAAGGAAAATAAACAACATCCATTTACCAAAGCCTAACAAAAAAAAAAAATACCTGATTCTTAAACTATTTTTTTTTATAAACCCAAAATCATAGTTATTAAACCCAACCCGGTTTGGTGCGCATGGGTTTCCGGTTTAATCCGGTCGAACCGTCGATCCGTTGACTAGTCAACGGATTGATTGCTTAAACGATCTAACTCAAAACCCAGCCCGGTCCAATGCTCGGTTCACCGATTTGACCTGTTCGATCGCCGGGCCGGGCTGGGTTTAATAACTATGCCCAAAATGTTTAATTAAATAAAAGCCAGCAAAATGTTTAGGCCCTAATTATATCTTAAAATCTAGAATTAATTTACTCAATAACCTACATAAAATATGCAAAAAAAAAAAAGATTAAAGCTTGAAAAGGGAAGATTTGACTTATTTTCACAAATTTTTGGGCTTTAGTGCCATTGTTCAAAAATCAGGAGGCCAAACTGCAATTTTTCTAAAAATCCATGCAAGCCATTCGAAGCCTTCTGCAATCTAGGTTTTCATCAAACGCAACAACTTTGCCAAGTGAAAAACCAATAATTCGGACCCAAAAACACAAACCCATGCGACCCAAGATCTACAGGCAAAGTTCAACACAACATCACGCAATGAAATCTGACCTAATGGTCTACAAAACAAGTAGAAAAACTGCAGAAAAAAGGAAAAAGAAGAAACAAGTTCGGTAAGAGTTTGACAAGTTTGGTGCGAATCTAAACTTAGATGAAATACGTTACCTCAGATGCCTCAGGAAGTCAGAACGTCACCAAAAACAACTTCAAGAGCGGAATCTACGAAAAGTTGTTCTTGTAGAAGAAGATGCAAGAACTACGATTGCAGCGAGTTCAAGTTTCAATTCGAGGGGGTTCAGTGTTTGTTTTTGAAAATTTCCAAATTGAAACTTCTTCTACTAGGATCCTAGATTACTCAGAAGAAAAAATTTCTCCAAAAGGAGTTGTATCGAAAGAGAAAACTGAACTCCAAGTTAGCTGGTCGGCCAACCTGATTTTTTTGGAAAAAATTTTCTACCAAAAACCTCTTCTTTTTTTTCTTTCTTTTTCTTCTTTTCCTGCCTTCATCTCTTCCTTTTGTTTCTCTGCTGCTCTTTCCTCTTGCCTCCCCCTAATGGCTATTTTTTTTAGCTCTATTTATATGAGACAAGGGTTGCTAAACCCTCATCTCAAGGGTTCGGATGAAACCCAAGTTTGTTGGGCATTTTAGAGCCATTAGATGACTGTTGTTCCAGAAATTTCTTGATACTTCTTGATGAATGAAGTAGCATTATACTGATAATGCTTAGGAAACAAAGAAAAAACCCAAACATTTGCTCCAAAATGTCTAGGTGCACCTTGTACTGGTGCATTGTCATCTGGTTTGTACGAGGATGAAGAAGGATAGCGCGCATGAGCAGTTTTTTTTTTTTTTTTTTTTACAATAATCTGATTTTTCTTCTTTCCCATTTTCTTTCTTTTGCCTTTCTGATTTTTCTGCAAATCAAATAAGATTGCCGCGCCCATTTTTTAATGAAAAATAAAATCACGGGTTAATAAAATGATTTTTTGATTATTTTTGAGTAAAATGAATTTTTAATTTGTAGAGAATAAATAAAGAAAAAAGGCCTAAAATGGGGTTTAAAAGTACGACGATTTTGGCCTAAAATAATAGTTTAAAAAGGGTTTTCTAATGAAAAAATAGGAGTCGCCACTTGGTATTGAGTTAAGGTATACCAAGTCATCTAAAATGAATTTTAAATAAAAAAAAGTAAAGAAAAACCTTTTTAAACGACTCCAAATCTGCGAAAATCAAGAGAAAATGGCTTGGGAGTCATATTTGAAGAAAGGGAAGGCAAGGATAAAATCCAAGGCACCCTTTCAACTTAGCCAAGGCTAGTTGCGTGATTTAGTCAAAAATTTTCTTAATTTAACCTATAAGACTTATCACATTTGGATGTTACTATATGGATGCAAACCTAGACCTAATGGATATCGGGATGGTCGAAATATCTCTTCAAATATTAATTGGTACAATTCACATTAATTGTGATGTCCAAGAGTGACTCTTTGAAGAGGTCACGAACATGTAAAATATGAGAGTCGAAGGAAAGAAAAGAAAAGGGAATAATAATATACAAATATACATGACCTAAAGGAATGCATCATAACGGGTGCGGGGAACTATGATTTGTGACTAGATTTCCTTTTTTATAGAGGGAATATGAGCGTGTTAAGGCTAAAAAAGCCATACTCGTCCATATCCCATATTTGAAGGGTGAATTCTCCTAATTTTTGGTCAAGCAAATGATCTAATCTATTTCTAATTTTTTCCAAATGAGATACAAATCTAAATGTTATGTTTTATACATAGGGATAAGGGATATACATAGGGAAATATCATGCAAAAGTGATAAGGATCCTAAAAATTGGAAAAATATGCATGAAATGTAGTGATTTGTCACACAAGCATGATCTAATGCGTGGACAGTTTTTAAGGGTTTAGCGTTGAACTAACCCATGTCTATAAGTTCTCACTAGCGTTAGACTAGCGAGAAAACGGAAAAAAATGGCCACAACTAGCGTTGGACTAGTGTGGTGACGTCATGCATTTATTATAATCAAATAAATCATGTAAAACATAATAAAGCAAATAAACACATAAATCACATATAGCACATAACACATAAGCATGATATCCAGATGTAACAATACTAAAACAGCAAGTAAACACATAGGCACACAAGCATGCAAACACACGAAAAAAAAGCGAATAAAGACCTAACTATTACACTCGGGGGGTCCTAACTACAATCTAAAGGGGGTAAAGAATGAGATGAAATGAAATAATAACCTAACTATTACAATTTAGCATTTAATCGCCTTTCAAATAATCAAAAATTAATTTAAAATAAATATACAAAATGAATAAATAAATAAATGAGATAAAATAATAATGAAAAAACATTCGAAAAAGCATGCAATTACACACATAAAATCACGTAAGAGCACATAGGATCAAGTAAAATCAAAATAAAGGAATAGAGTGTACATCTCTTGAATTGGTGACCTAATAAAATGAAATTTCTCTTATTTACCCTCCAATACAAAGAAAATGATTAAGGCACCACTTTAATTAATAAATAATCATAAGAGATGGAAATAAACATGAAATTGAATAATTAAAGCATTTAAATGAAAGTAAACAACCCATATCACGAAATTAAAACAAGCAAGGACCTAATTGAAATAATTAAAGAAGTTTGAGGGGTCAAATTATTATTATTACAAATATTATGGGCCTAAATTAAAAATAAAATTAAGGGCTTAAGATGAAACCTACCAAAACCAAATGCTAAAAATCACAAAAATAAATCAAAACCCTCTTATCAAATCCCAAACAAAAATATTGCCCAAATTTTTAATTATCTTACTAAAATCCAAACCAAAACTATCAATCTATCAAAAATTATTAAACCTCAAATTTCATCCTAAAACTTATGAATAATCTGTCCAAAAATCACATTAAAGCATGCCAAAGAAAGTCAACATTTTAAAAGGACAAAATTGATTAATTTTGTCAATTTTCTAGGCCATACTAGAATAAGGGGAAACTTGAGGGGTTAAAATGCAATTTGTCTGAAATTTCCATGCAAGCTTACGAACAAGCTTTCTTCTTCTACGCTGGTTTCTGGGCTCTTGAATGCAACTTCTTTTTCATCCAAACACAACTAATGCCTTCAACCAACCAAACCATGGATCAAAGTAACAATATCACCAAACATTCTTTCCACTTTTTAACCACAAAACTCTTATGTTTAAATACAAAATTTAGATGGAAAAAAAGCATGCAAATCTGGAAAATTTTTCTGCAACCTTCTTTTCATTTAATTCATCAAAACGCAGCAACTTTATCAAGCGAAAAACCAAGAATTCGGACCCAAAAACACAATCCCACAAGACCCAACATCCACAGGCAAAGTTCAATGCGATCCCCACAAGAAAATCTGATCTAAATGCTATGAAATAAGCAGAAAAACAGCAGAAAAAGAAGAAAAATAGGAAAAACAAGTTCGGCAAGAATTTTTGACTAGTTTGATGCGATTCTGAACTTAGATAAGGCTGGAAAAGAAGAAATAACATACATTTAATGATTTAAGAAGTCGAAAGAGCGCAATAAACCTCAAGGAAAAGGGATCCGAACGCTTAAACAATGGAGGATAACTTTGGCCGACGAATGTTCAAGAACTGTGATGGCAGCAAGTTCAAGCTCACATTGGATGATGTTTTAGATGCTTTTTCCAAAAATGATCAACACAAAACTTCTTCCTAAACATCCTAGATTACCTATAAAAAGAAATATCCCCAAAATAAGCACTATCGAGATCATAAATGAGCAAGAAAAAGGGCTGACTAATCAGCCCTGGCTCAGCTTTCTGCTGGAAAACAATTTCGAGGAGTGAAGTTGGGCTTGAGATTTGAAGGCTTTATGATGTTTCTCAGCAAAAATACTCAACACAAAAGTTATTTCCCTCTATCTAAATAAACTATAGAAATAAAAATCACTTGAAACCGATCTATAACGAAGGAGAAAAGCCTCCCCAAAAATAGGCTGGTTCACCAGCTTTTTCCAGAAATTTTTCTGCAATTTTACTTCTCTTTCGATTTTCTCCCTCTTTTTCTCTGTGTTTTTCTCTTCAGCCACCATCTCCCTTGTCCTCAGACTCTCCCCAGGTTTTCCATAGCTTCTCCCTTTCTTTTTCCTCTCCTTTTTTCTTTCTTTTTTTTTCCTCTTTTTCCTCTCTTTTCTCAACCGAAACCCTTTTTTACTCTTGCCCCAAGCTCCTCTCTTTCTTTCTTGCTTGTTTCCGATTTCCCTTCCTGATCTCCTCCTCCTCCCTTGCTCTCCCGCAACCTTCAACCGCCACCCACTCTCCTGTTCTTTCTTTCTTCCTTTTTCCCTTGTCCGAAACCCCCTTTTTCTGATCTTCCCCAGCCCAAAGCTCTCTTCTTCTTCTCTCCTCAGTTTTTTCCTTCCTCTTCCCCGTAGCCTTTTTTCCCTTGTTTCTTTCTTTTCTCCTCCTCTACCCGAAGCTTCCCTCCTTGGTTTTCCTTTTGTTTTTTTCTTCTTTTTTTGTTTTCAGCTTTTTCTCCAAATTTCTCCCAAATCAACAAGTGTCCTGCCACCTAACCTAGCATGTGTTGTGGTGTCAAAAAATAAGGACACTTGTCTAATGTCTACCCATCCCACTTAGGTAGTTTGCATGGCCCTCCACTTATTTTCTTTTTATTATTATTTTTTTTATTTTTCAAAACCAATTTATGATAAAAAAAGATATTAATTCCTAATTAAGATTGCCTTACAAAATGTCATTTTATTTGAAAGAAATTGAGTTTGAAAAAGATTAAAAAAAGATTTTTGTTGAGAATTTTCTTTTTTTAGAAATTTAATGCAAAAATGTTTTAAAAAGAGAAATGATGAACCTAATTTTCTATAATAAATAAAAAATAAACACTAACTATCATTTTGCAAACTTAATCAACTAAAATCAAATCAAATCAAATCAAATAAAAGCAAGAATAAATAATAAAAAATAAAGCTAAATTTGAATTAAATAAAATTGAAATTTTGATGTCTACAAAGATAAAAATGATTTTCTTAGAAAAACATAAAAATAAAGATGGGGATAAGTAAAAATAAAAGTTTTGGTGTCTACAACGTCAAAGATCAAATGAAACTTATTTTTTGTTGAAGGCAAACTTCAAGTTTTACGTAGTGTAAGGGGAAAGAGGGAGCTAGATCCTTGAACCGAGGATCTCATGGTAACCTAACTAATATCATAAGGTTCCGGCTAAATTGGGTCTTTGAGATAAATGAAACTGTTTTGAATCTTGTTATTAATTAGTCTCTAATTTCTTCTCCTAAGGTAATTTTTCTTTTCTCTGGTAAAATTCATCTTGGGTAATGGTGTCCCTCAATTGCAGTCAAAAGAAGTTTTGTATATTTGCAAGGCAAAAACAACTACTACCACAATTAAAGGTCTATATGTAGTGGTTTTATCAATTCATTGAAGCCCAGTTTCAGTAGAAGAAAAGGAATGGAAAGGAAAAAAATGACTCCAGTGGAAAAGATTTTTATTTCAATCCTTTTTCTTGAAAAAGAAATTACAATAACGATTAACATATAAAAAGAAAATTTTCAATTATGAACATGAATTAGTAAAAAATCTAATAGTCAAAACTTCTAAATACTCAAAATATAAAACCAGGGTTAAGTTTTATGGTGATGTGGAGGTTGTATTGAAGAAAATTTATTTCAATTATATATTGTTAAAAAAGGAAGAAATCAGCCTCTTTTCCCTTCATTTCTATCCACCTTTGAATGAAAAATAACCTAATATAAAATAACTAAAACTAATCCCTTCCTTTTGATCCAATCCTTTCCTTTCTGTCTTCAAAAAACTATCCAAACACGAAAAAAGCCTTATCCCTTCATTTTCTTTTCCTTTCCCTTTTATCGCTTTAAAACAAGCAATGCCTAACTTTGCAATATAGAAAAATATATTAAAGAAATATTTTAGAAAGTTAATTTTAAATATTTTCTTACTTCTTTTTTTCAATGAAGGAAGCACGTTGTAGCCACATAACAAAGCAAAAATAGGAGGAAAAGGCAATGATGTTGGATCAAAAGATGAACCGCTAGTCTTATATATTAGGTTCATGAGTAAAGAATTGTGTTTCATATTAGTTTAAAAGATGGAGAAAAAGCAGTTAATAAATAAGTGATCAAAACCTAACAGTTTAATCTTTTGGGTCAATGCTAGTTCCTGACTTATATATTGGCCTTCTTTAATTGCTTCTCTCGAGTATGTCTCCCTAATAAGTGGTAGGGATGTGCATCGAAATTGAATTCGGTAATTTAGAACCTTGAATTCATAATTTTTTGAACTTTGGACATCAGGAAATTTGATCGATTTTGATACTAGTTTGTTGAGATCCAGAAGCTCTGATACTAGTTTGTTGAGATCCAGACGCGAAATAAGTATCTATTGAGTCGTCAAGTATATAACAATTCACTGACAAGCAAGCCATAAGTATGAAAATAAATGATACAAAAATTTAATGTGGCTCGATTCCATCATTGATTATTCATCCACAAAGAGAAACCCATTTTTTGTTATGAAAGAATAAACCTTATATAAGAATACAACTTGAATCCAATCTCAACCCATGTATAATTTCTCTCACCTCCCAAGAATTCGCTCCCACCCCATGTATAAGGTTAAATGTCATCCCTTGTGTGTCATTTTGTATCATGGCAACCCCACTTATTTATAAGTAATATTACTTAATCAACACCTAGATAATAATAGAAAATAATTGCTAATTCCTAAAGTTATATAGAATAGGAAATAGGGTTATTATCATTTTACCCCCTAAACGTTCAGTGTCACTATCAAATTCCCCCTTAATATTACCTTTTAGTCGCTTTACCCCCAAAACTAATGGTCAAACTTAACGGATTTTGTTAATTAAAGTGAAAAGACATATTTAGCCCTTAAAATTATTGTCACTTTACCCCCATAAATTATAGCCGCATTATCAATTTACCTCTACAGTTATTTTTTAGGCAATTTAATGTTAAAAAACTTTAGAAGAAAGTATCACTCTCTTTGTATAATAAAAATAATAAAAAATTTAGAATGACTCCTCTCCTTTTTAGTATTAAAAAAAGTCAAAGTGTTAATCTCTTTCTTCTTGGCAATCTTATTAATATTGAAAAAAATATAAAGATGTGGAGGGGGAGAGAGAGAAAGAGCTCAATTCTTTTTTTAAAAAATTACAAATAAGAAAGAATTAAATACTTTTATTATTTTAAAATTATTTCACTTATCTATTTATCACCAAATTCCAATCTTGATTCCGACAACCTTAAAGAAATATGATAATGCTCGGCTCTTTTTTATTTTCTTTTTTGCAAAATCTAATTTTTTTGTCTCATTCTTTCCTATCTCCTTGTCTATTTTAGTAGTAATAAGTGTAAAAAAAAAAAGAAATTTGAGAAAATGGATTGGAAATTTTTAGTATTTATCTCACTTTCTATTTTAGTATTTATGTTTTTGGATCTCCTTTTCTAATTTTTATGTTTTGGATCTCTTAAAGTGAAAAAAAGGAAGAATAACCATTCCAACTTTTTTATTTTTAATTACATATATAACAAAGGGTAAATATATTTAAATTTTTTTACCATACTAGTTAGCTTAACGATGAAATAAAATTTCTAGAAAATAATGTTAGGAATTAAAGTGATTATATCACTATAATTTCAAGGGAAAAAGTGATATAATAATGTGGTAATGCTATAGAATAAGGGGTATTTTTGTCCAAAATTTCTTAACATGTTGAGTTGAATTACTTATGGGAGTGACTAAAAGATAACGTTAGGGGTAAACTGATAGTAATGATATAATTTAAGGGGGTAAAGTGATAACAATCCTAGCAAATAACTTCTATTCCTAAACTTATATAAATAGAAAATTTCTTGGTTGCTACTTCAAAATTTCCTAACATTATATGCATATCTTAATGCAATCACTCAGTACCTTCAATTTTAGCATACAACGCTTATGTAACTTCGGATTAGGGAAAGGCGAAACAAAAGGAAAAGCAACTAAATTTTAAATAAATTAAAAGGATCTGTTTTTTATGAAATCCTCTCTCATTTTAATACTATCTACCTAATTTTTTTTACTTTCTTTGTTATGAAAATTACATAGAAACACATGTGATCCTAATTCAGTTAAAAGAAAAATAATTGGTCTTCAAGTCTTCGTCAAATAGTTATATTATTGTGTAACTAAATCCAACTCTAAAGAGAAGTACAAACTCAACCTAGAGAAAACTATCAACTCAAACTAGAAAATAACAATAGCATGCTAAAGTGTTTTTTGTGAAGGAACAAATTTTTGGGGCTCATGAGAGAACAAAAATGAAAATTCTTTAGGATTTGACTCAAAGGATATTTTAAAACTAAACATTACCTGTCGTTTATCAAGTTGTGGACTTAGTACTAGAAAGCTATTATGGCAAATCATATAGATTGATACATTAGTGATTACATAAATTCGGGAACATCCATATGATATATACAAGTAAATAACGAATAAAAAATAAACAAATACTGGTCAAAGACATTAAATGAGTCAAGAAACTAAAACTCATGGGTTACAGAATTAAAGGCTAAACTACAAAATTAATTATTAACAAAGCTTTCCAGAGGTGAGGTTAATACTTAGCAGTGGTAATCCATGTAATAACAGTAAATATCAACCTGTAAATAGATAGATGTTTATAGGATCAACAACAAAATAGGCAAAGGAACAAAATCTACTTTCTGAAATACGACCTACCTGTGACAGCCCCACTTTCCCCTAAGGCGAACCAAAGAGGTTAGCGGACTGCCTGCCCAGCTCTCGCCAGGACTAACGGTGCAGTATAGAGCGATCTTTCACGTTCCGGAACTTATAACGCGCGCAAATAAGGCAAAAGGGCAAAATAACCCAAAATAAAAGAAAATGAAACCCGGAGTCGGCCATGAATAGTAACCGACTCGTCCGAACCCAACCAAACATCGAATTACATAAACCACATAACATTTAGCCTTTACAAACCAAAATGACATTTAAAAGTGATACAAAAGTCGCTACATATATGGTTTGCCAAAACAAAAGTGAAAACGGCCCTAATGATACATTTAGGGTCCCATTTTATATACAATACAAAAGAGTCATTCATCTAGTTCATTCGGCAACCATTTATCAAAATTCATTCCAAAAGAGTCATATTCCTGTAAGGAAAACAAAAGGAACGGGGTGAGCTAATTGCCCAGTGAGAATACAACTCAAGCAACCAAGTTCATGGATACATCAAGCTTAACAGTCCAATTTACCAAAATAAATAAAGCCACACATTAATAATGAGGATAAAAGGATACGGGTGGCTCTCAAGAGCCCTTTTCCTCGTTTGAATTCTTGATCGGTCTCATTGACTCTCCGTCAATGTTTGAAAAGTAACCAACTGTAGACTCCTCTTCTCTCCCATTCCTTCCACCAAACATCCCCCTACCGGGCCCGCACTCCAAACACTTGCACTGTGGTATTACTCGAGTATACCGGAATCAAGAGTCTCTCATACTACAAGATTCCTTATAACTTTACCCAAGGCTCATTAATTGTCACGACCAAACCCTTGTCGGCTCGATTCAATCAACTACCAATGGGGTTGAGCTCAATGATAACATTTGTAGTCGTTGGATACTTGTCCAATCGATATCAAGTCATGTATTTCATTTCATATATCAGTTCATATAACTTTCCAATAACTTTCCAATTACTTTTCAATAACATGTGAAACAATAAGTGAGAGTGATAAAGTACACTCTCACATCAATCCATTAACATACAACATCTCAAGTTCAAATCTCAAAGCCATATAATAGCACACAAGTGAGTAGTACACTCACCAATCAATTAAGTGCTATTTCATGCACTTCCGTCAGGAGAATGTCGTGAGCTATCGTCACGCCCTAGAACATGTAAACAAATACCATAAGACTCGATAACGAGTCATAAAGTCAAACCAATTATCGCCCAATAGGGTTTCATACATGGAAATTCAAGGGTTAAATACTTAACCTTTACTCAAGTCGAGAATATAGTTTTCTAAATCTCGAGTAAAATTCGGGCAGCATGCCCTTTGTGTTTACCAAATTTTCCAGCCATAAGGCTTCATTATTTTTCTTCAATCACAACCCAACAACACACATATAAGCATTTCATGTCAAGAGCCGTTCCATAGCTCACAATATCATAAAACAAGAAACCATACCGAGCCATAAACAACACCAATTCACAACCCCAATAGGGTTTTATAAACATATACAAGCATGAAAGCAAACCAGAAATTAAGAAAGGCTTTAATGTTGGCCTTGATAAGAAAACCGGTTTTGACGTCATAATGCGGTAATGGCACAACTCTCACTACAATTATCGGTTAGGGGTGTAAGACCCACCGTTTCGAATCTATGAAACAGGGCTACAACAATGTAGAAGGCCTCTCAGTCCAAATCCTAGCACAACTAGGTCAAAAGTGCCAAATACCAAACCAGAATCACCAAAACAGGTTTGCAAAACACAGAAAACTGTAATCGGTATATCTCAGTCCATACAAGTCCAAATGCCGAAATTCCAAAGGCATAAGTTAGCTAAGACATCCAGATACATTTCCTCAGAAGACACCAACTTCAAAATCCAAACCAATACCAGTCCAAACAGGCAATTACTATCGCAGTTCGGACATTCTGTGCACCAAAAACAGCAACAGTAAAAACGGCATAACTCACTCTACACTTGTCCAATTGCCCTGAAATTTTGTAGGCACACTAAAATCATCAATACCTACAATTTTCATGTTTTGAGCAAAGTCCAATTCGGCCTCTAGATATGACCTAAAATTTCGGACAGAATAGGGGTTCAAGAACCCTAACTTTTCACATTTCATTCCAAATCCAAAATTGATTGCATTTAACAACAATTCACACCTACTAGAGCCAAAGCCCCTTATTACCAAGCATCATACTAGTCCACAACATCAAAATCATATGAAACCAGAAAATTCCTCATAAAATGGAAAACTTCACCAAATCAAGCCAAACCAAGAAATAAATCATATAATCCAACACTCAAGCCTCTTCTAAGCATAATATAACCATCATTAGGTGTAGTAGGGTGTTCAAGCATCACTTACCAAGAAATTAAGAGAGATAGAGAGGTTGGCCACCTTAGAGCTTCAAAACAACTTCACCAAGTCACTTACTAGCACCTAATGGAGTGATTTTATGGAGCAAATCTAAGTTTAATTGGTTGGAATGGAAGATTGAGATAGTTTGCAGCTTGTAAATTGAAGAAGTTTTTCTTCCTTGTCCAAGAGAGAGAATCGGCCAACAAGAGGTAAGAAAGAATGAATTTTTAGTCAATTTTTGAGATATTTAATCCATGATAAGAAAAGTCAAAAATGTCCAACAAGTGGACCAATCACATAGTGCCACTTGGCACTTCATTTAATGCCTTCCTATCACTTGGTTCCTCTCACATCAATGCCATGTCACCCTCTACTTATCTCTTAACACCCGATAAATTTCCACCAGTATCCGAAACTTAACCTTATTGGCCGAATTTTGCCGTACTTTTCGCACTAGTGGGTCCCACGTCCAAAATATATTCTTAATTTTCTAAAAACTCACCAATACTAGAAAAATCATCTAAAAACTATAATTACTCATAAAATCTACCAGAAAAATATTCCTAGGCCCGAAAATGCAGAAAACATGCAATTAAGGGGAAATAAACCCTAGGAAAATAATTAGGGTTTTACGGGTTCTCACACTACCACTTTAGCAACGATACAAAAATTATCACTAAAAATGATTAAAAAAACAAAGAAAATCCCCTTGATCTTCAAAACCAAATGACATTTTAGAGAAGTATTAACAAAATGTGCTATTTCTAGAAATGAAATTTTTTTCTAAGGAATTTTATATATTAATCTATCTAACCTATTTAAGGATTTATCACTTGCAGAAGTTACACAGACTGATGGGCCTATATTGAGAAAAATCCTGAGGATTTGGCATCTTCGGAATTAACACAATGGAGGTAGATGTGATGAATCGCGGCAACTCTGCCCCACAGAAAAAACTGAGTATTGCATTATATACATCTTGGGCGACAACTTCCCAGGCAAATGTAAAAAATTTACCTGTGAAACCATCTGGGCCCGCAGCACTGTCCCCATCCATTGATCTCACGACTCGATAGACTTCTTCAATCGAAGGAACCTCTTCCAATTTTTCGTTGTCCTCTTCCGAGATTATGGATGGAATTAGGTACCGCAAATCGGAAGATGACTCTAAAGAACACGTGAATAAGTCAGAAAAATATGTTATTGCCTCAGTTGCTATATCATCATTCTTGTCCACCCAAACACCGTTTGACTTTTTGATGCGGTGAATCATTCCTTGAGCCCGTCTCTGTCTTACTACCGCATGAAAATACCTTGAATTACGATCTCTGTGTTTAAGCCATTTGACTCTGGCTTTTTGGCTCCAAAATTGTTCTTCAATTGACAATGCATGTCGCAACTCCGCCCGAGCCTTGCTAAGCTCAACCTGACATTCCTCCGATGCATATTGATCCATAGCTTCCTCTGCGCGTTGAACCCCCATTTCCGCAGAACGAACAGCATCAAATACATTCCCAAAGTGTTGCTTGTTCCAAGTTTGAATAGCCCTCCTCGTTGCCAAAAGTTTAGAGCTCAAAACACGCAATGGAGGACCAGACACATCTTGATTCCAAGCATATCGAATTACCTCCAAGAGTTCAGATTTGGTTGTCCAGACGTTCAAAAATCTGAAAGGCCGTGGCGTATGATCTGATCTCTCCTTAAATGAAATTTTCAACGGTGCATGATCTGAAGGATGTCTTGCCAGGTGAAGCACAGAAATTGCGTTTGAGAGATCCAAACAAGCCCCATTGACTAAAAACCTATCCAACCTCTTTGAAACCCGAGCTCTTCCTCTCCGATTGTTAGACCATGTGAAGCTAGCTCCTGAAAATCCTACGTCAAAAACTCTGGCCTCTTCCATAAAAGACATGAATTCCATCCCCTCCGCTATAGCAAATGGACGTCCCCCTCGTTTTTCATGAGGTGCTAATATAACATTAAAATCACCCCCAATGCACCAAGGAAGAGAAATTGGCTTATCATTTAATAAGGTATACCATAAGACACGGCGCTCCTGCACTGAGCATTTAGCATGAACAAAAGACATGACGATTGGAGAAGAAAGCAATTGGCTTTGGACATGTATAGAAATATGCTGCTCCGATCTACCCACAATGGAACACATAAAAGGACTACTATAGAATACCCAAATATCACCCGAGTTATTAACAAAGGTATGATCAAATAATAATCGTAGACGAATGGACTCAATTTTGGACTCGTCTAACTTTGGTTCACAAATCACGACAAACTGAACATGGTGAGTACGAACTAATTTAATCAATCTTCGTAGATTAGGGGCCTTAGCTACCCCTCTAATATTCCAAAATATTCCACTAATCATGAGAAAAAACCTGGAATGAGTTATGGGATGATGTTGCCGAACGTAGCTGTCTGTCGGATGGGAAGTAAGCTCGCACACCTTTAACCTTTTCTTGTCGGCAATCCCTCTCCATAGCTACAGATTGGTCAATGTTTAAAGTGTTAATTGATGGCTCCACTGACCTCTCACTTGTTACAACCAATCTTGGAGATAAATTCCCTGCTGTAGTTGGCAAAGCTGCTTCATCAACCGCATCGGATTTGGAATTTTCCTCCTCGACCCCACACAAGTCGACATAAAGAGTTTCAAGCTCAGTGGTGTTGGACTGTTGAAGATGTTCACCTCCCAAGTGCTTCTCCTCAACAGGTTGGGACCCTTCACCTTTGTTCCAACTATGATTGTCGGCATTATGATTAATCAATGTGGTAGTGTCGGCCATTTGCTGTTGAACATCTCCCAAGATTTGCTCCACTAGATTATGGGACCCTTCACAATTATGTGCATGGTCTTGGCCTGCAATTGTCGTTTGAACGTTGTGCAATGGTCCCTCCCTGTCATCATCAACCACCGACTGTCCATTTGCATCAGCAGCGGAAGCTTCGGCAGCTTGAGCTTGGGCAGTAATGCAGTTGAGCTTATCATCTTGTGGAGGAGTTGTATTCTGTTTCTCAGCTATCCGATCAGGTCCAACAGATTTCTCCATTTCAGATGTGGAAGCTCCTTGGACTGCAACAGCACCAGGTCGCGCATCTTCAGTCGATGTCGTAACCTCCATTGTTGATTTCCCTTCAGCTTTTGGGTTGCCCGTAGGTGTAATAACTAACCCATACTGATTGTCCCCAAGTATCTTAGGACCTTGCTGCAGCCGGTTGGTTTGATGATTGTGGTATTGAAGTTCTCCCTTGGAAACGTTATTCTTGCAGTTGCTAGACGAATGACCCAATCTCCAGCAAGATGAACAATATGGCGGGATGTTGTCTGGAACAATTTTTTGCCAAAATCCTGATTCTCCTTCAACAGCTACCCATATCCTTGGCACAACAATCTTCGCTACATCGATCTCCACGCACACCCTGGCCACACTAGGACGTGTCCCAGCAGCCGTTGCCGAATCCAGGAACAATGGTCTTCCTACTGGAGATAATATGGAGAACAAAGAGTGTTTATCGAAATAATGAATGGGTAAATTTGGAAGCTCCACCCAAATCGGAACCAGAGATGACTCTCTTTGCACATGAAACTCCCTGGTCCAGCGAAATACCCGCATCGGATAATTGCCCAATTGCCAAATCCCTCTTGTCCTAATCCTGTTAAAATCTACTTCAGCAGAGCACTTAATCAGGACATGTCTATAATCCATCAATCCAATGGAGATGTGGTCTTTTAGATTTAAAGAAGCAAAGAACTTGCGAATATCCTCCAACGAAGGTCTCCCATGAGAAAATTTTCCAACCAAAGCCCATCGAAACGGCACTGCTAGTTTTTCCACATCTGCTCTCGAGAAGATGACCGCAGCTTCACCTTTGTAAACAGTTGCCTGCCGAATTTGGATAGGAGATGTTGAAGGCTGTGAGAAAAGTTGGGAGAAAGTTTTTTTCCCCGTAGGAGATCCTTGCCCCTCAGCCGATGGCTGAAGGGCAGCCATGCAAGAATTACGAACCCTAATATAACAGATAATTTTCTGCTAGCTCAGGAGATAGTTTCGGGTATTGGGAAAAAGAATAGAGGAGGCAATGTGGTAATGAAGCTTGACATGTCTAAGGCTTATGACCGGGTGGCATGGGATCATATTATTGATGTTCTCAGGAGGTTTGGCTTCGGAGAAATATTTATTGATTTAGTATGGCGATTGATCTCTAATGTCTGGTTTTCGGTCATTTTAAATGGGGCATCTCATGGTTTTTTTAAATCTACGAGAGGCCTCCGTCAGGGTGATCCTTTATCGCCTGCTTTATTCATTATAGGGGTTGAGGTGTTATCTAGAGGACTGAATAACCTTGCCATGCAATCGGGTTTTGTGGGATTCAAAGTCCCGTATGCATGTCCTACTATAACTCACTTGGCGTTTGCGGATGATGTTCTCATATTTGCAAACGGATCCTCTTATTCTCTAAAGGTTATCATGCAGGTGCTAGAGGCTTATCAAAGGTGTTCGGGTCAGCTAATAAATGTGCTAAAAACTTGTTACCTGGTTCATCCATCTTTACCACCGGCAAGACGAAGGGTGATTGAACGTATCACCAAGTTTACCTGGCAACCATTTCCAATTCGGTATTTGGGTTGCCCCCTTTACTTTGGGAGATGTAAATCATCATATTTTGGAGAAGCGTGTCAGTCTATTCTAGGGAGAATTATATCATGGAAATCAAGGATGCTTTCCTTTGGAGGTAAGATAGTTCTAATCAAACATGTCTTGGCATCGATGCCAGTACATCTGATGTCGGCTGCGGTTATCCCGAGTAAGGTATTTAGAACTATAGAAAAGGCTTTCTCGACCTTCATATGGAGCTCTTCACCCGAGGATTCGAAATTTCACTGGATACGTTGGTCCCATATGTGCTATCCAATAGACGAGGGAGGAGTTGGATTTCGGAAGCTACAAGACATCTATACAGCTTTCTCATTCAAACTTTGGTGGAATTTTAGAAAGGGTTTGTCATTGTGGGCTGAATTTATGAAAGCAAAATATTGTAGACACCTTCATCCTTGTCAGGTAGAAATCAAGGCAATGGACTCCGCACTCTGGCGCAGGATGGTCAATGTGAGTCGACAAGTGGAATTCTCTATGCTATGGATTGCAAAAGACGACGCTTGTCATTTTTGGTACGACAATTGGTTGGGGGGTGGTGCTTTGTTCCACCAAGCGACCGTTGTCCCACATTTGTCTTTTGCTAATTTCATCATCAATGGACACTGGGATGTGAATTTGTTATATCAGATAATGCCGAGGGAAATGGTGCCCTCTATTTTAGAGCACCCGATTCCAGAAGAAGGGGGTGAATCTGAAGTCATTTGGACGCTCACAACATCTGGAAACTTCTCTATAGCTTCGGCATTTCGGGATATTAGGCAGGCCCGCAACAAGTCTATGGTCTTTAATACAATTTGGCATTCTCAGCTCCCTTTCAAAGTTTCATTCTTCATGTTACGATTGTTGCTGGGGAGACTGCCGGTTCCAGATCGGTTATGTAAACTTGGTTTACATTTACCCTCAAAGTGTTTTTGCTGTGCTTCAGCATCTGAGGAATCAATTGAACATTTATTTTCTACTGGCCATATAGCGTCGACAGTTTGGCACTATTTTGGAGCTTCATGTGGTTTGTCCTTTCCAGGGTCATCTTTGAGGCCCCGTATAGTTGGTTGGTGGCTCAGCTCATATGATTCTGAAATGCAACGATTTATTGGGCACATTCTACCCAGCATTGTCTGTTGGCAGATTTGGAAAGCAAGGAATAAAGCAATGTTTGAGGATGTTCAGATGAGGCCGCTAGCCATTTGTCGTGCCATTTTCTCGGAAATCCAGACCATGGTGGGAATTCATTTCAAACAAGTGTTCAGAGTACAGTCATTTCATCATTTGTATGATTGGTCGTATTCTTCTCATACTGAGGTTACATACAAACTTGTTCGTTGGGAAGCAAAGGAATCCGATCGGTTCATATTAAATACGGATGGCTGTTCTAAGGGCAATCCAGGAGTGAGTGGAGGCGGTGGGGTTCTTCGGGATTCAAATGGCATACCTTTGATTGGCTTTTCGGCATATCTTGGGGAAACTACAAGTCTATGTGCAGAGGTTCGGGCACTCCTTATTGGTCTTCAAACTTGTGTACATAGGGGTTTTCAAAATCTCTATGTTCAATCGGATTCTTTATTATTAGTTGGAATTCTTCAGAATCGCATTCAATGCCCCTGGAAGATTCGACGAGAGATTAGGCAGATTTGGCAGTTGGTGAAAGATCCTGATCGTTTTTCGCATTGCTATAGGGAAGCTAACAAAGTTGCTGATGCGTTGTCCAATGTGGGCGTATTTCATCCAGAGCATCAAGTCAAGCTTTACGAGGCCTTTAATTCGTTCCCAACTATGGCTCGTGGGGCCATTCGACTTGATAGATTAGGAATGCCTTCAATTCGGAAAAGTAAGCGTATGAAGGGCTGAGAACAAAGGACAACTGGAGCTAATATGCGGTTGAATGAGACATGGAGGTTTTGTGTTTGATTTATTACCTTTTCAGTCGATTGCTGTACTTCGAATTGGTCTTTCTCAGTGTGTAAAATTTGCTCCTATCTATAAAATAAAATAATTTTTAAAAAAAAAAAAAAAAGGATTTATCACTTGCAAGTTGCCACTCTTAATTAGCGTCCCATCAAATTCATTTAAAAGTTGTAAAAGGACCATTCCATTCGAATAATAAAAATATCACTGTAAAAGTAGTGAAATATTAATTAGATGATCTAGATATGTAGTAATTATGATACAGAATTGAGAAAAAAATAAAAACAGAAAGCATGATATAGAATCGAGAAGAAAAACAAGGAGTATGATATTCAGAAGTAACCTATATGAAACTTGTGACGCATCTATTTGTGTCAGGAAACTTGATGAGTCGATCTACCTACATGTCTTGCTTTTACTGTTATATCAAGGAGTTAAATTTGGTACATACCCTCAAAAGAAATAAAAAGAAAAATGTAAATAACACCTTTCTTCCGTGTGGTTTCATTTATTATCACATAATCTCCCTATAGTTTGATCACTAGCTGCTTAGCTTCTTTGATTTTTGTGTAATGTGGAAAAGACAAACTAAAATTACCTGTAGTGACAACATTAGTTAAAGTCTAATTATACTTTACATATTACATCCTTATACTTTGTTCGTTTGAGTTTTGCATCTTGTCATTTAATATCAATACTTATTCACGTGTTTGTATATCTAGTGCTTTTTTATTATCACTTAAACTTTGTTTATCTGTTTTTACATATCAATTTGGCAATTACACTTTATTTAGCAATTGGTTGTATGACATAGCTGCAATTAGTAGAGGTAGTTTCCGTCTTTCCATGCAACCAAAGGGCAATGAGACTATTTTCAAACTATAGAGAATTATTTGGCGTAAGTGAGACCACATTGGGGTCATTTGCAATTTATAAATATTTAACCAAATAAGAATAATACATCATTATTTTCGACCTCTTGTATATGACAAATAAAATCGTTCAAAAGTAATAGCCTTGCTTTCTCATAGTATATTCTAAGATTTCAACGTCATTCACTTGTCTTTAAGCCAATAAGGTATGAGAAAGAAAGCGAAAGAGAACTAAAGTTATCCTAATTGTACTTAATTTCTGAATCATTTTAATTGAATAGTCAAGGCTTTAAACGAATGGTAATCATTAAAGTACGTATATCATGTCTTAAGGTGTTTTAATTATTAATTGAAGAAATAAAGAAAAAACAATTTCCAAATAATGAACTTTTGATGAGTCACTGTTAGTTTATCTTGTCAATAGGTTATTAGACGTAACAAAAAGGGTAAAAAAAAAAAATGAATGACCCTCAAACTATATAGTTGATTGACTTTTAACCCTATAACTATCAAGTGCATACTTTTGATCCTCAAATTTGTAGAAGATATACTCCTCACCCTTTTGGCTAGAGATAATTTCAGAAAACTCCCTTGAGGCTTACGGTAATATCACTTAGCACCATTGAAGTTTCAAAAATATCATTCAACTTCCATATCAGTGAGATGGGACCATTAATCACCATCTTTGCAGACAAAATGACAAAATTATCTTCACTACTTTAACAATTTGTAAGCAAAACATTATGGAAAAGAAAATTTTCAGGCAAAACATGTTATATTATAATCAATTGGATAGAAAGTTCAATATAAGACAACACAAATGGGTAGAATTGCGAGAAAAATATATCTCTCTCGTTAAATGATTATTATAAGAATATTTTAAGAACACAAGGATGAGATTGTTACAAAAGGTATGGTTTTAGAGGAGTTTAGTGATATTTTTAAAATTTTAGGAGTGTCAAGTAATATTAACTTAAACTTCAGGGAGATTTCTAAAAATTGACAGGTTGTCGAAGCTTGTGCAATAATAAAAACTTGCTCAAACTAAAATAATTTCTGTAGATAGTGGTGAGCAGGGTCGAATCCACAGGGACTGGGAGTAATTGTTTCTTTTCAAATTCACAGTGACAAGGGGGTGTTTTTGTGCAGAAGGTGACAATCAAAGAGATTCAAATAAAATCTAGAAAGCTACTAAAAATTAAATAACAAATTACTAAAATAAAATGGGTGATAATTAAGGATCTAGCCAAGGAATAACTTCAGCAATGGTTCACCTAATTGATCATCGAAACAAAGGCAATTCCAATTATTTACCAATAAATAGGTTATAACTGCCAAACAAGCGATGACAGTCAACCCCTCCTTACTGTGTCGATGATTAAGGTACGCCCGTTAATCACTGCCCTAATTGAGAGATAATCTTAGGTACGCCCGTAAGATTTAATTCCCCAATTGTCTTACGTATTAGAGGAGCCATATTCTAACCAAATAACGTACTACCAGGGTTATTTTAGATTAGCCCGCGTATTCCCCTGACACAAACCTAATCATGCCAGTTGTCACTATTTTAGAGCAATTAAACAATTACGGATTTAATGCCCTAATTGACAATAGATTACCCAATCAACTAATTATCTGGATCCAAGACAATCAATTAATTAAATAACCATAAGCATAGCAATCAAGAAATATGCGGATACCAATAAATAAAAGGAAAAGATTAAATTAAAACGATCTCACAATTTTTAGGCGATCCAAAGCATCCATTGTCCCTTGACTAGACAAAGGGAATTAGTTCATTTTGATGATGAGGAAAACCCATGCAAAATCAAAGCATCAGTCGCGGCCATAGTCTAGAAATTTAGGAAACTTCAATTCAATTGAAGGAATAAAGCAAAGTAAAGTTGCAAAGGATGATTTAATCTTCCATGCTCCTGACTCACGTAGGAGGCAGCCACAAAAGACTCAAAGGAAAAGTCAAAAGCTCTCCACTACAAGACGAAGGAGACCAAACGGTCAAAAGAAAAGCTAATCTATCCTAGTGCTCCCCTGCAATTCTAATTCTAAATCCTATCTAAGTAGCCCACTGCTACTGTGCGGCGGACGCCGCACGAGAGGAAGAAGACTCTCGAGGTTTGCTTTCTCTTCCCTTTTTCTAGTTGTTGTCTTCGATCAAAATTACCAAAAAGGTCATGCAGCTCCTAGTTCCAAGAATGCCCTTGATTGCCTGCTATTTGAACTCTTTCTTGATAACTGCCAAATTGGCCTTGATTGTGATATTTTTGTTCTACTCTCTGAAATAAATGTAAATTACGAAAAATGAGTAGAATCTAATAATTAATTCACATCAGGTCAGGTAATAGGGAAAATTAATAATAAAATAAATGATAAAATTGCAACCTATCAATTCCCCCCACACCTAAACCATGCTTGTCCTCAAGCATGAGAACAACAAACAAACACCAATATTTGATAGTGGCTACTGCTCTATCTACCAAATTGCCAAGATACCAAGAAAAATAATAATCAAGCATCAATGGTCAAGTCCAAGAAACATCACTCCGGCTAGCTTCTAAACCACAAGAGTGGGGTACCTTTCTACAAGTTCGAGGAGCAAAAATATGCATTTAATAATTAAAGGGTTAAAAGTCAATGAATTTAATAATTTGGAGGCCATCGAGGTTTTTTGCTCCAACAAAAATAAATTTGCAAAAATAAATAATTTCTCAGTTTACATCAAAAAGAGTTTCACACAACTCTTTTGTATCCTTACTTTCACGGTTGCTAATACTCCTCTTACGCCTGATCAGCCTTCTAAAAAATAAAAAGATAGTAACAAAACAAAAAATCATAGCATTCTAATATGGGCCTAGAATGAAAAAAATAAAAGAGAAAATCGTTCAAAACATCCCCTACATCTTGTAAAATGACTGTTTTCGTCTCTTATTTTTAAAAGTGTAATTTTACATCCGTTACAAATTCATATTGGTCAAATTTAGTCCCTATCTAGGTTTCCGTCTAGTTTTGGGCCAGAATTCACCATGTGCCTTGTACATGATCATTTTTTAAGGGCAAATTTATCAAATCAAATTTTACACAATTCGATCTATAGTCCCTCATATTTCACAAAATGAATTTTTTCGTTTCTCACATTTCATAAAATGAATTTTTTTTGTCCCTCACATTTTACAAAATAAAATTTTTCCATCCCTCACATTTTGCAAAATAAATTTTTTATCCCTCATTGATCATGTGAATGAATAGTTTTTTTAAACTCATGTATGTATCTATTTAATTTTACCTAAACAATACGAATAGAATGTGTACGTACAACTACAATTAGTCTATTTAGATGAAATCAAATAAATATATATAACATACTATTCATACCGTTCAGGTAAAATTAAATAGATATATACATGAATTTTAAAAAAATTGTTAGTTTTTCAATCATGTTCATTTCCTGTTACTCAAAATTTGAAAAAAAAAACAGAGATTTTGTGAGACCCCAAAATTTTACTTGTCTTTATAGCTCTTATTTGAACTTACTTGCCTTAGATTCCTGGTTGAATACAAGCCAAAGGAGTGAATTTTACTAAGAAAAGTTTCATAATCTCAAGTTGTTAGAAAATCTAGAAATTTTAGCAGGAAGCTCTGCACAGCTTTGGGAAATTGGCTATAACTTCGTATAGGAAAGTCGGAATTGAGTTCTGTTTGTTGCGTTTGAAACTAGACTCATAGAGCTTCCTATAGTGTAAAATTTAGAGTTTGATTCAATCTCTATAAATTCTAGAAAATTGGCAAATTTGACTGACAATTCTGCCCTGCACAAGCAAACATAGGAATGTTATAATAGTTTATGGCTCATTTTGGACCAACTTATGAAATAAATCTCTTTGAGGTGTCTTCTAAAGATTCTTAGTATTTGAAGTCTAGTTTTTAACAAGCCAAGTTGTATAAATTTTTGATATTTATAACTCAAGTTATGATTTTTCTAAAGGAAGGGCATAAGTTAGGGTTTTTCTACATACTAGGGTTTTGGTGTGTGTTTTTGTGTGCATTTTGCTAGTGTGATTGTGAGGACTTGTAAAATCCCTTATATTTTCTTAAAAATTCCCTTTTATTTGGAATCCATTATTTTACAATAGCTTTACTACTCATTCACTTCCTCAATAGTTACAATTAATCATAGAACCAAGGGTTTTCCCTTTACTTTCATCGTTAAGGTAAACTAGGATTTTTACGTCTTTTGATAGTGTGATTAATTGGTGAGGTATGTGTACTAAATTTGGTGGATAAGAAGAAGTATTAAGTAAGAGAAAGTGTGTGATTAGAAGTGCTAATAATAAGTTAGTGAATCATAAGTTAAAACACAAGTGCAAGAGAGTTAAGGAAAACAGGCTTGAACCGACGTGCGCCGTTTGTTACCGGTGGAGTACCGCACTTGACCAATACTCTCTTACCATAATCTCTTTGTTTTTATTTTATTTTTCCTTTCCCTAATTTTATCTTAAGATTGCCGAAATTTTTTACCAAAAAAGAGAGGAAAAAGAACAAAAATAAGAGGAAAAATGATAGAGCAACAAGTGGTGGTCATCAAGTCAACTTTGACTAAAGACCATTCTAGTCTTTATCTTGTAAACTCTCCTCAAAGCCTATTCATTTTCTTCCTCCCTTGGCCGAACTAGAGAGAGAGAAAAGAGAGGAGAAACTTCACATTTCATCTTGGATTGATTTGGAGAGAAATCAACAAGAACCTCAAATCTAATCCGAACAAAGGTGCAACAAGGTGACAAGGAAGCTTGAGGTGGAGTGATTTTGCATAGGCAGCCTTGGTTTTGTGTTTTTCCTTGAGGTTTGAAGGTATTAAGCTAAGAAACTCTTCTTCTCTCTCTTCTCTTGCATTTTATTGGATAGATGACTTGAAACTTAGAAGTTTTATGTATGATAACCTAGATTGGTGAAGATTGATGGAATTTCAGCCTAGGGTTTCATTTTCCAGCTTTAGTAGAGAATTCTGCCCTGCTTCTGACCAGCTTCATTTGTCCATGTTAGAGGCCGAATTAGACTTAGGTAGAAACATACAAGTTGTAGGAAATGGTGTTATATAGCTGCCTGTAAAATTTCAGCTCAATCGGAGCACTGTAGCATGTGAAATGACCGAAATACCCCTAACTGCCAAATGTTTTTTTTCCACGGGCAGTTTTGAGATTTCATATTTTTGGCTTCGTTTTTCACTTTGATCCGTATCAAATCAGCATTGGTCAAAACATGAAAATTTTAGCCCTATGTTTTAGATTTCCAACGCATCTGAAAATGCCTCAATCGGAATTTTGTAGTTTGAGTTATTGTCATTCAAATCCAGTGCTGATAACTAGACTGACATTTAAATTATGGTTCTGTAATCTGAAAATTCGACCTAGATCAAATGTGAAATGGGTTGACTTGTCTTCATGAAAGTTGTAACCCTTTGTCTTAGCTTCAAAACGATATAAAGTGTACCCCAATCCGATAAATGTTACTCCAGTTGTGACCAAAATGCTATAAGATGTCAAATCTGCTGTTTAGCCTTTTGTCTTCAAAACTGATTTCCGATTGTATTATTAGACTTGTGTTGTAATTGGATGATTTTGGAGCCTAATTGAAGGGCTATAATGGTAACATTGCTTGTGTGAGTCTTTGGAGCTGATCTGAGAAAAATAATGAAGCCATAAATGGCTGAAAAATAGGTAAATACAAAGGGCGTGCTGCCCAAATTTTCATTCAAGGACTAGACGTGTACACTTGTAGTTTGAACGAAGAGTTGGGGTTGAATTGAGCTTGAATTGTCTAGGTTATTCAAGTCCACTTTCATGGAGGTATGTAAGCTAGAATTCGGCCGAAACTTGTACCCTTGAAAAAATGAAAGTGATGACTAATAGAAATATGTTTTCCTCGTCTCTTTGACTCAAATGGTGATTTCAAAGTTTAATCACTTAAAAGTTTCAAAGTTTTAAGAGCAAGCATGAGTTTTATGAATATTCTCCAAATGAGTTTCAATCACTTGATCCTCGTTAAACAAAACGTTTAAGTTTCGAACCTTAGTGATTTCAAAACTCTTAAACGATGTTTTATCGCAGATTTGGACTCCCAACAAGGAGTAATACCTGAACGTGATCTGTAAAGGCACTACATCTTTGGTGAGTGCTTCCAAATACCTGATTGAACTGGACACTTGTTTTCAATACTTGACCAATGTGATTTAATGATATGTAATTTGTTTGATCGGGCAAGAGTGTACTTTGTCGCACTTGCCCTAATATGATATATACTTGTTTATTGTTGCAATTGACTTGATATACTTGTATATGACTTGTATGTGCTGAGTGGCAGCATGTACCACACTCAATGTAAGTGGGAGGTGCCTCTCATTCCCGTCTCCATACTTTTATCTTGATTCAATCGATTGGAGATGTTATCTCATCGAATTCTTGGGGACCCAAACCCCACTGGCTAGTTAATCGAGTCGAGCCGGCAAGGGCTTGGTCGATTAGATAACGAACCATGGGTATCTAGTGTTGTCGAGTGGAGTGTTATCTCCTCGACTAATTGGGATACTCGAGTATTACCACCAGTGTTTAGTTGGTGTTCGGGCCCGGTAAGGGGGTTGAATGGTGGACGGATTGGTGTTAAGCGAAGCACTACTGGATTGGTTACTTTACTTGAAGGTTGACGGAGTGTCAACTAATACTTGATCAAGCTCTGGTGAAGCAACGGGAAATTGGCTCCTGAGAGCCCTCTGTATTCTTATACTTTGATTGTTATTCGTAGTGTTATTGTTTCTTTTAGAAAAGAATTTTACACTCGCTCATTTTGGGATTGGTTACCTGAAGTGTTATTGCTCACTTTTATGGACTGGTTATGCTCGCTACTTTGCCACTTTGATACGTGAACTTTTCAATAATTGTCAACTTGCTATTTGGAACCTCACTGGATTTTTAATTCATTCCCCGCCATTTGTTTTCCTTATAGGGGGTACGAGCGAGGCGTGAGACTGGTACAGGCTAGCGTAGTCTAGTTTTTGAAAATTTTGTAATTGTACTCGCGCTAGCACCCGACTAGGGTTGATTGTACTTGAATTGTAAACACTTGAAAGTGTCTTGGTGTGTAGAAGCTTTGTATCTGGGTTTGAGCATCAATGTATATATCAAGTTTGAATTTGTGTGTGTTATTTAGTTTCTTTGGATGTAAGTTAGGTTCTCGAGCTACGAGTGAGTGAGTCCTGGCGAGAGTTGGGCAGGCGGTCCGCTAAAGCTTGGGGTACGCCCTAGGGGGAGGTGGGGTCGTCACAGATTTAATTCTAAATATTTTCAAGTATTTATATCTAATTAAATTTGGATAGAAAAAATAAATAAAGAAAAAGTATAACAAAAAGAAGTAAGGAATTGGCACTTTCAAATTTTAAGACAATCACAAGGCAAGTAATTCAACTGTTGGTCTTAAATATGATAAGTAAAATTTTAGATTTAAACTGTAATTTGTTAGCATGATAGCATGACTACAGATTCGAGTTAGCACTCATTAATTAGATGGTCATATTATACAACTCAATAAATGAATTATTACTAAAAGAGAAAAGGGCACAAATATTGAACAAGTTCACATGGTGAAATAAATAAATATATATATATACACACACACACATGGGTTTAAAACAAAATTGTTAGTTTTAAACCCATGCACATATCTATTAAATAGCATGTATAAAATTACAATTGACCTGTTCAAGTGAAATCAAATAGAGATATATTACATGATGTTCGTACCACTTAGGTAAAATCAAATAGATATATAAATGGATTTAAAAAAAAAGCTATTCATACACATGGTCAATGAGGGATAAAAAAATTGATTTTGTGAAATGTGAGGGAAGAAAAAATTCATTTTGTAAAATATGAGAGATATGGATTGGATTATGTAAAATTTGATTTGACAATTTTGTCCGTAAAAAATAATCATGTACAAGGCATGTAGTGGATTTCGACAAAAAAACTAGTCGAAAACCTAGGTAGGGAACAAATTTGACCAATGTAAATTTGTAAGGAACATAAAATTAAACTTTTAAAAGTGAGGGACGAAAAAAGTTATTTTACAAAATGCGAAAAACGTTTTGAATGATTAAGCTAAGAGAACTAAAATGCAAAGAATTTTCTAAAAGAAAACCAAAATTTTCTAAAAAACCAATTTAAATATGTTGCCTTCCATTTCTATAAGTTGATTGATGAGACCTTCACTCTAACCGTATCTATATTATTCATATAAGTAGTTCTAGTGTCATAGTTAATAAGAACTTTAAATTTCAAAATGCCTCAACCTTTCCTAAACCATAAACCATTCACTAAATCCTAACCCAAAATCAGAATTATGCTCTCTAACCTAACTTGTGTTATATCTTATTGATGGAAGATCACACTGCAAAAAATAATCATTTAATGACACTTGAAAGTGCCACTTTATATGTGTTTTAGTGGCATTTTTTTTAGGAATTGATAACTAAATAAATCAAATGCGAAAAATAATTAATTGGCAGAGATAATTGGGGAAACTCTAGTCAAGGATGCACTTCAAAAATGGTTCATGCAACTGATCATCGATTCAAATATAATTCCAACATTCATTAATTGATTGGTTATAGCTGTCATACACGCGATAAACAACTAGCTTTTCCTTACTTTTTCGATAGTCAAGGTACGACCGTTAACTATTTCTCTAACCAAAAAATAACCCTAGGTACGACCATAGGATTTAATTTTTAGATTGCATTAAGAGTTAGAAAAACCCAACTCTAACTAACAAACACGCTATGAGGGTTTGTTTAAGTTAGATCGTATGTTTTCCTGCCATAAACCCAATTATTCCAGTTGCTATCAAGGCAGAAGTAATCGAACAATTACGGATTCAACTACCCCCAATTAGCAAATAAACTACGTGAATAATTAAATATTACACAACTATTCAATCATACACAATAGCTATAACAATTAAAAGCAGAAAACATACAAATACCACTAAATGAAGGAAACAGTTAAAATAATTTAGATCTCACAGTTATTGCTGAACCAAATCTTTAGTTGTCCCCTTGACTAGAAATAAGAAGTTAGTTCTCCATTAATGAAGAATGTGACGACCCCACCTCCCCCTAGGGCGTACCCCAGGGTTTAGCGGACCATCTGCCCAACTCTCGCCAGGACTCACTCACTCACTTCAAACAAAATACGTTATAACCTCCGGAATAAATGAAATAACAGTTCCCAAACTTGGAACATACAAATACATTCATTTCTATCTCAAACGTTCATACAATCCCAAATATAACAAAAGATATGAATTCCAGATACCCTAACCGAGCACTAGCGCGAGTACAATCGCAAAAGTTCTAAAACTAGACTATGCTAGCCTGTACCAGTCTCACACCCTAGCTCGTTCCCCCTATAAGGAAAACAAATTTAACGGAATAGAGTGAGCTAAAACTCAGTGAGGTTCCAAATAGCAAGTTGACCATTATTTAAAAGTACAAGTATCAAAGTACCAAAGTAGCGAGCATAACAAGGTCATAAAAGTGAGCAATAACACTTTAAGTAGCAAATCTCAAAATGAGCGAGTGTAAAGTTTTTAAAAAGAAACAATAACCCAATAAGTACTAATCATTTCAAAGTATAAGGATACGAATGGCTCTCAGGAGCCAAGTTCCCGTTGCTTCACCGGAGCTTGATCAAGTAGTAGTGGACACTCCGTCAACTTTCAAGTAAAGCAACTAGACCAGTAGAGCACCACTTAGCTACAATCTCCGTCCACCATCCAAACCCTCTATCGGGCCCAAAATCCTCAATAAACATGGGTGGTAATACTCGAGTATACCGATTAGTCGAGGAGGTATCACTCCACTCGACAAAACAAGAGACCCAGGGTTCGTTACCCAATCGACCAAGCCCTTGCCGACTCTACTCAAGTAACTAGCCACAGGGTTTCTGGAATTTCAGAGAGTGCGCACATCATACACAAGTAGCGCACATCATACACAAGTACATCAAGTCAATTGCAATAAATAAACAAGTATATATCACATTAGGGTAAGTGCAATAAAGTACACCCTTACCCGACCAAACCAAGTATCAAGTTTAATCATGTATTTGGAAGCATTCACCAAAGATTTAGTGCCTGTCAAACTCACGTTCAGGTACAACTCCTTGATTGGAGTCCAAATATGCGATAAAATATCATTTAAGAGTTTAAAATTCACTAGAGTTTGAAACATAGGAGTTTGGTTTCAAGAAGATCAAGTAGATGAAACTTGTTTAAGTAGTAGTCATATGACTTCTCAAACTCTCGAAAATTCATGTTCGCTCTTTTAGTTTCGATAAAGAAGTGATTCATACTTTGGAAGTCACACTTGGTATGGAAAATCGAGAAAATCATATGTTTAAGGGTCGCTACTTTCACTTTTTAAAGGGTACGAGTTTTGGCAAAATGTTCAGCGTATGTACCTCTTACTAAAGAAAACTCGAATACCATAAACAATCGAAGTTCGCCTCAACCTCGAGTCGTTGCTCAAGTCTCAAGTTCACTCGCCTAACCCTTGAGCGAAAATTTGGGCGGCATGCCCTTTGTATTTCGCTATTTTTCAGCCATTTATGGCTTCATTATTTTCCTCAACTCAACCCAAATTCAACACATAAGCAAGCTTAATAAAATAGCTCTTCAACTAAGCTCAATGTCATCCAAATACAAGTCAATTCTAGCAATGCAATCATCATGACCAAAAGTGGAAACTAGTATTAAAGAAGAATGTCTAAGTAGCAAGTTTGTCATCTTTCGGCGTTTTGGTCACAACTGAAGCTACGCTTATTAGATTAGAGTAAATTTTATGGTGTTTCGAAACTAAGGTAGAGACCTACATTTCCAATGAAAACATCGACACCTAGTTCTTGCATTTTCAAGGTCAAAATTTGAAATCTCAGAGAAAACAGAAAGCTGCCTGTGAAATAGGGCATTTGGGCAGTCAGGGGTATTTTAGTCATTTCACAAGCTATAGTACTCAGATTGAGCTGAAATTTTTCAGGTAAATAGCTAACTCAATTCCCTACAACTTTTATGTTTTGAGCAAGAATTTATTTGGCCTTTATCATGGACTAACATGCAGGTCAGATTGGTTCCAAAAACAGGGCAGAATCTCTACCAAATACTGGAATTCAACTTTTACTCTAACAAAGTTACACTCAAGCCCAAAATCACTTCACAAGTTCCATTCCCAACCTCAATAACATCATTTACTAGTTAAACAACACTAATCAAAACTGAAAAGATGCAAACCCTAGCTAAACATGCTACTAATCCATCAAAACTAAACAGGTAACCATAGCAAATCAAGAATATAAGCTTCTGTCCCAAATTTAACAAGACTAAGCAAGAGAAAAGGAAAGTCAAGCCTTATACCTTCCAAAAGCTGCTTGCAAGTGAAAACGAAACCACTCTCTTCCAAAAATTTCACCACACCAAGCTTTCCAAACACCAAAAGGTAAGTTTAATCGGTTTAGTTTTTGAGATTTCAACTCAACAAGAAAGAATCAAGGTTGGAGTTGAAGTTATTTTTCTCTCTTTTTCCCTCTCTTAGTTTCGGCCAACATGAAGCAAAAATGAAGGAAATTGAGCCAAAAAGAAAGATAAGAAGGTAGGAAATTTGTTTAGTCAAAGTTTACTAAATTTCCAACAAGTGTCACACTTTGATTTGAGGTTAAATTTTTTCTTTTCTCTCTTGTTTTTTTTAGTCCAAAATTTCGTCTGGTATAAGGAGATATTTAGGGCTGATTTTGCTCAATTAATAACAAGGAGATTAAGGTAATAAAGTAGTGTTCAAGTGGTGCACTCAATCGGTAGCAAACGGTGCACGTCGGTTCAAGCCTATTTTCCTTAACTCGCGCGTACTAGTGTTTTCACTTATGATTCACTAATTTATTATTAGCACTTCTAATCACACACTTTCTCTTATCTAAAACTGACTCTTAACCACCAAATTTAGTACACACATCTCATCAAGTGATCACACTACCAAAATGCACAAAACACACCAAAAACCCTAGTATGCACAAAAAAACCCTAACTTATGCCATTCCTTTAGAAAAATCCTAACTTGAGTTATAAATGTCAAACATTCATACAACTTGGGCTGTTAAAAAACTAGACTTAAAACACTAATAATCTTTAGAAGACACCTCAAAGAAATTCAGCTTATAAGTTAGTCCAAATTGAGCAATAATCTACTACAACATTCCTATGTTTACTTGTACAGGGCAGAATTTTCAGTCAACTTTACCAAATTTCTGGAATTTATAGAGATTGAATCAAACTCTGAATTTTCCACTGTAGGAAGCCCTATGGGTCTAGTTTCAAACGCACCAAACGGAACTCAATTCCGACTTTCCCATACGAAGTTATAGCCAATTTCCCAAAGCTGCGTAGAGCCTCCTGCGAAAATTTCTAGATTTTCTAACAACTTGAGATTATGAAACTTTTCTTAACAAAATTCACTTCCTTAACTCAAATTCAACCATTAAAACAATCAAGAATCTAAAGCAAGTAAGTTCAAATAAGAGATATAAAAACAAGTAAAATTTCGGGGTCTCACAAAGAACATGCCATGCGAAAAAGCTGTCCGAAGCTTTCAAAATTGTTCCTCTCCAAATCGGCCAACAAGAAAGAAGAATAAGAACAATGGCAATTGTGCTCCTTTTCTCACGTAAAAGAAGATGAGTGATGTCTCACCAATCCCTATTTTCTAGGAATAAATTAACTAATCTCAAGGGATGGTTTCCTATTATCACTCAATCTCTTCCTCACTAATTGGAAATATTGTCCAATACAAATGGGGAAGTTCCAGCAGCTATAAAACTCGAAATTTGACTTAGATTAGGAAACTACCCAATATCAATCCCGACTTTCTGGTCTTTAATGTACGTCCCGAACGTACCACCATCAAATTAACTGGAAAATTGCCACTTTTAATCACGTTTTGGTCATTTTCCTGCAATTAGCACCGTTAACCAAATATAAGTAGAATCTATCAATTAAAATAATATTTCGCTAAAATCAAGGGGAAAATAATTATAAATTTAGCAACAAATTATGACCTATCACCAATGAATATTATTTACTTTTTATTTTCTATATAATTTGTCCTCTTAGTTAGAATTACTAAGTTGAAGGGTAAAATATTATTATTTACTTTTTTACTTTTAGTAGGATTGATGATGTTTCCTTTTTATTTAGCCTCACATTAATAGACTTCAAACCAAATTCCTATGTAAGTGGAGTCACTTCTTACTTTTTGAATTCAAAAGGCATGAAAAGATATATAACAATTTAAAAAAATCAAAATTCTATATAAAAAAGAATGAAGAGTTGGAAGCATTCTGATTTAACCTTACTAAAAATTCCTCCTCAAATTTATATAGATATAGACTATTCATCTCTCTGAAGAAAAGTTTCGGAAGTATCTCTCAACCTAATTTGACACAAAAAGAAAGCTTTTTTTTATTAATATCATAATAATAACCAATAATATGAGGATCAAGAAATAAAGAAGATTTGAACCCTACAATAATACAACTACACAAAGGAAAGAAAAAAAAAACTAATCTTTTTCTACCTTAAGATTTTACACTTAATCAAATATTTACAACGACAAAAATAGCTAAACTATGGTTTGTGTTATGTAATATAGAGAAAAATAGTACCTTTTAATAATCCCTCATAATGGCAGATGACAGCAAGATTAAGATGCTAAGCTTTCTGGATAAAGATTTGATGGAAATAAGCTAGATTGAGAAAATTGGATGATTTTTAAGGTATGGATTTACTTTGACACTCATCTTTTAGGAGGAGGAGTAAATTAGGGAAGAAAATTTCGTGATAAGAATTTCTTTTTTTTATGATATATTTTATTTTTGTTTTCTTTCAAAAAAATGCCAATAAAACTTGTGATGTGGTGAGACTTTAAGAAACTTGCCACAACGGTGTGACTATTTTTGCACTTAACAGCACAATAAGTAAAAATGCCACTAAGCCAGTATCTTTATGAATTGAAAAAGTGAATTTTTTTCATAAGATACAACTAAAAGTTTTAATTGTGGCATTCTTTTTAAAAGTGGCATTGATTAAGTGTCACTAATTTACTTTTTCTTGCAGCGATTGCCTCTTATTGTCTTGATGGAGTTTAATAATGATAATTTTCTATAGTTTGATCAAAGTTTCAATGTCTTTTTTGATTGAATCTTTGATGCAACTTGAAGCCACCAACCAAACTCTTACTGGCAATATCTTCACTCAGAGTGGTGGTGTTATTCTTGGTTTTGATGATCACAAAGGACTTTGAAATGTTTATTTAACTCTCTTCAAATATAAGTGTTTTTTGCCTATCAAAGAATCAGGTACGAATATGTCAAGAAATGAAAATCAACCAAAAGAAGAAGCAAAAACAGGACACTCATGTTGGACGTCCGAAAGGATGAAGATCATTAAGAAGAAGATTCTGTCGGACGCTCGTGAGGAAGCATCGGACGTCCGGATGGATCGGACGTACTCCTCGGACGCACATCGAACGTGTCGGACGTCCTAAAAATTCCACAAAATGTTGATGACTCTCTGCCAAGACTCTGTCGGACGCTCGTAAGGAAGCATCGGACGTCCTAAAGGATCGGACGCATGCTTCGGACGCACATCAATCTCATCGGACGTCCTAAAAATTCCACGAAGATTTGATAACTCTCTGGACGACGTTTGTGACAGCCCCACCTTCCCCTGAGGCGAACCAAAGGGGTTAGCGGACTGCCTGCCCAGCTCTCGCCAGGACTAACGAGCAGTTACACGCGTTCTAAAACGTTGCGGAAAAGTAAAAGCACGCTCGGACAAGCCACAAGTATCAAAATAACAAAATAAAAAAAAAATGAAAACGATGAATAGTGCCTGGAACAGGAGAATCCGGCCGGAATCTGGCCGGATTAGCGGCCGGATTCTTGGCCGGATACTGTCCAGTGGCTAACTTCTGGATTCGAAATTTTCCCCAAGCAATCCGGCCGACAATCTGGCCATTTTCTGGCCGGATTCCTGGCCGGATTCAGTCCAGTGCTCTTCGGTCAAAATTTTTTCCTTTTGCCGTTCGAAAGCCGAATCGTTCCGAAGTCCAACCAAACATCAACCAAACATGAATACATTGAAATTCAACATTTACAACCACATTGGCTTGTCAAAAGCTATTCATCATGGATAAACATGTTAGGTTTGCCAATCAAAAGATGAACCCAATACACATTAGGGTTTCATGCAAAGAGCTATTCAAAATAGACATATACATGGCTCAATTTGGCAACCAACAAGTATGATCTTCCCAAAATGATCATTTTCCTGTAAGGAAAACAAATGGAACGGAGTGAGCTAAAGCTCAGTGAGCAACTATCACATAATCTACAAAGATCACTTAAACATAACCGTTCATTTCAAGTATACAAATAAGAAGCAAAACAAATCGGTAAAAGGATACGGACGGCTCTCAAGAGCCCATTTCCACGCTTACATTCTTGATCCAACTTCATTGACCCTCCGTCAATTTTAAAAGTACCAAACCGTAGACCTCACTTCACTTCCATTCCGTCCACCCAACATACCCCAACCGGGCCCGCACTCCACGCAGTAGCTTTAGGTGATACTCGAGTACACCGGAACCAAGGGTCTCATTACCACAAGATTCCCACTTCAGTCCCCGTGGCGAGTCAATTTTCACGACCAAGCCCTCGCTGGCTCGATTCAAGTGACTACCAACGGGGTCGAGCTCAGTAATACAGTAGGGCCGTTGGATACTCGTCCAACCGACACCCAAACAATTTCCCATGAATGGAATTCAATATCCAAATAGCAAGTGCAGTATTACAGTGAAACATTAAACAGTTATTAACAAGATGAAAGGATGAGGGCGGTCAAGTACACCCTCACCTTAATCATTTCCAATAGCCAAACAAGCCTTCAAGGCATCACATTCACATATAGAAAAGCCACATTATAAACATCCAAGTGAGTAGTATACTCACCACTCACGTAGGTGAGGTTTCATGCACCACCGTCCAAAGTACGTCGTGCACTAACGTCACGCCCTAGAACATGTAAACAAATACCATAAGACTCGATAACGAGTCATAAAGCCATGCCAATCACAACCCCAATAGGGTTTCATATGCATATATAAGCATAATAGCAAACCAGAAATTTCAGCAATGCACTAACTTGACCTCAACAAAAAAAACAGTTTTCGTCCTCCTTTTGCGGTAATGGCACAAAATGCGCTACGCTTATCGGATGAGGGTGTAAGACCCACCATATCGAAGCTAAAAGACAGGGCTACAACAATGTAGAAGGCCACTCAGTCCAAATCCTAGCACAACTAGGTCAAATATGCAAAATACCAAACCAGAACCGAGATTGCAGGTTTACAAATCACACAATGCTGTAATCAGTACAACTCAGTCTATACAGGTCCAAATGCAGAAATTCCAAAGGCATGCGGTAGCTAAGACATCAAGCTACATTTCATCAGAAGACACCAACATCCAAATCCAAAGCAATTTCAGTCAAAACAGACGATTACAAGCGCAGTTCGCACATTCTGATCAACCCAGAACAGTAACAGTAAAATCGACATATCTCATTCTACACTACTCCAAATGACCTGAAATTTTACAGGCACCTCAAACACATCAATACCTACAACTTTCATGATTTAATAAAAGGCCAATTCGGCCTCTAACCATATGATCCAAAACCGGACAGAAAAGGGGGTTATGAAACCCTAACTTCCTCAACTTCCTTCCAAACCCAAAATTGGTTGCAATTTCCTATCATTTACATCCACTAGAGTCATAACCCCTCATTACCAACCATCATAAATAACCACAACATCATGATCACATTAAACCAGAAAATTCCTCAATAAAATAAAAACTTCACCATATCATCCAAAAGCAAGAAATAAATCACAAATTTCAACACTTTAGCCACCACTAGGCCCAAATTAAACATCATTAAGTATAGGAGGAAGTGTAAGCACCACTTACCAAGTAAACAAGAGAGAGGGAGTTGTAGAACACCTTAGCTCCCTTAAAAACTTCACCAAACAACCTACTAGCACCTAATGGAGAAGTTTTATGGAGTAGAAACAAAATCAAATGGTTGGATGATTGGATTGGAGCAAGAGGAAATCAAGATGTTGAAGAGTTTTTCTTCCTTTCTTCCTTACGGTTGGCCGGCCATAAGAGCTTGAGAATGAAGCCAATTTTGGTAAAATTTGAGATATTTAATCCAATGGTAAAACATAGAATAGTAAGTCAAAAGTTACATCCACTCCCAAGGTGACACGTGTCACTTCCATAAATGCACTTCTATCCTTCTTTCCCCCTCTCACATCAATCACTTCACATTCTCTACTTATCTCTTAACACCCGATAAATTTTACACAGTATCCGAAACTTAACCTTATTGGCCGAATTTTTCCGAACTTTTCGCACTAGTGGGGCCCACGTCCAAAATCTATCCGTAATTTTTCAAAAACTACCCAATGCTAGAAAAATCATCTAATTACTCATAAAATCCACCAAGAAAATTTTCCTAAGCCAGAAAATGCAGATAACATGCAATTAAAGGAAAAAAAACCCTAGGAAAAATATTAGGGAATTACGGGTTCTCACAACGTTCGGACACAGAAGCTCGGACGATAAAATATCATCGGACGTCCGAACAACAACTTGACTGATTTTCGGACGATGGGATCGGACGATGACTAAGACGTCGGACGTCCGACAGCTCCAACGGCTAGCTGACTCTTCATCTGCCTTCTATCCGTTGGAAGTATTAATGAAGCCCATTTTTGGCTCCCTTTAAATACAAACGATTCTGATTCAGAAGAGGACTTTTGCACACTTTGTTTACAAGATCTCAAGAGATATTTTAGCTAGAAAATAGTCTCCAAAGCTAGATTTGTTCTCCAAGTGGTGTGAATTTCTTGTGAGCTTTTCTCTTGTGGTTGAAAGTTTCATTAGTGTAGCTTTGTTGAGGGTTATCTGAGTGATTGTAAAACTTCTTAGCTTGACTAAGTGAGGCTTAGGGCAAGGAGGAAGTGCTCCCTCCATTGTACAACTAGTTGATCATCTTTCATCAAAGAGAAGTTGCTCAACCTAGTGATTGGTCTTCAAGTTTGAGGAAAGCTTGGTAGACAATCGGTTTGATATTCTATCTTATTCTTTTTGTTTAATAAAACTCTCATTGCTTATCTATACTTGTTTTTCGAATCAATATTGCTCTCTTCTTCTAATCTACTTGATTGATCATTATTAGAAAAGAAGGTAAATTTTATTAAGCAAAAATTGCATCAATTTGATTAAGATTTTAATCAACCTAATTCACCCCCCTCTTAGGTTGTCTTTGGGCCTTACAATTGGTATCAGAGCTTGGTCCCCTAGAGATTAAGCTCTAACGGCTTGGAGTAAAGATGACAACCAGTCATGCTATGTTTGTTGAGGGACAATCTGTTACTAGGCCTCCCATGTTCAGTGGCTCTAATTATGTTAGCTGGAAAGAAAGGATGATTATCTTTTTGCAATCTATTGATATTGAGCTATGGTTTATTGTGAGTGAAGGACCGCATGAAGCTAACTTTCTTGATGCAGATACAGGGTTGCTTCGGCCAAAAAGAAGAGCTGAAATGAATGCTCAAGATAGGACTAATCTTACACTGAATGCCAAAGCCATGAATGTTCTTTATAGTGCCTTAGATTCAAATGAATCAATTAGAGTAAAAGGCTGTAAATCGGCCAAAGAAATGTGGGATAAGCTAAGAGAAATCCATGAGGGTGGTGACAACGTGAGAGAACAGAAAAAGGCTATCTTGGTCACAAAGTATGAATCATTTAAAATTGAACCTCTTGAGGATATTGACAAAATGTATTGCTGGTTCAATGACTTGATCAAAGATCTCGAGGTGTTGGGCAAAGAGTACACCTTGGGAGAGAAGAACAGGAAAATTCTCAATGCATTGGGCAAAGAATGGGAAAATAAAGTGACTGCAATAGAGGAGGCTAAGGATTTAAATTCTGTGCCTATTGAATCTCTCATTAACTCACTAACCTCTTATGAGTTGAAACTGAAATCTAAAGTGCAGGAGGAAGAGGATGCTAGAGCAAAGAGAAATATTGCTCTGAAGACTACTCAAAGTGAAGATGATCCAGCTCACTTGGATGATGAAGACTCGGATGGTGATGATAATGATCTTGCTCTCATCACAAGAGGCTTCAAGAGAATCTTGAATAAAAGAAAGTTTAGAAAGGGAGGACCTAGCAATCAATTTCAAAATTATTCATCAAATGCAAGGAACAAAGGAAAACAAGAATTCAACAAGAAGCTAGTGGATAAATGCTATGAATGTGGACAGCCTGGACACTATGCAAACGAATGCCCCATGAAGAAAATGAAAGATGGGAAAGCTAATCGAAAGCCAAGATTCAACAACTTCCAGATTACTTGGAATGAATGCAACTCTGAAGGGGAAGTTGAAGAAGAGGAAGAATAAGCTCAAATGGCCTTCATGGCAAATGGAGATAATGAGGTAACTTCCATACACTCTCAATCTGAAAGTGATGATGAAGAAGATGATGATCTTGAATCCTTTGTTGAAAAACTGCATAATGCCTTGAAGGAATCTTATGATAAAAACAAGCAGCTAAAACAGAAAATTACTTTTCTCATTCATGAAAATACAAGTCTTCTTCAACAAAATAAGCAACTAAAGACTGACAATGATTGTCTTGTAAGAGCCGGATTTAATGTTCAAAATGAGCTTGATAGAAAGACAAATATTTGTAGAATGCTGAAGGAAAGACATGGTGATTTGAAAAAAAGGATGGACAACTTGGATGACACTTTGAAAGCAAGAAAACAAGATTTTCTCAAAAAGAACATGTCATCTACCTTTCTTACTGCTCATCAAAGAACATTAGCACGCAACAAAAATGCACATGGTTTCACTACATATAGAAGAAATGGATTGAGATATGTCAAACCAGTACATGTTAAGGACTCTTCCATTATGTGTGATTTTTGTTGTCAAAAAGGGCATTTGAAAGGAGATTGCTATGTGAAAAGAAATCTGAACAGAGGGATGAAATGCATATGGTTAGTGAGATACAATGCTAACTATTGTGGACCCAAAAATTAAAAAGGGTACCAAACATTTTCTCTTTTCAGGAAAAAGGCTCAAACAAGTCCAAATGATTTATTGATAGTGGCTGCTCAAGGCATATGACCGGTGATCCCTCTTTGTTCATAAAGCTAAAATCAAAATCAAGTGGAAAGGTGACATTCGGTGATGATGTGAAAGCTAAGACAATTGGAATAGGTGATATTGGTAAGGATGGTGAAACTTTTGTTCATAATGTGCTCTTAGTTGATAATTTAGGTTATAACTTGCTTAGTGTTAGTCAATTGTGTGATAAAGACTTGAATGTGTTGTTTAAAAAGCATGAATGCATTGTGCTTGATTCCAAATATAATGTTGTGTTCAAAGGTAAGAGGTTTAACGACATATATATTGTGGTTCTTGATAAAATTGATTCTTCTAGCTTCAAATGTCTTAAAGCTTCAAATGAAGATCCTTGGTTGTGGCATAGGAGACTTTGTCATTTTAACATGGATTTACTAAAGGAGATTTCGAAAAAGGAGCTGGTTAGAGGCTTGCCAAAAATCTGTTTTGAAAAGGATAAAATTTGTGATGCTTGTCAATTTGGAAAGCAAACAAAAGTTTCTTTTAAACCAAAGAAGTGTGTTTCAACTTCTAAACCTTTAGAACTCTTGCATCTTGACTTATTTGGTCCTACTCAAATCACTAGCTTGGGAGGTAAGAAATACTGCTTTGTGATTGTGGATGATTATTCTAGATATACTTGGGTGATATTTCTTGCTCATAAGGATGATGCCTTCAAGAATTTCACTTCATTGTTTGCTAAAGTGCAAAATCTGCTTGGCTTAAAAATTGTTAGGATTAGAAGTGATAATGGAACGGAATTCAAGTATTGTGGTTTTCCAGATTTCTGTGATCATAATGGCATAACACATGAGTTTTCAATTGCTAGAACTCCACAACAAAATGGTGTTGTAGAAAGGAAAAATATGACACTACAAGAGGCTGCTAGAACTATGTTGAGTGAATGTAGTTTGCCAAAATACCTTTGGGCTGAAGCGGTAAACACTGCATGTTATGTGATGAACAGAATCCTTTTGAGACCCATCTTGAATAAGACTTCTTATGAACTGATTTTTGATAAAAAAAACCTACGGTTGGATATTTCAAAGTCTTTGGTTGTAAATGTTTTATTTTAAATTTAAAGGAACATCTTGGTAAGTTTGAGAAAAAATCTGATGAAGGAATATTTTTGGGTTATTGTGAGAATAAAAGAGGATATAGAGTCTTTAATAGAAGGACTCTTGTGATAGAAGAAGCCATTCACATAACATTTGATGAAAATAATGATGATAATTCCAAAAGGTCGTGTGAGGATGATGATGTAGGTGTTCGTGAAGGAATGGAAAAGCTGAAAATTGGTGATGAAGGAATTTCTAAACCAGCAGCAATGGAAATGATGGATGAAGCTCATAATGATCAAGAAAAGGGTGATGAAGATGAGAATGATGATTCAGTCAAAGATCTTCCCAATGCTTGGAAATTCAGCCAAAATCATCCAAGAGAGCTTATAATTGGTGATCCATCCGAAAAGGTAAAGACTCGTTCTTCATCTAGAATATTGATAGACAATTTTGCTTTAGTTTCTCTTTTTGAACCCAAAAATATCAATGATGCTTTAAAGGATGATAACTGGATTTTGGCTATGCAAGAGGAACTTAACCAATTTGAGAGAAATAAGGTTTGGACACTTGTTGATAGACCTCAAAATCAACCTATCATTGGCACAAAGTGGATATTTAGAAATAAATTGGATGATAAAGGTGTTGTTATAAGGAATAAAGCCAGATTAGTTGCTAAAGGATATGCACAAGAAGAAGGAATTGATTTTGATGAAACATTTGCTCCCGTAGCAAGATTAGAATCTATTAGAATGCTTCTTGCTTTTGCTTGTTTCAAAGGTTTCAAATTGTTTCAAATGGATGTTAAAAGTGCCTTTTTAAATGGTTTTATTGATCAAGAAGTATATGTGGATCAACCTCCCGGTTTTGAAAATACAAAATTTCCAAGTCATGTGTTTAAACTATCTAAAGCATTATATGGTTTAAAACAGGCTCCAAGAGCTTGGTATGAAAGATTAAGTGGTTTCTTGATTGAAAATGGTTTCAAAAGAGGTTTTGTGGACACCACACTGTTTACTAAGCAAGTGTTAAATGACCTTCTTATTGTGCAAATATATGTTGATGATATTATTTTTGGTGCTACTAATGAGTATCTATGCAAGGATTTTTCCACCACTATGCAAAGTGAATTTGAAATGAGTATGATGGGAGAATTAAATTTCTTCCTTGGACTTCAAATACATCAAGCCCTTGAGGGAATTTTTATAAATCAAGCAAAATATACCAAGGAATTGCTGAAAAAGTTTGGCATGGAAAACTCAAAGCAAGTTGGAACTCCAATGTGCACTTCTACAAAACTTGACAAAGATGAAGAAGGTAATCATGTGGATGAAAAGCACTATAGAGGTATGATCGGAAGCTTACTCTATTTAACCGCAAGTAGACCTGATATTATGTTTGCTGTTTGCTTGTGTGCTAGATTTCAATCTTGTCCAAAAGAATCACATTTAAATGCTGTTAAAAGAATTTTTAGGTATTTAAAAGGTACATTAGACTATGGTCTTTGGTATGCTAGATCTTGTGAATTTGCTTTATATGGATATTCGGATGCGGATTTTGGTGGTTGTCGTGTGGACAGAAAAAGTACTAGTGGAACTTGTCACTTTCTTGGTAATTGCTTAGTTTCTTGGTTTAGCAAAAAGCAAAATGCAATATCTTTGTCTACAACCGAAGCGGAATATATTGCCGCTAGTGCATGTTGTGCTCAACTTTTATGGATGAAGCATACCTTGAATGATTTTGGATTGTTATATGACTGCATGCCTATATTCTGTGATAATACTAGTGCTATTAATTTGACCAAAAATCCAATTCAACATTCTAGGACAAAGCATATAGATATAAAGCATCACTTTATTCGAGATCTTGTTCAAAAAGGTGAAATTTGTGTAAATTATGTTTGTTCTAAAGATCAATTTGCTGATATTTTTACCAAAGCTTTGCCATTAGATCAGTTCACTCATCTAAGATCAAAATTGGGAATAATCGAAAAATCATCTTAAAATTTCTCAAAGTCTTCGGACGTTCAAAGAAGATGAACGGACGTCCGATAATGTTCTTCAGCTATTTTTTTCCAGAAAACACCTGTTCGGACGAAGATGTCGGACGCACGACTTCGTTCGGCCGTCCGACAGTGCAACGGTACACTTTTTAAAGTAACTTTCTTCCTCATTTGCTTCAAACTCTTCTTCTTCTATTTCCTCTCGGACGAGAACTCTCTCATCTCTCACTCTCAAATTCATACCATTCTGAAGCTCTCATTCCCAAATTGACTCAACCAAAACTTTTCCTGATCGATTGCGACTCGTTTCTCCTGATCATTTCACCGAATCGCATAACATTTCGTAAAGTCCCAAATTTCCCTCTAAACCCTACTTTCTCATAACCGCTCTGTCAAATCTTGTTCAAGGCCTTTTTGTCCCATAATTTCTGTGCGATTCACTTCCCTACTACTGTGTGCATCATTTGCATCCTTCATTCCACACATTTCACACAATGGTGAATCTAAGAGGAGGAAAGGTTACTGCCGGATGCAAGCATCCACTCAGGGATGAGGATGAGGATCTTCCTACGGTCAAACGTTCATCCAAACGCTTCAAGAGAGGAGCCGTAAAAGGTCAAATGTCACGGCCTACTCCACAACCCACCTCTCAGCCTGAATCTGGACAGGGAACCTCTTCTCAACCGCCTCCAAAATCAGCCACACTCCCTACATTCTTTGATGATGCTGCAAAAGACAAACACTCCTGGATATCCCAGAAAGGTGTCATCCCTCAACGAATTGTAAACTCTTTTGAATTTCGCCACATAGGTTTAGAATCCATTCTGAGTCTATTTGCTTTCCAGAAATGGTCACATCTCGTTTCTATGCCCAATGTTTATTACCCTGAAATGCTGTATCAATTCTTTGCTAATCTTAGGAAAGGCACTGATCAGGCTGAGATTATGTCCAGGGTTAATGGGGTAGACTTAGTCTTTGATTCTGAAATTGTGAATGATATTTTAAAAACTACTATTGAACCTGGATGCAAGGATAAAATTGCAAATTTCTTTTCCTATGAAGAGCACCCTACTGCTGATAATCATTTTGATGGGGCTAAAATGTTAACTTATTTTAAAAGAAGTTTTTCCTCCCCTGCTGATGCTAAACTGAATGATCTTGCTCCTGTGAATCTAATTGCCTTTTCAATCATTTCAAACCTGCTTGTACCCACTGATGGCCATAGAACTGATGCAAACAAAATGGAGTTGTATCTCTTTTACTGTTTTCGAGAAAAAATTCGTATTGATTTTGGTTTTGTCATGTGCAAGTTTTTACTTCGCTATGCCACTGATTCTCGCAGAAAATTATCTTATGGAAAGTTTCTTCAAAAGATTTTTGAGTTTTACAAAGTTCCAATTCTAGGTGTTTGTCCCAAAGAAGCATCTTCTTATGCCTTTACCAAAGGATATTTTGAAAGGAAAAATCTTGTTTTTAAAGATAATCTGTGGGCTTATAAGGGGGCATCATCTAGTGAACAGAGGTCTAAGACTACACATGATCCTTCATCTGTTTCACTCACTCCCATTCATCCCAGGAAGTCTGCCACTAAAGCAGCTTCCTCCTCCAATGATGAAGTGATTGAGTTCCTTCGTGAACTCAAACAGCATGTTCTTCTTCTAGAACATGGTCTAATGCTCACCATGTCCTCTGAGCAACAAACAGCCTTCCTAGACAAAAAGAACCTTCTTTTTCCCTCACCTGTGGTTGAGGAAGTTTCCCATGACAAAGAACCACACGCCACTGATCCAAGCTCATCAATTCCAGACCCTGGTTCATCAACTCCTGTGACTCCTCATGGCCCTTCCACATCAGATAAAGGCAAGGCACCAGTTGAAGAGGCTGATGCAGATGATGAAGAAACTGAAGAGGAGGATCTCTCCCAATATCAGTGTGACAGCCCCACTTTTCCCTAAGGCGAACCAAAGGGGTTAGCGGACTGCCTGCCCAGCTCTCGCCAGGACTACGGATCCGTTTACGTCAATCTAATATGTTCCGGAACTTACCAATGCGCGCAACCAAGTCAAAATGGCAACATAACCCAAAATAAGAAAATGAAATCCGGAGTCGGCCAGGATAGTAACCGACCCGTCAGAACCCAACCGAAAGAGCACGCAAACATTCACATCTGAACTTTAGCGATTTCAATCCAAAATGACATACAAAAGTTTTCAAAAGTTAATACATATACACGGTTTGCCAAATCAAAAGAGAAAACGCCCCAAAAGTACACTTAGGGTTTTACTACATGAGCTATACAAAAGATATGTTCAACTAGCTCAATTTGGCAGCCATTTGTCAAATCCAGACCAAAAGGGTTTATTTTCCTGTAAGGAAAACAAAAGGAACAGAAAGGGGTGAGGTTGCGCTCAATGAGGTACCAAACATATAGCAGAAAAATCATGGCATTTCACATTTAACAAATCAGATACACATGCCAGATGTAAAGCAAAGGAACCAATGATTCAAATCAGAAGGATACGGGTGGCTCTCAGGAGCCAAATTTCCAGCGCAGTACTTGATCCAAACCGGTTGACTCTCCGTCAACGTATATAGAACCAAAACGTCCGTAGACTCCTCTTTACACCGAATTCCGTCCACCAAACACCCCTTTACCGGGCCCGCTCACCTCAAACGAACAAAATGGTAATACTCGAGTATACCCGGAATCAAGGGTCTCAATACCCAAAATCCCCGAACAGACTACCGTGGTTCGTTATCTAATCGTCCAGGCCCTTGCCGGCCCGACTCGAATAACTTAGCCACAGGATTGAGCTCATAGGTCATAGAAATCCGAACAGATGCAGACACAGATAACAGATTCAAATTTTGCATAGAAATTGGCACATGAACAGACTAGAGAACGAGTGTGATAAAGTACACCCTCGTCTCGAACAAATAAACAGATTGCAGAGCAGAAATCAAGTTAAACAGCAATGGAGGGGAGTGGTACACTCACCGGCTCAACTTCAAAAGTTTTTACTTCAGATTGGCCTTAATCGCCAAGAAACCCTAAAATAACCAAAATAAACCAATTGAAGGTTTCACATCCGTAATCGAGTAAACACAATGCACATGAGGCTCGACTACTAGTCGTATGCCTCGCCAAATAATTACTAATGCAAGGGTACAAAACATAATTTTTGGGAACAAAAAGATAGCATAAAGACCTAGGTTCAAAAACCCAAAAGCCCTTTTTATTTCTACCCAAAAGGCAGATCCAACTTAAAGGAACCAAACGGCCTAGAAAATCGGGCAGCACCTCCCCTAAAATTCTTACTTTTCCAGCCATTAAGGCTTCATTATATCCTCAAATCAGTCCCAACATTTCACACAAAAGTCATCTCATTTACCAAAAGCCGCTCACTAGGCTCAAAGTAGTACAGGTACAAAAGTTAGCTAGGAAAAGACCGGAATAAGAGCGAGCCCTAAACATGCAAACAAGTACATGGAGACTCGATAACGAGTCATAAAGCCATACCAATTTTAACCCTAATAGGGTTTCATATGCATAAATAAGCATCATAGGCAACCAGAAATTAAGAAATGGCATTAGCTTAGGCCTTAACAAAAAAAACAGTTTTCGTCATACTTTTGCGGTAATGACACAAAATGCGTTACGCTTATCGGATAAGGGTGTAAGACCCACCATCTCGAAGCTAAAAGACAGGGCTACAACAATGTAGAAGGCCACTCAATCCAAATCCTAGCACAACTAGGTCAAAAATGCAGAATACTATACCAGAATTACTAAAACAGGTTTGCAAAACACACAAAACTGTAATCGGTATAACTCAGCCTATACAAGTCCAAATGCCGAAATTCCAAAGGCATATGTTAGCTAAGACATCCAGATACATTTCATCAGAAGACACCAACTTCAAAATCCAAACCAATTCCAGTCAAAATAGCCAAATACCAACGCAGTTTTCGCATTCTGACCAAAGCAGAACAGCTACAGTAATTCCGACATAACTCACTCTACACTAATCCAAATGACCTGAAATTTTGTAGGCACTTCAAACTCATCAATACCTACAACTTTCATGTTTTGAGCTAAGGCCAATTCGGCCTCTATCTATGACCTAAAATTTCGGACAGATTAGGGGTTCATGAACCCTAACTTTTCACATTTCATTCCAAATCCAAAATTGATTGCATTTATCATCAATTCACACCTACTAGAGTCAAAGCCCCTTATTACCAACCATCAAAAACAACCACACCATCAAGATCATATGAAACCAGAAAATTCCTCATAAAATTGAAAACTTCACCAAATCAAGTCAAATAATGAAATAAATCACCAAATACTTCACTATCACTTCCAATAGGCACAATTTAAGCATCATTAAGTGTAAGGGAGTAGGCAAACATCACTTACCTAAGAGACAAGAGATGTAGAGATGTTGGCCACCTTAAACCTTCAAATAAACTTCACTAAGACACTTAGTAGCACTAGAAGAAAGGATGTTATGGAGTAGAAATGGATGTAAGCAAATGTTTTTGGGTGATTTGCACCAAGTAGTAGCTAGAACTTGAAGAGTTTCTTCTTCCTTCCTTGCACAAGATGGCCGGCCAACAAGAGGTAAGAAATGGTAATTTTTTTTGTGATTTTTGAAGATATTTAACCAATTTTGGTCCAAGGTCAAAATAGTGAATAGTAAATCTTAAAGTAAAACCAATGAGATAGTGACACTTGTCACCACCATAAATGTATTCCTATCCTTTCTTTTCTCTCTCACATCAATCAAATCTCACTCTCTACTTATCTCTTAACACCCGATAAATTTTGCACAGTATCCGAAACTTAACCTTATTGGTCGAATTTTTCCGAACTTTTCGCACTAGTGGGTCCCACGTCCAATATATATTCTTAATTTTCTAAAAACTCTCCAATACTAGAAAAATTATCTAAAAACTATAATTGCTCATAAAATCCCCCAAGAAAATATTTCTAAGCCAGAAAATGCAGAAAACATGCCATTAAAGGGAAAAAAACCCTAGGGAAAAATATTAGGGAAATACGGGCTCTCACAATCAGCTCTCTCGAAGAACACCTGGATCCACATAGTTCACCATTTAGGACATTTGCATTTTGTTTATTTCATGTGTTTGTGGTGTTCAACAATGGATATGTAGATGAATTCAACATTTGGTTATGATTATGTTTATGTTTCTTTTGGTACTGTTTGATAGATGATTAAGTATTTTGAATGATGATTGTGTGGATGTAATGAATTTTGTGGATGATTGTGTGGATGTTTAAGTATTTTAGAATGATGTTTGTGGATGAGATGGATGTGATTGATTGCCCTTTTGTGATGACAAAAAGGGGGAGAGGACTGGATTAATTGATGATTGATGATTGATTGATTGATTATTTGATCAAATTTGGATTGGCTGATGGATTGAACTGGTAAAATGTTGGATGTTGGCTGCTTAATTGTCATATTTTGGATAATTGTTTAATTCGGTTGGGCAGCCAAGTGAGGGGGAGTTTTTCAAAATTTTTTTATGATTCACTAAGTAAGGGGGAGTTCTTGTCTATTAAGAAAGGGGGAGTTTTTATTGCAATCATCGAATCTCATTTCAAACCTTTGTTTTGTCATCATCAAAAAGTGGGAGAATGTTATTCTTGGTTTTGATGATCACAAAGGACTTTGAAATGTTTATTTAACTCTCTTCAAATATAAGTGTTTTTTGCCTATCAAAGAATCAGGTACGAATATGTCAAGAAATGAAAATCAACCAAAAGAAGAAGCAAAAACAGGACACTCATGTCGGACGTCCTAAGGAATTGGTCGGACGTCCGAAAGGATGAAGATCATTAAGAAGAAGATTCTGTCGGACGCTCGTGAGGAAGCATCGGACGTCCGGATGGATCGGACGTACTCCTCGGACGCACATCGAACGTGTCGGACGTCCTAAAAATTCCACAAAATGTTGCTGACTCTCTGCCAAGACTCTGTCGGACGCTCGTAAGGAAGCATCGGACGTCCTGAAGGATCGGACGCATGCTTCGGACGCACATCAATCTCATCGGACGTCCTAAAAATTCCACGAAGATTTGATAACTCTCTGGACGATGTTCGGACACAGAAGCTCGGACGATAAAATATCATCGGACGTCCGAACAACAACTTGACTGATTTTCGGACGATGGGATCGGACGATGACTAAGACGTCGGACGTCCGACAGCTCCAACGGCTAGCTGACTCTTCATCTGCCTTCTATCCGTTGGAAGTATTAATGAAGCCCATTTTTGGCTCCCTTTAAATACAAACGATTCTGATTCATTAAGAAGACCAGATTGTAATGCTTCATTCTGGAAAGAAAGATTCATAACAGGATTACCAAGTTTATTTTCACAAAGAATAATGGATAGTTTACAAAAAGAAATGGGAATAGATGTAATTTCATTTGAAAATATTACTTTTGGGCAATTATTTGCATTTGTCAAAAAAGAAGGATTAATGTTATGTTCAGAATTAAGATTACAAATAAAATATGGTTCTAAAACCAAGGAAGTAGGATCATTTTGTGATGCATTTGGAATTAAAAGAATTAAATCACCCTCAGCATACAAAAAGAAAATTAAAAAATATACTAAGAAAACAAAATATAAAAGACCTAAAGAAGATAAACCAGAAAAGAAGAGAAAATTTATTAAAAGAAAAATAGTTTGTTACAAATGTGGAAAGATAGGACATAAAGCAAACAAATGTAGATTAAAGGATAAAATTACAGAAATCTGTGCAGATGATGAAGAAATTAAAAATAAATTAATAAATTTATTAATAAATGAAAAAGATCAAAGTTCTGAAGATGATTATTATAATGATATATCTAGTTCAAAAAGTGAAGAAAATTGTGATTGCAGTAGTACTCCAAAGTATATAAATGTAATAACTAAAAAAGAAGATAAAGAATTTTTATTAGATATGATAGAAAAGATAGAAGATCCAATAGCTAAAAAGGAATACTTGGAAAGATTAAAAAGTTTAATTATTCAAGAAGATAAAATGCCAAAAATAATAGAACCTTTTAGTATTTCGAAATTAATCGATAAATATCCAAATATAAATATAATGAAAAAAGAAACTACCAAAGATCTTCAATCAGAAATTAATAATTTAAAAATACAAGTAAAACAATTACAAAAAGAAATTATAGATTTAAAAACAAAAGATTTAGAAATAGAAGCAAAATTAACATTATTAGAAAATCAGCCTTCAACTTCTAATTCTAAAACAGAAGAAATAAATATATCAGAAAGACCTACAAATGAACTTCAATATATAAATATTATAGAAAAAATGACATTTCAAAAATGGTTTGCTTTAGTAACTATTATAGTTGAAGATTTTAAAGAAACATATGTAGCTCTAATAGATAGTGGAGCTGATACAAGTTGCATTAAAGAAGGAATAATTCCAACTAAATATTGTGAAAAAACAAAAGAAAAATTAATGGCCGCAAATGGAGAAAATTTAGAAGTAACATATAAATTTACAAAAGGATCAATATGTAATAATGAATATTGTATTAGACATAATTTTATAATTGTAAAAAATATAAATTGTGATGTAATATTAGGAACACCCTTTTTAATTCAAATATATCCATTTTTTGTAAGTCATGAAGGAATTTCAATAAATATAATGGGAAAAACGATTATATTTAGATTTCTAACCCCAGTAAAACAAAGAGAATTACAGATATTACAAACCTCCTCTATTTATAAAACAATAAATAGTATTACTAAAGTACAACAACAAATAAATTATATTAAAGAAGAAAAATCTTATTTAAAAATTGAAGAACAATTAAAAGAAGAAAAGATACAAAAAAGAATTTTAGAACTAGAAAAATTATTACAACAAGAAGTATGTGCTGACATTCCTAATGCTTTTTGGGATAGAAAACAACATATGGTTGAGTTACCCTATGAAACAGGATTCAATGAGAAAAATATTCCAACAAAGGCTAGACCTATACAAATGAATTTTGAATTATTAGAATTCTGTAAAAAAAAAATAAAAGCATTAATGGATAAACAATTAATAACCCATTCTAAATCACCATGGAGTTGTGCTGCATTTTATGTCATGAATCAAGCAGAAAAAGAACGAGGAGTTCCAAGATTAGTAATAAATTACAAACCATTAAATAAAGTATTGCAATGGATTAGATATCCAATTTCTAATAAAAAAGATTTGCTTAACAGATTATTTAAAGCAAAAATATTTTCAAAATTTGATTTAAAATCAGGATATTGGCAAATATTAATAAATCCAAAAGATAGATACAAAACAGCATTCACAACACCCTTTGGACATTATGAATGGAATGTAATGCCATTTGGCTTAAAAAATGCACCATCAGAATTTCAAAATATAATGAATGACATTTTTAATCCTTATAGTTCATTCAGTATTGTTTATATAGATGATGTGTTAATATTTTCTGAATCATTAGAACAACATTTTAAACATTTGAATATATTTTTAAAAACAGTCAAGAAAAATGGATTAGTAGTTTCTGCACCAAAAATGAAATTATTCCAAACAAAAATAAGATTTTTAGGACATGACATATACCAAGGAACAATAAAACCAATCAATAGAGCTTTAGAATTTACTACTAAATTTCCAGATGAAATAAAAGAAAAAAATCAGTTACAAAGATTTTTAGGATGCTTAAATTATATAGCAGATTTCTTTCCCAAATTAAGATAAGAATGCTCTATATTATTTAATAGATTAAAAAAGAATCCAAAACCATGGACAGAAGAACATACTCAAAAAATAAGATATTTAAAAGAAAAAATTAAATCTCTACCATGTTTATGTTTACCACATCCTAAAGCATTCATGATAGTTGAAACAGATGCATCAGAATTAGGATATGGGGGAATACTAAAACAAAAATTAGAAGAGTCAAAAGAAGAGTTAGTTAGATTTCATTCAGGAACCTGGTCTGATCCTCAAAAGAATTATTCAACTATTAAAAAAGAAATTTTATCAATAGTTTTATGTATATCAAAATTTCAAGATGATTTATATAATAAGAAATTTTTAATAAGAATAGACTGTAAATCTGCAAAAGAGATTTTACAAAAAGATGTTCAAAATATAGTTTCAAAGCAAATATTTGCTAGATGGCAAGCTATTTTATCTGTATTTGATTTTGAAATAGAATTTATCAAAGGAGAAAATAATTCTTTACCAAATTTTCTTACTAGAGAATTCCTACAAGGACATGGATCGTGAATTGGTGACTTCAATTGAAGAACGCGAATATACCAATTACTTGAGAGCTCAAAGGGATTCTCCCAAACTCCAAAATAAAGAAAAAGATATCCAATCCAGAGGATATCAATATTTTGCTCAAACCAGCTATGGCAGACAAAGTATTCCAGCTCATCAAATTCCTAAATATGACACCATATACATTCGAAAAAGTCCTTATACTACTATCACTTCCTAAGAAAGAGCCTTTCTTATTCAAAGAGAGATTCAGAGAAATACCATTCGAATTAAAGTCATGAAAAGAATCGAGAGAAGTGAGGAATTTATTCAGTATCACAGAGAGCAAAATAAACAATTATCTGACCAACTTAAAGATATTGTTTATTACTATTGCAGGATTATGGATTCAAAAGCAGGAAATTCCAGGCCAAAGACTCCTCAAGATTATGAGATGAGTCTTACTCCTGTTACTCAAAACAGATTCCAACTTTTATCAGATTTTCCAGCATTGACTTATAGTCAAGCTGCTTGTACTCCAACTTCTTCTCAAATAAAACCTCTTCAACAGATTCCAAAGACCCCAGAGAAATCCAATGAAAATACTTACTTTACCAAGCCATTCACTCAACATATCACTTTAACCAAATTTCAAGAAGTACCTTTATATTCTACACTCAATCAAATTACCCAGAGAATCTTTCCTCAAAAGTGTTTTTGGCAACCAGATGATCCTTCAAAAAATTTGGATTATTATGAATTAATTCTTACAGATGCTCAATCTGTAGAAATATTTCCAATTCCAGACAGAAAAAACCCAAATATAATTAGCCACTCAAAATGCATAATAAAGAAAGTTTGTTCTCCAAATGAATGGACTTCTCTTTATTCTAAAAAATCTTTTTCCGTAAGGTTCATTCCAGATGGATTCACATATCAAGATTACAAAATGGCATGGTATCGTGCTTTCCTTTTTAGACCATTCAATCACTCATGGTTCTTCACATTCAAAGAAAATTGCAGTAGAGAATTTCCAATTTGGTTCAATCACTGGTGGAAATGGTTTGGACCACAACCAGAGATACTACCTCCAAATGTGCTTATGGGATTTCAAACATATCTAAAAAGAGCAAAGGGGGAAGAATATACAAGACCAATTTTATTAATTGTCCAGTGAATCCTGAAACTAATAATGTTGCAATATTTCTTTCTTGAATATTTTTAATTTTATAAGCAAGTCTAGCCATTCCCATTTCTTGCAAATTATTTAATACTTCATATTCAGCTTTTCCATCTATATTCCATTCATAAATTGAATCTCCATCATATTTGGTGGTACGAAATTTTGATCTTTCTTCGAATTGAATATCTGGAGGACTAGGTCTTGGATAATAATTTTTTGAACTTACCATTTTCCAGTTTTTGTTATTATTATTATAAGTTCTTTTTCATCTTATTCTATTTATTTGATCATCTTGTTCTTCAAATTGGTTTTCTATAGGTAATACTAAATTTTCTTCTAAATCTGAACTTATTGATTCTTCTTCTGAATTTTCGAATTCTTCAGTTGAATTTTCTTCTATGATTTTGTCTAAAGTATTTATTTTGGGTGTTGAAGGTTTTACTTCTGTAATATTTTGTAAGGCTTGAGATATTTTATTTAATAAATTATCTGTATTATTTATTTTTTGATTATTAATATTTTGTACTAAATCTTGTTCCTTTTCTTTTGTCAAACTTCTAGGTTAAAAATGTGGTGCTGAAATATCATTTGGAAACTTTAAATCTGGTTTCTTTAATGTATCTATTTTTGTATTTAATATTTCCATATGTTGAGAAATCGTATGAAGAATTTGATTTGTATAATTATTTTGTTGGTATACTTTTTTAATATCTTCTAAATTTACTGAATTATTTGTACTTGATTCAGCTTCTCTTCCCTTTTTAAAAGGTGAGGCTATTACTTCTCCTTGTCCTATATTTATTTTTACTTCTTGTAATGGAGGATGTATTGAGGTTATAATTTGATCGTCTTTTAACTTCCATTTTTTATATAAATTAGTTTGAACATTAATTTGAGATGTATTATATATATCATTTATTCCTAATTTTGACATATAATATGTTAACCATGTAAAGAAAGGGAAATCAAATTTTTGTTTATCTAATTCCTTTTTCCATTCTATAATTAATTTATTCTTGTATTCAGATTCTAATTGGAAAAACCAAATTCTTTTTTCTGTATTTTCTTCATCTTCAAAATCTTCTTGTAGATATTTATGATTTATTTTATAAGGTTTACTTATAACATTTATTTCTCCTTTCATTTGTGACTGGGTTGGAGAATATTCTGACTGAGTCTGATTTATAACTTCTGGAATAGGAGTTTTATATTTAAAATTTGAGGTACTTTCTAAGGGAAAATTAATTTCAGTAGATTCATAATTTGAATGTCTTGCTGGTAGCCATGAATAACTTGAACTAGGTCTTTCTCTTAATGAAGCAAATCTTATTAAAGTATTTCCATCAGGTTTTTCTATAATATCTTCTGCAGTAGTTTGTTCTATATTTCTTGCTATTTGTGGATTTTTTATTTCAAATTCACTAGGTATAGTTATCTCATTCCATTTTAATCTTTTTGGAGTATAAGTTGTAGGTCTATCTGCATCTACTTGTAATAAAGTTGTTTCTTCCTTAAGAGTTGGAGTCATTATAAATTTAGGATTTAAATGTGATGATAAAGGTCTATAATATACTCTATATATTATTGCAAAATTCTTTGTGTGTTTTTCAAATTCATTTCCTTGTAAATGTATATCTAGTATTACTGAATTAAGAATATGTGGGTCTGTTAAGTCTATTGAAAAATTTGGAGCACAGTTAAAATATATGGGTCCATTACAAACATTTGTTTGAATCATAGAAAGTAAAGAAGTTTTATATCGTTTGAGTCTTGTGTCTCTTAATGCTAAATATATTGGAGCATCTACTCCTAGATGGAATAAGGGTTTTACAGCAATTTGTATTAAACCTATATGAATATATCGATATCCTTTACTTAAATATTTTTGAATGGTACTATGATTTAACAATGGAATTGATTGATATTCTTCTTGAATAGAAATTGTTTCTTCATGAGTTTTAACTGATAAAGCTGTTTTGAAATCTAAAGGGCCTATTCTATAAATATGTTCTATTTTTTCTTCTGGAATAGTCCAATCTGAATTATTTATAGGCATATGATATTCATGACTTTGTACTATATTAGCTTGCTTTGAATTAGATCCTATTTTAAATTGTCTAAGAAATGCAGCCATGTTTTATAATTAATTAAATTTTTACCTAACCTGGAACAACTGAGCACTATGCCTGGAACATCCTAACCTGGACTTACCAACGGTCTTACAAGGCATCAAGTCTTACCAACGATTTCAGTAAAAGTTTAATAAAATCGGTAAACATAAATGCATAAATTAGCCAAATTGAAATAGAAACGTAATTCAAATAAAGTAATAAATTCAAAGTCTAAATATGCAATCTTATGTGGCTCTGATACCACTTCTACCTAGGCAATATAAACTTGTAATAAGCATAAAGATTTGGACTTACAATGAAATTGAGTAGACAACGGAAGCTTTGAGCAAAATGAATCCTTGATTCTTTTATTGAATAAGCTTGACAATAGCTAGAGTACAGGAGTTGTTTGAAGTAGGTAAGAGTAGGTTTGAAGTAAGTGAGAGTAGGTAAGAGGTTTGTACTGTAAGATATAAACTGAAATTTTTCTCTGATCTATTCGCCGATGATTTCGCCGATGATCTCATTTTGCAATCTTCCTTCTATTTATAGAGGCTCGGGACCTTCTCATTTGAATTTCATTTCTTCTTCATTTGAGTTTCATCTTCTTTTTATTTGTGGCCGACATCTTTTTCAAAAGTGATCGGCTCCTTTTTCAAAAGTCGTTTGGATCTTGTCCGCATGGTCCTCCGAATGGATCAAAAGTAGATTCGGATGATTCTGCTGACTCATCAATTTTGTCGGTTTCTTCTTTCTTATCTGTCTTTTGTAAATAATCCAGATATTCTTTAAGTAGCCTTGGATCTTGCATCATCTTTTTCATCAAAAAGTCATTTGAAGTTGCTTCGGATACCATTTCGGTATCTTTTTCTTTCTTTATTGGAGTAGTGGTTGGAGTTGGTGCCGTAGTGGTTGGAGTTGGTGAAGACTTTGTTGTAGTGGGTACAAAAGTTGTTGGAGTAGATGTTGGTTTAGTCCATTTGAGTTTATCTCCGGTAGTTAGGAATCTGATAACATTCACTTGATCTTCGAATTCTTGGTTGAATCCTGTCCACCATTTAATTTTGAATTCTCTAACCAATGACATTGGAAGTGGTTTTTCAAGCTCTTGATGAATTTTGAAACTCCAGCAAAATATCCACGGGACTTTGAACTCCATATGGAATAAAATTGGTCTTGTATATTCTTCCCAGGCAATATAAACTTGTAATAAGCATAAAGATTTGGAGGCTAGTTCGCATTGTGTGAATTTTACCGAATTTCCAAAGATTGCCAAAAACCAACCCGAATCTGTCTTGGGAGTCCAAGTCAGCCAGTTTAAGCCAAAATTTGAGTGTCTTCCATTTTGAATCTTAGAAAAGTGTCTTCTAGGAACTTTTAGTACTTCGGAACTAGTTTTCAAAAGTACCAAGTTTTCCAATTTTGGACCTACGGAGTGCAAGATATGATTTTTCTAAATTTGACACACAAAGCTGAAATTTGCCAATTTCTTAGAAAATGAAATTTTGGAAACTTGACTTCTTTTCTCGATATCGACTGAACGTTTTGAACTCGATTTCATGGAAATACTAGTCTCTCTCTTCTGACTTTAAAACTTCACTCTTGAACCTCAAGTTAAAGGAATTGAAGCTCTCTTTTAGGACTTTGATTTAGTCTAGATGAGTGTACATCCCTTCTTGGTAAATGCATGATTGTGAGTGAAGTTGATTATTGTTTGCTCAGGCGCTCAAGGGGACCTTCAAGAGGAACTCGGAGCGGACCCCTAAACACTTGTTTGAGCACTTACTTACTTGTTTTGACTAGGTGAGTGTTCCATATAGGAGTACGTCATTTGAATAAGTCTATGACATGCTTATTCCATGATCATTAAGTGTTAAGTGCTACATGTTAAGTATTTACCACACTCATGCATATTTAAGTAAGGTATACTTGAATTACTCGACATTAAATACTTGAATTGCATATTTACGTGAAGTGTTTAAATGATTAATTATGCTATGGCTGCATAAGTCGGTTGGAGTGAATCTCCTCGACTCTTAAGTGGTAAAAGTGGGAAATGGCCAATGGCGGCCTATTAAAACGGCAAATATCTGCCAATTAACCGTAATTACTTACCGTTAGTCGTTAACCGTAATTACTTACCGTTTACCTGACTACTTGATTATTTGATTACCGTAAATTACATGTTCATATGAAATTACACCATATTGCTTACATGTTTATGTGTTAAATGTTATTAATAATTGCTCACATGAAATTGTCCACCATGTTAAGGCGAGTGTGTACTTCATCTCACTCGACCTACTAAAATGACAAATCTTACCGTTAACCGAGATTATTTACCATTTACCGTTTATCGTTTTACTTGATTACTTGTTCATGTTGTAAGTTCTAAACTGAACTGGGCCCTACCCTCGTGTAAGGATCGAAGACAACCAAGTAGAAGAAATAAACAATGTACAGATCGACAAACGTAACAATAAGTAAATAGAAAGGAAAGAATTGCAAACCAATTAACTACCCAACTCCTCCTGAGCTTGTAGATTAATTCGAATAAGCTTCTTCAAGTTGATGAATTACAATCACTCTTGCGTACAAAGGAAGGTTCACCTCCTCCTTGCCCCGAACATCTCTCGGTCAAGCCAGGAAGTTTTACTATCCCTCTGGACAACGCTCACAGAGCTACACTCATGAAGTATTCACTCACAAATGAAAAGCTTACAATGAACCTCACACCACTAAGACTACAAATCTTCTTTGAAGAGTATTTTCTCACTAAAATCACTCTAGATCTTTTGTATCTTCAGTGTGCAAAAGTTATTTGAAGAATCTGACCATCCTCTATTTATAGGAGACCAACAAAGTGCTTTATTAAAGCTTCCAATGGATAGAAAGTAGCTGAACAGTCAACTAGCCGTTGGAATATCGGACGTCCGGTACTCCTGTTTTTTGCGTCCGACAGCAGGCAGTGAGTTTGAGAAATTTTCTTCAATTCTATCGGACGTCCGGTGCAAGCTCTTTGTGCGTCTGACAGCAAACAAAGTGATTTGAGAAATCATCTTGTTTCTATCGGACGTCCGGTGGAGACATATTCAGCATCCGATGGTTTCGTCGACTTTGAAGAATCCTATCGAACGTCCGATGCTTGCGTCCGATCGAGGTCAGTGATCCAAGGGAAATGTCTTATTTCCTTCGGACGTCCGGTAGTGGAGTTCTTCATGCATCCGAAATTACGCAACGATTATCGGACGTCTGATCCAAGCGTCCGACAGCTTTCAGCAGCCTTTGTCCCTTTCAATTGCATTTGATCTTTGAGTTTGATTGCTGCATAACTGAAAGTATTTCTAGAAAAGATATTAGTATTATCCATTTGTTTTGTAAACATCAAAAGTTAGGAACCATGGTCAATATTCTCCCCCTTTTTGATGATGACAAAACAATGGATAAAGGAAAGAAAAAGATTGTGCATATGAGCATAAGCTCCCCCTCACCTATTACATCAGAAAAATTTAAGAAACAAATGTATAATCTCAGAATAAACTCCCCCTTTCATAAAGCATCCATTTCTCCCCCTTTTTGTCACCATAAAATGAGAGTAAAAATACCATAATCCAGCAACATATCACAGAGAGTTGATACAAAAACAAATACCAACATATCACAAAGAGTTTAACAAAACAAATCATCATTAGATCAGAATTGTTCTTTTCTCTCCCTTTTTGATATCATACAAAATCAGTAATATTCAAGAGCATCAAGAAAAAACTCAGTTCAAAGCATCAGATACATTAAAAGAGAATTAAAAAAAAAATATTATGAACAAAAATCTCATCAATCTTACCAATATCTCCTACTTGTTAGAGTTAGTATCATGTCTAACTATCCACATGCATTTCATGCCTCTTCTCATGTTCTTTCTCACATAACAATTACTTTTCATGTGACCTTTTTGACAGCAAAAATTACACATAACCAAAGAGTTATTTACATGAACAGGTTTAATAAACCTTACTTGTCTTCTCTTATAAATAGCAAATTCATTTGCATTCTGATTCAGCCTTATCTGATGAGTACCAAAATTTATCTTCTTCTCATAAGTGCCAAAATAAGGTTTTGTTCCATTTTCTTGAAAGCAGTTTTGTTTCTTATATTGTAGTAACTCATTTAAATCATCCATTCTTCTTTTCAAATCACCTTGTTCCTTTTTTAGTGTCTCACAAAGACTTATTTTTCTATCAAGTTTATTTTGTAAATCAATTTCATTCTTTTTCAAAGAATCATTTTCAGTTTTCAGTTTCTTATTTTCTTGAAAAAGACGAGCATTGTTTTGAAGAAGAAAACTAATTTTATGTTTTAATTCATTGTTTCTAGTATAAGATTCTTTCAAACTATCATGCAATTTTATAATGAAAGATTCAAGATCATCATCAGTTTCATCATCACTTTCAAATTGAGAGTTGGAAGTTGTTACCTCATTATCTCCAATGGCCATAAAAGCCAATTGAGCAGATTCTTCTTCCTTTTCAATTTCACTATCGGAGTTGCACTCATTTCATGTGAATTGAAAGTTGTTGAATCTTGGTTTTCTTCCTTCATTCTTCTTCTTCATTGGACACTCACTCATGCAGTGTCCAAGTTGACCGCATTCATAGCAATTGTCACCTTATCTTTTGTTGGCCTCTTGCTTTCTTTTATTTCTTGCATTATTGAACTGATTTGGAAATGAGTTGCTATTTCCTCCTTTTCTGAATCTTTGTTTGTTGAGCAATCTCTTGAAACTTTTTGTGATGAGAGTTAGATCACTATCATCAACTTCCACATTATCTCCATCTAGGGAGGCAGAATCATTTTCATCTTGAGATGCCTTTAGAGCAATGCTCCTTCTTACTTTCGCATCCCCTTCTTCTTGCACTTTGAACTTAAATTTCAGCTCATAAGAGGTTAGAGAATTAATAAGAGATTCAATAGGTAAGGAATTTAGATCTCTAGTTTCTTCAATGACAGTCACTTTACTCTCCCAATCCTTGGATAAGGCATTCAAAATTTTTCTATTTTTCTCACCTAGAGAGTATTCTTTTTCAAACACTTCTAAATTCTTAATGAGATCATTGAATCTACAATACATTTGATCAATATTTTCATGAGATTCCATTTTAAACGACTCATATTTAGTGATTAAGATAGATTTCTTTTGTTCTCTAACATTGTCACTACCTTCATGAATTTCTTTCAGTTTATCCCAAATTTCTTTAGCTGACTTGCAACCCTTGACTCTAATAGATTCATTTGAGTCTAAAGCATAATATAACACATTCATGGCTTTTGCATTTAAGGTGAGATGAGCTCTATCCACAGCAGTCAGTTCATTTCTAGTTTTTGGTTTAGATCTATGAGTATTTTCTTTTATAAGAGAGGTATCATATGGACCTTCACTAATAATAAACCACAATTCAATATCAATTGATTACAAAAATAAAATCATTCTTTCTTTCCAACTCAAATAATTTGACCCATTAAACATAGGTGGTCTAATCACAGAATGTCCTTCAAAAAATATGGCATTATTGGTTGTCACTTTTACTCCAAAGCCGATTGAGCTTAATCTCTAGGAGACCAAGCTCTGATACCAATTGTAAGGATCGAAGACAACCAAGTGGAAGAGATAAATAATGTACAGATCACAAACGTAACAATAAGTAAATAGAAAGGAAAGAATTGCAAACCAATTAACTGCCCAACTCCTCCTGAGCTTGCAGATTAATTCAAATAAGTTTCTTCAAGTTGATGAATTACAATCACTCTTGCGTACAAAGGAAGGTTCACCTCCTCCATACCACGAACATCCCTCGGTCAAGTCAGGAAGTTTTACTATCTCTCAGGACAACCCTCACAGAGTTACACTCATGAAGTATTTTCTCACTAAAATCACTCTAGATCTTTTGTATCTTCAGTGTGCAAAAGTTATTTGAAGAATCTGACCATCCTCTATTTATAGGAGACCAACAAAGTGCTTCATTAAAACTTCCAACGGATAGAAAGTAGCTGAACAGTCAACTAGCCGTTGGAATATCGGACGTCCGGTACTCCTGTTTTTTGCGTCCGACAGCAGGCAGTGAGTTTGAGAAATTTTCTTCAATTCTATCGGATGTTTGGTGCAAGCTCTTTGTGCGTCCGACAGCAAACAAAGAGATTTGAGAAATCATCTTGTTTCTATCGGACGTCCGGTGGAGACATATTCAGCGTCCGATGGTTTCGTCGACTTTGAAGGATCCTATCGAACGTCCGATGCTTGTGTCCGATCGAGGTCAGTGATCCAGGAGAAATGTCTTGTTTCCTTTGGACGTCCGGTAGTGGAGTTCTTCATGCGTCCGAAGTTATGCAATGATTATCGGACGTCCGATCCAAGCGTCCGACAGCTTTCAGCAGCCTTTGTCCCTTTCAATTGCATTTGATCTTTGAGTCTGATTGCTGCATAACTGAAAGTATTTCTAGAAAAGATATTAGTATTATCCATTTGTTTTGTAAACATCAAAAGTTAGGAACTATGGTCAATACCTCGGTTACTGACCTACTCGAGCCAGGACTGGGCTCGATCGGATAGGTTGGAATTCTGGGACACCGTTTCGGTATACTCGAGTACTATCACTGGAGGGATAAGGTGATGGCCAGACAAACCGTGGGGTTCTGAAGTTATAAGGTGCAGATGACCGAAATAGTTCCACTGGAGCACCGTATCCTTCAATGTGTGTTTATTTTGCATAATGATAACTGTTTCATGATAATGTACCAACGTGCAACCCTGACCCATACCTGTGATATGTTCCAATTACTCGTACACTGATAAATATCTCATGTTAATGTGCCAATATGTAACCTTGAACCATACATGTGGTATGCTCAAATTACTGGATTTATTAGAACTGCTAGAGTGTCTTGGAACCTCACTGGGTTGTGTAGCTCATTCCACGTTTTTGTTTTCCTTAACAGGGTTCGAGACCAAGGGTGCTCATGAATAGTACTAGATTATTTTCTTTTGAAGACCTTAAGTTATATTATAACGGATGGTTATAGTATTCTTTTGGAGTGTATCAAGCTTGAAAGCTAACTAATTGTAAGCATGTAATATTTTGGAGTACTTTAATTATGTATTGAAGTTATTTGAAGCATTCCGAACTTTTGAATTGTGGATTGTAGTGAGTCCTGGCGAGAGCTGGGCAGGCGTTGCGCGGATACCCTTTGGTTCGCCTTAGGGAGAAGTGGGGGGCGTCACAGTTGGTATCAGAACTTAGTCTCCAGATCTTTGTAGTGTATCTTAGGCTAAAAGTTTAAGATGCCAGACTTTGGGACTGGTTTAAAAGTTAAGTGACTACTTGTAGGGATAAAAATCAGAGCAGTTTCGCGTGGTCTCTGCGCGGAGTGAGCTTGGGCCAAGTGGTGATATGGTCCCAATTATGTGAATATGTATAAAGGACTAAGTGTTCTTCTTGTGCGTAAGTTGTGAACTACGAAAGTGGTAAGCGTAAAACCTTTATCATACTACTTGAGGTAGATAGATATGTACGTCAGGTAGGGATCTTAAACTTTATTGATTTGCACTTGGGAGCGTACGGCCTGAGTTGTAAATTCTCTTAGTTTTGGATTCTTGTGCTTGAGTACTAAATACTTTTCCTGAAGGAATGCTTGTGACTTCGGAAGGGATATAGTCCTGTGTATTATAATGTGAATAGAAATCATAAGTGGTTTTGAGATAAGTTCTGATGGCAAAGGTCAGAGCACGGAGGATTCTTGTATTGGACTTGAGATCTCCATTTTGGGAAATAAGAACGGACTAATGTTTTGCGAGAGCAAGTGCAAGAGGTCAACGGACATCTAGTTCGTGTAGTAAGAGAAGTGAGACATCGGATGAAAAATATTTTAACTGAGTGTGGGACAATATTGACCAGCGAGAAGTGGAATGTAGTTGAGCTTGAAATGAGACACTTTTGCATTTCTTTTGGTTTGCCTCATTACCCTAGCCTGTATAAGGATTTTCATCTTGAATTTAGTAAGGAAAGCTTGTATTCGTTAGAAGTTTTAGACTAAGAATTTAGAAAGTGGCTTAGGTTTTGGATGGAATTTGGAATTTATAATTATTTGAATGATGTGGCTTGGTATCGTGGATTTTTCTAGTTTTACCCTAACTAGATTTATGATTTTTTTCCTTTTGATTCTGCCTATGATAGTAAGGGTGGTGCACGACGTGAGGTCTTATATAATTTGCCTGCATGTACTTTTGTTTTTGTGGCACTTAGTTGTCTGTCCTATATTTGACATACTTGACTTGTTTGTGATCTCTTGACTTGTACTATGACCTTTGATATATTCAAAGAATCATACTTTAATTCTAAATGTATTTGTAACTTGTATATACATCTTGAACTCGCGTGAGAATAGAAAATGAGGCAGAGCTTAATTTCGAATCTTCTATTAGGACTAAGAATGAAAATTTGTTGTGAATTGGAGAGTAAAATGACCGAGATTTATGCAACATTAGAATTAGCTCTCGAATTAGAGGTGAAGAGTGATAAAAGTGTTGGATTGAAATTTATGCATATATGAACTTGCATGTTTACTCATATTTCTTAAAAGTGTTTTCTAGAATATACGCTTACTCAAACGCAACTCTTAGCTCGAAACTTTGAGAGAATTTTTGAAATATCCTCCATGTATATGTTATTTTATTATATATGTGTTTTAATGCCATGCATTGAGTTGCATGATTAATCTTCTTAAACGAATTTGAGGAATTTGCAATATGTATTGATGATGGTTGCAAAACACATTATTTGAAGTTTCTTACTAAGAAAATTTAGTTTCGGATCATGAAAAAAAAAGTTTATATCTTTTAACTCTAATTTTGAAATTGTGAATTGCACTTTACCACATATAAAAAAAAACATTTAAAACCATCAATTTTATCTTGTATATTATGATTGACTTGATTTGAAAAAAAAATTTGATTGGTCGTTTGGGACAAAAGAAACCAGGCCATTTCCAAAATTGTTAAATTTGAAAATCGAATGCTAGTAAATGGTTTTGGACAATTGAGTTCAAAAATTTTGATAAGCATGACTATTAAGGTGAAACGACATTATCCTAAGTGTGAATTTCGAGGACGAAATTCTTTTAAGGAGGGAAGGTTGTGAGGACCCGAATTTTCCTCACTTATAATTCCATTTTAATGGCTTAATTAATTATTTATTCACCCATTTTCTCCGAATAATTTATTTCAACCCTTTTTGAAACATTTATATGGAACTATGACTTGCACATATTCTTAAAATGTCCCGTTAATAAATTTAATTTTTGGAAGCTCGTTTAGTGAGATTTAGTGAATAAGCGTTTGGAGATAATATTCGATTTGAGAGTACAATGACTTGGAGATTTGAAAACTTATACATTAGTCTTGAAATAGGTATTTTTATGTTTAAGTACTCAAGTGTTAGTTAGTTATACTATCGTTATAAGAATTTATTGGAAATTTCACTCTATTGCGCATAAAACGGAAGTACGCGTTTTTGCGCGTGCAATTAATTGAGGGACTTTGGAGACTTGTTTTTAGACTATTAACAGTGAATAATAATAGTATAAATGGAAGTGCATTAGAGGTTTAGTGCACAAGTGAAATAAACTCGAGAGGAATCGAGCACGAAAAGCGCGCGAGGAAACAGTTGACTTTTAGGTAATTTTGAGCCACACATTAAAGCTTCTCAAGGAAGCTTCATTTGCATCAAACACTCTCCTTTCTCTCTCTCATTCCAGCCGTGCACCCTCAAGGAGGTAGAAGACCAAATTCTTCTTCATTTCTTGCTTCAATCCTTCATCAAATCACCTCAAAATTTACCTACACTTTGCTAAGCACTTGGTGATCATCTTAAGCTACAAAAGAACTTGCTTTCCACGGCTTTTCTTGGGCTAAGGAGGACCGAAAATTCTGCCTTGAAACATCTAGCAAAGTAAGTGACGATCAAACCTTCAAATCTTGATTTATGGAAGTAATATAGCACTTATAAGTTCATATCTTCTTGTGGGTAGTTTTATTGATGTTGGAAAGTTGGTGTGTGGGTTCTATGAACTCCCACTATGGCTTGATGGACTGATTTGTTGTGTTTTGATGTTATTAATGTTGGATTAGTGTTTAATCTAGTGGAAATAGGTTGTATTGTTGAAGAAAAACTCAAAGGAAGTGATGAGGGAATTTTTCCATTTCTGCCCCTGTACATGCCGTGGCCCTTAGAGCAAATTTTCGTGGTTCTAATGACTTGTTTATGATGTATACATGTTGTGTGGGTTGTGTAGAAAGTTTCATCAAAATATTTTGTGATTTGAATGGGTAGATGTTGTGTTTTCAGAAGTCAGCAAAAATTGGAAATTTTCCTTTAACTGCTCTGGCAGTGTTTTTGTTTTGGATATAACGTTTTGCTCCGACGTCGAAATCGAGTGCCGTTTGTGGCACTGGAAACTAGACATTCCCAGCTTTCCAACGGTATAACATGCACATCCTGGTTCTATGACAGCCCCACCTTACCCTAAGGTGAACCAAAGGGTTCGGCGGACCGCCTGCCCAACTCTCGTCAGGACTACTGAGTCGATTAACAAAAATCCAATGTAGTACGCGCGGTAGGACCCAAAGAAAATGAACAATCGGAACCTACTAAGGTGAGAACATGCTTATCAAACCATAAAATCATAGTCTCAACGGAATATATTTAATAGACAAGGTTAAACACTTATGCATATATTTAAATTGAAGTCTTGAACAAATTAACATACAGGGCAATCCGGGGTATTGGTACTACACAAAATATAATTAGGGTTTCGTTTTCAAAAGAGCTTAATAACATGACATATATACTAGCTTGACCCATTTCGTCCAAAACCGTGATTTTCAAGTTTGTCCCCTGTAAGGAAAACAAAGGTAACAGAAAGGGGTGAGCTTATGCTCAATGAGGTACCAAACATATAGGGTAAAATCATGGCCTTTCACGTTGAACCAATCAGATACATATACCAGATATAGAGGAAAGCAGTTAGACACAGTGATTCAAAGGGAAAGGATACAAGTGGCTCTCAGGAGCCAGATTTCCATTTGCAGTACTTGATCCGAACCTGTTGACTCTCCGTCAACATAAATAGAACCAACATATCCGTAGACCCTACTTTACACTAATTTTCGTCCACCAAACATACCCCTACCGGGCCCGAATGCCGAACAGGAACAGTAATGGTAATACTCGAGTATACCGGAATCAAGAGTCTCAATACCCAAAGATTCCCAAAATAGACTACCATGGTTCGTTATCTAATCGACCAGGCCCTTGTCGGTCCGACTTGAATAACTAGCCACAGGTGTTGATCTCAGAGGTCACAGAAAGGTCGTTGGATACCAGCCAACAAACGACGTCCGAACAGACTCAGATACAGTTAACAGATTATACACAGTAAATAGGCATATGGACAGACAGGAGAACGAGTGTGATAAAGTACACCCTCGTCTCAAACAGAATAAACAGATAGTGCAGTCATTTAAATCGCATATTGCAGGGACAGAAACCAAGTTTAGCAGCAAATGAGGGGAGTGGTACACTCATCGGTTCCAGTACCGATACTTCAAAAGTTTTTTTACCCAAATTGGCCTTAATCACCAAGAAACCCTAAAATAATCAAGATAAAACAATTATAGTTCGCACATCCACAAACCTAGTAAATCGAATGCATAAAAGAGGCTTGACTACATGTCGTACGCCTTTCCAGGTTGAGTACTGGTACAAAAGAATAAAAATATGACTTTTGAGCAAAAAGATAACAGTTGGTCCTAGGGTTAGAAACAACCCTCGAAACCCTTCATTTTTACTACGATCAACTCAACTTGAAGGAATCGCGTAGCCTTAAAATTTTGGGCAGCATGCCCTCTGTATTTTGCTATATTCCAGCCATTTATGGCTTCATTGTTTTTCCTGAAGTCAGTCCAATTCAACACATAAGAAATCTCAATACAATAGCCCTACAACTAGGCTCAAATTCATCCAAATACAAAGCAAGTCTAGGAATGCAACTAGAAATCAAGTTTTAAGAATAAAAGCTAAATAGCAAGTTTGACGTCTCTTAGCGGAACAGACACAATCGAAGTTACGCTTATCGTATTGGGGTGTAATTTATACCGTTTCGAAGCTAAGATAAATTCCTACAACTTTAATGAAGATCACCTAGTCCAGTTCATAGTGTATCTAGGTCAAAATATCAAATTACAGAACCAGCATCTCACAATCAGACTAGTTAACTGCACTATGATTAAACGACAATAACTCAGGCTACCGAAGTCCGATTGAGGTGTATCTTATGGAGTTTCGAAGCCAAGACATGTAACTACATTTCCTATGAAGACCTCCAAAGCTAACTCATGCATTTTCAGAGTCAAAAATTGAAATCTCCACGAAGACAGAAAACTGTCCGCGAAAATAGGGTTTATGGGCAATCAAGGGTATTTCAGTCATTTCACATGCTACGGTGTTCTAATCGATCAGAAAATTTACAAAGAACTATAAAACATCATTTCCTACAACTTTCATGTTTTGTGCTAAGGCCAATTCAGCCTCTAACTAGGTCTAATAGTACCGGGCAGAACTGGGGAAATTTACAATCCTAAACTGTCATTTTCTGCGCTAACCAGAAATTTCCGCAACCATTCGTATCCAACATATATTAGCTCCAGATTACACTATAATAAGCTCTTAATCGATGACCAAACCATGATTATCATACAAAACAGAAAAATAACAATAATAAATCAAAATCCATCGTAACTTCACTTCCAACCATAAACAAACCATAATCACACCATATGTCATCATATTAAGCCACTAAAGCTACCAATTGAACATTATCAAAGCTAAAGGGAAAAGTTCTTAACAACTCACCTTGTAACCTCAAGAAAACAAGCAACTTAGCACCTCCTCTTTCCAAACCACTCCACCAACTTAGTCACTACCACCTAACAAAGGATTTCTACGGAGTGAATTCGAGAGTTTTCGGTTGAATCACAAGATTTCTGCAAGAAATTAGATCAACTAGTTGAAGGTTTTTTTTTTCTTTTCTCTCCAAGATGTCTCGGCCAAGAGGATGAGTATGGTGATGATTTTGTGGTGAATTTTTAATATGTAGGAAAGGTAAAGTAAAGGTAGAGTAAAAGGTCAAAGTCCAAGGGTGAATTGAATGGTGACACTTGTCACCTTTTGGCTTAAAGCTTATCCTTTTGTCTCTCCAATGATAATCCATCTAGGTAACCTCTAATTGTCTCTTAACACCTGATAAATTAAATCTGATATACAAAACTTAACCTAATTGGCCAAATTTTATCGAACTTACCGCACTAGTGGGTCTCACATCCGGTATACACTCCCCACATCCGGTATACACTCTTAAAACTTTAAAAACTAACTTATACTAGAAAAATGATTTTAAAAGTATATTTACTTATCAAAATCTCGAAAAAGCAATATAATAGGGTTTCATGAAGAAAAGGCATGCAAGAAAAGAAAATAACACATTATGAGATAAAGAAAATTTACGGTCCTCACACTCTCTCCCCCTTAAAGAAATTTCGTCCTCGAAATTTTCTTATCAACGGAATTTATCAAAATCAATCGGTACCCAACGGATCGTACCTTCTACGTCCTCAGACGAGTAAGGGACCTGATGGTGCTCTAAAGAATATACCCGAGCCGGTACTTTCAATCCAGTCCCTTCCTTTTCCGACTGTCCAGGGTTAGTCTTAGTGGGTTGCAGGATCCCTTTTCCTTTTCGCAATCGAACTGGGCAGTCAGCAATCCGATGATCTGCACTTCTGCAGCGCAGACATTTTCCCTCTTTCTTCCAACAATTTGTCTCCGTATGATTTGGCCCTCCGCAATATCCACAGGGACCACGAGTAGCAGAGACCGGTCCCCCCTGAGAGACATCACGTGACACCCCCCGTTGTCGTACTCCCCCGTTTCCCTTTCCAATCTTAGGGGGTGTACTTGTACCTGCTTGCTCAGAGCTACACCCTGGAAAGCCCCTTTTCTTGGCTGGAAAGTTTTTCACCTGCAGCCTAGCATTCTCTACTCGTTGCGCCTTCTCTACGGTATCGCTGGAGGCATTAATTTGGGCTACGGCTAGATCTTTCTGGATCTCCACGTTCAGACCCTGGACGAATCACCGTATTCTTCGTTGCTCGGTCACGATGAGTTCGGGCGCGAATTTGGACAGCCGAGTGAATTGGCTCTCGTACTCGGCCACCGTCTGGGTCCCTTGACGAAGTCGGATAAATTCATCCTCCTTTCGTTCCTGAACTAGAGGAGGGAAGAATTTAGCGTTGAACTCCCGCATAAAGTTCACCCAAGTCCTGGGCGTTTGCTCTCGGTCCCACTTTTGTCGTATTATGTTCCACCAGGAACGGGCCGTCCCTTCCAGTTGGAAAACAGCAAAAGTCACCTGTCGTTCCTCCGTGTAGTGCAGGGCAGCAAAGATATCCACCATTTTCTCTAGCCACCTTTTGGCTACATCTGGATCGGGTTCCCCAATAAACTTTGGTGGGGCAAACTTCTGGAACCTCTCGAGGGCCCGATCCTCGCTCTCTACGTGATTACCAGGGTTCCCAGGGTTGGGGTTAGGGTTGTGACCCTGTTGGTGCATCACTTGGGCTAGTAAATCAGTCATTTGCTGCATGGCAGCAGCTATTTGGACGTTGGGGTCAACCCTAGGTTTAGGGTTTGGTCCAAACGAGATTTCCCCAGTGCCCCTTTCAGACGTGGGTTGCCTAATTCCACGCCCACGGCCTCGTCCACTACGAGTGCCCTCCATTGATCTAAGTCAATCTAAGGTCGAGGTGCAAAGATAATATTAAAGATAATTATAGGCATAAGCAAGTAATAAGAGGTACACACAGATCAAAAGCATATATGCACACAACAGTACCGAACCAGTCACACAGTAGCAGTCAGCTAGATACAACCAAAAGATGTCCATGAAGGTAGCGGGGTCATCCAAAAGTACTATAGACGAACTAGATTAAAAGTACAAAAGCAACTAACGAAAAGTTATTTCCCTTCTAGGCCTCCATCCCTAATCTACGAGAATGCCACAATTTATATCTTAATCCAGGTTAATCATACTTACGAACACCCGAACAACCCACATGAAGTTCCATAGAATCAAATTTCTAGTTCGCCCAAGTCCTTTCTAACCTAGGCTCTCATCGATTTAGTAGCCGGGTACAAGAATCCAAAATAAGATAATTCACAACTCGAGCCGGCCGGTCCCAAGAGTAAATCATCCGTATTAAAGATTCCTACCCGACATACATACCTAGCTTCCTCAAATCCCTTGATAAAGAGCTTTACACTTATGACATGCACGGTTCATAACTTAAGCTTCAACGAGCACTTAGACACATTCACGAAATCAGGACCATAACACCATTTGGCCCAAACTCACTCCGCGTAGAGACCGGACGAAACGACTCTGATACCACCTGTGACAGCCTCACCTCACCCTAAGGCGAACCAAAGGGTTCGGCGGACCGCCTCCCCAACTCTCGCTAGGACTACGGAGTCGATTCACACAAATCCAATATAGTACGCACGGTAGGACACAAAGAAAAGGAACAATCGGAACCTACTAAAGTGAGAACATGCTTACCAAACCATAAAATCATAGTCTCAAAAGAATATATATAATCATAAAACCATAAAATCATAGTCTCAAAAAATATATTTAATAGACAAGATTAAACACTTATACATATATTTACATTGGAGTCTTGAACAAATTAACATACAGGGCAATCTGGGGTATTCATACTACACAAAATACAATTAGGGTTTCGTTTTCAAAAGAACTTAACAACATGACATATATACTAGCTTGACCCATTTCGTCCAAAATCGTGATTTCCAAGTTTGTCCCTGTAAGGAAAACAAAGGTAACAGAAAGGGGTGAGCTTATGCTCAATGAGGTACCAAACATATAGGGTAAAAACATGGCCTTTCACACTTAACCAATCAGATACATATAACAGATATAGAGGAAAGCAGTTAGACACAGTGATTCAAAGGGAAAGGATACAAGTGGCTCTCAGGAGCCAGATTTCCATTTGCAGTACTTGATCCGAACCTGTTGACTCTCCGTCAACGTAAATAGAACCAACATATCCGTAGACCCTACTTTACACCAATTTCCGTCCACCAAACATACCCCTACCGGGCCCGAACGCCGAACAGGAACCGTAATGGTAATACTCGAATATACCGGAATCAAGAGTCTCAATACCCAAAGATTCCCAAAACAGACTACCGTGGTTCGTTATCTAATCGATCAGGCCCTTCCCGACCCGACTTGAATAACTAGCCACAGGTGTTGAGCTCAGAGGTCACAGAAAGGTCGTTGGATACCAACCTCCAAACGACGTCCGAACAGACTTAGATACAGTTAATAGGTTATACACAGTAAATAGGCATATGGACAGACAAGAGAACGAGTGTGATAAAGTACACCCTCGTCTCAAATAGAATAAACAGATAGTGCAGTCATTTAAATCGCAGATTGCAGGGGCAGAAACCAGGTTAAGTAGCAAATGAGGGGAGTGGTACACTCACCGGTTCCAGTACAGATACTTCAAAAGTTTTTTTACCCAAAGTGGCCTTAATCGCCAAGAAACCCTAAAATAATCAAGATAAAATAAATATAGTTCGCACATCCACAAACCCAGTAAATGGAATGCATAAAAAAGGCTCGACTACATGCCGTACGCCTTTCCAGGTTAAGTACTAGTACAGAAGAATAAAAATATGACTTTTGAGCAAAAAGATAACTGTTGGTCCTAGGGTTACAAACAACCCTCAAAACCCTTCATTTTTACTAAGATCAACTCAACTTGAAGGAATCGCGTAGCCCTAAAATTTTGGGTAGCATGCCCTCTGTATTTTGCTATATTCCAGCCATTTATGGCTTCATTGTTTTTCCTCAAGTCAGTCCAATTCAACACATAAGAAATCTCAATACAATAGCCCTTCAACTAGGCTCAAATTCATCCAAATACAAAGCAAGTCTAGGAATGCAACTAGAAATCAAGTTTTAAGAATAAAAGCTAAATAGCAAGTTTGATGTCTCTTAGCGGAACAGACACAATCGAAGCTATGCTTATTGGATTGGGGTGAAATTTATACCGTTTCGAAGCTAAGATAAAGGCCTACAACTTTGATGAAGACCACCTAGTCCAGTTCAAAGTGTATCTAGGTCAAAATGTCAAATTATTGAACCAGCATCTCACAATCAGACTAGTTAACCGCACTATGATTAAACGACAATAACTCAGGTTACCGAAGTCCGATTGAGGTGTATCATCTGGGGTTTCGAAGCCAAGACATATACCTACATTTCCTATGAAGACCTCCAAAGCTAACTCATGCATTTTCAGAGTCAAAAATTGAAATCTCCACGAAGACAGAAAACTGTCCGCGAAAATAGGGTTTATGGGCAATCAAGGGTATTTCAGTCATTTCACATGCTACGGTGTTCCGATCGATCAGAAAATTTACAAAAAACTATAAAACATCATTTCCTACAACTTTCATGTTTTGTGCTAAGGCCAATTCGGCCTCTAACTAGGTCTAATAGTACCGGACAGAACTGGGGAAATTTACAACCCTAAACTGTCATTTTCTGCGCTAACCATAAATTTCCGCAACCATTCGTATCCAACATATATTAGTTCCAGATTACACTATAATAAGCTCTCAATCCATGACCAAACCATGATTATCATACAAAATAGAAAAATAACAATAATAAATCAAAATCCATCATAACTTCACTTCCAACCATAAGGTTGCGCATCACACCATATGTCATCATATTAAGCCACTAAAGCTACCAATTGAACATTATCAAAGCTAAAGGAAAAAGTTCTTAACAACTCACCTTGTAACCTCAAGAAAACAAGCAACTTAGCACCTCCTCTTTCCAAACCACTCCACCAACTTAGTCACTACCACCTAACAAAGGATTTCTACAGAGTGAATTCGAGAGTTTTCGGTTGAATCACAAGATTTGTGCAAGAAATTGGATCAACTAGTTGAAGGTTTTTTTTTTCTTTTCTCTCCAAGAAGTCTCGGCCAAGAGGATGAGTATGGTGATGATTTTGTGGTGAATTTTTAATATGTAGGAAAGGTAAAGTGTGAGAACCCGTAATTTTTCCCATTTTCTAGGTTTTATTATCTTTCATGTCTTGTTTTCTGCATTTTCGTGATTAGGAAAAATTCTAGATACTTTTAAGGAACAGATATAGTTTTTAGATGATTTTTCTAGTATCGAATAGGTTTTGAAAAATTAAGAGCGTATACCGGACGTGGGACCCACTAGTGTGAAAAGTTTGAAAAAATTCGGCCAACTAGGTTAAGTTTTGGATACTGGAATTAATTTACCGGGTGTTAAGAGATAAGTAGAGGTTGCAATTCGGATTGGTGTGAGAGGAAACAAAGTGATAGACTTGCATTAAATAAAGTGACAAGTGTCACTTGCCTATTGGATTGACTTGTATGACCACTATTCACCTTTTCCATTTGACCCAAATAAATCACAAAAATTACAAAATTTCACCATTTTCTTCTCCTCTTGGCCGCCTACTTCAAGGACAAAAAGAAAGGGAAAAGCTCTCCAAGTTTTGCTTCAATCTTGCTCCAATCTACCAAATCAACCATTGAATCTTGTTTTTGCTCCATAGAAACACTTAAGGGAGTGATAGTGAGTTGTTTTGTGGAGTTGTTTGGAAGGCTAAAGTGATTAGTTGCTTTCCCTCTTGTGTTGCTAAGGTAAGTTGAGAAGGACCCCTCTCCTCCCTCTAATGATGCTTAAATCATGATTGGTGGTAGTATAAGATGCACTTTTATGGATTATATCTTGATTTTTGGTTGAATTGATGAAATTTTATAATTTTTGGGGATTTTTCTGTTTTCATATGAATATGATTATGTGGTTATGTATGATGATTGGAAATGGTATTTAAGGAAGCTAGAAGGTGGAAAAAGTGGTTAATTGCAAGCAATTTCTGTTTTAGAAAGAAAATTGGAAAGTAGGGTTTCTTTAAATTACATTCTGCCCGATTTTGTAGCTCATAGTTAGAGGCCGAATTGGCCTTGGGTTAAAACATGAAAGTTGTAGGGAATGATATTTTAGAGATGCCTGAAAAATTTCACAATCGGAGTAGCGTAGCTTGAGAAAAGATGGAATTACCCTTGCTGCCCTGGTTTTACCCGAATTTGGGAATTGCTTCTGTAATTGGTTATTTTGGTTAGGAATGCTTCCGAATTGGTTGTTGAGGTCTTCTGATGAAATGTAGCCCTGTTTCTTAGCTTTCAGATGGCTTTGTAATTTCTGGATTTGGACTTAGGTAGGCTGATTTATGATGTTTGCACTAGAATGCGTTCTGTGAATCTGTTTTTACGGTTCTGGTGTAGTAGATTGCATTTTTGACCTGGTTACACTCAAAACTGGGCTGAGTGACCTTCTGTAATATTGTAGCCCTATCTCTTAGCTTCGAAACAGTGGATCTTCCACCTTCATCCGATAATCATAGTGCCATTGGTACCAAAACCGCAAAATGATGTCAAAAACTATTTTTTTCCGGGTTAACACTTACTCCATTTCCGGATTTTTCTGGTTTCCTCTATTGCTTGTGTGTGCTTATGGAACCCTATTTTGGGAATATTTGGCATTGGTTTATGACTCGTTATCGAGTCTCATTGTACTTGTTTGCATGTTTTAGGGCGTGACGGTGGTTCACGACGCTCCTTTGACGGAGGTGCATGAAATATCATTTTCAAGTTTGGTGAGTGTACTACTCACTTGTGTGTTACTGTATGGCTTTGATACTTGAACTTGATGAGTTAAATGTTGTTGCACCATCGATATTGATTGAAGTGAGGGTGTACTTTATCACTCTCACTTATTTCTCATGTTATTGGAATGTTACATGGAATGTTACATGAAATGAAAAGTACTTGACTTGGTGTCGATTGGACGAGTATCCAACGACCATGATTGTTACCATTGAGTTCAACCCCATTGGTAATTGATTGAATCGAGCCGGCGAGGGCTTGGTCGTGCCAATCAATGAACCTTGGGGACTGTTATATGGAATCTTGTAGTATGAGAGACTCTCGATTCCGGTATACTCGAGTAATACCACAGTGCAAGTGTTTGGAGTTCGGGCCCGGTAGGGGTATGTTGGGTGGAAGGAATGGAAGTAAAGTGGAGTCTACGGTTGGTTACTCTTAAACATTGACGGAGGGTCAATGAGCTTCGATCAAGAATGCAAACGAGGAAAAGGGCTCTTGAGAGCCGCCCGTATCCTTTTATCACCACCATTAATGTGTGCCTTTGTTTACTTTTGATGAATTGGAATGAAAAGCTTTATGCTTATGTGAACTTTGCTGCTTGAGTGGTATTATCTCACTGGGCGTAAACTCACCCTATTCCTTTTGTTTTCCTTACAGGAAAATAAATACTTTTGGACTGCAATTGATAACTAGTTGCCGAATTGAGTTAGTTGGACATATCTTTTGTATAGCTCATTTATTGAAACCCTAAATGTACTTTTGGGACCGTTTCTCTTTTGATTTGGCAAACCAGACATGTATCCACTTCTGAATACTTTTGTATGCCACTTTGGCTTGTAAATGCTAAATTTCAAGATGTGAATGTTTGCTTGATATTTGGTTGGGTTCTGACGGGTCGGTTACTATTCATAGCCGACTCCGGTTTCATTTTTTTTTATTTTGACATTTTGATCTGTTTACACGCGTTTGTAAGTTCCAGAACGTATTAGCTCGCTCTATACCGAACCGTTAGTCCTGGCGAGAGCTGGGCAGGCAGTCCGCTAACCCCTTTGGTTCGCCTTAGGGGAAGGTGGGGCTGTCACATAAAGTAAAGGTAGAGTAAAAGGTCAAAGTCTAAGGGTGAATTGAATGGTGACACTTGTCACCTTTTGGCTTAAAAGCTCATCCTTTTGTCTCTCCAATGATAATCCATCTGGGTAACCTCTAATTGTCTGTTAACACCTGATAAATTAAACCCGGTATACACAACTTAACCTATTTGGCCGAATTTTATCGAATTTACCGCACTAGTGGGTCCTACATCCGGTATAAGCTCTTAAAACCTTAAAAACTAACTTATACTAGAAAAATGATTTTAAAACTATATTTACTTATCAAAATCTCGAAAAAGCAATATAATAGGGTTTCATGAAGAAAAGGCATGCAAGAAAAAAAAATAACATATTAGGAGATAAAGAAAATTTACGGTCCTTACACTCTCTCCCCCTTAAAGAAATTTCGTCCTCGAAATTTGCTTATCAACGGAATCTATCAAAATCAACCGGTACCCAACGGATCGTACCTTCTACGTCCTCAGACGAGTCAGGGACCTGATGGTGCTCTAAAGAATATACCCGAGCCGGTACCTTCAATCCAGTCCCTTCCTTTTCTGACTGACCAGGGTTAGTCTTAGTGGGTTGCAGGGTCCCTTTTCCTTTTCGCAATCGAACTAGGCAGTCAGCAATCCGATGATCGGCACTTCCGCATCGCAGACATTTTCTCTCTTTCTTCCAACAATTTGTCTCCGTATGATTTGGCCCTCCGCAATATCCACAGGGACCACGAGTAGCAGAGACCGGTCCCCCCTGAGAGACATCACGTGACACCCCCGGTTGTCGTACTCCCCCGTTTCCCTTTCCAATCTTAGGGGGTGTACTTGTACCTGCTTGCTCAGAGCTACTCCCCGGAAAGCCCCATTTCTCAGCTTGGAAGTTTTTCACCTGCAGCCTAGCATTCTCTACTCGTTGTGCCTTCTCTACGGCATCGTTGAAGGCGTTAATTTGGGCTACAACTAGATCTTTCTAGATCTCCACGTTCAGACCCTGGACGAATCACCGTATTCTTCGTTGCTCGGTCACGATGAGTTCAGTGGCGAATTTGGACAACCGAGTGAATTGGCTCTCGTACTCGGCCACTGTCTGGGTCCCTTGACGAAGCCGGATAAATTCATCCTCCTTTCGTTCCTGAACTAGAGGAGGGAAGAATTTAGCGTTGAACTCCCGCATAAAGTTCACCCAAGTCCTGGGCGTTTGCTCTCGGTCCCACTTTTGTCGTATTATATTCCACCAGGAACGGGCCGCCCCTTCCAGTTGGAAAACAACAAAAGTCACCTGCCGTTCCTCCGTGTAGTGCAGGGTAGCAAAGATATCCACATTTTCTCTAGCCACGTTTCAGCTACATCTGGATCGGGTTCCCCAATAAACTTTGGTGGGGCAAACTTCTGGAACCTCTCAAGGGCCCGGTCTTCGCTCTCCACGTGATTACCAGGGTTCCCAGGGTTGGGGATAGGGTTGCGACCCTGTTGGTGCACCACTTGGGCTAGCAAATCAGTCATTTGCTGCATGGCAACAGCTATTTGGACGTTGGGGTCAACCCTAGGTTCAGGGTTTGGTCTAAACGAGTTCCCCAGTGCCCCTTTCTGACGTGGGTTGCCTAATTCCACACCCACGGCCTCGTCCACTATGAGTGCCCTAAGGTCGAGGTGCAAAGATAATATTAAAGATAATTATAGGCATAAGCAAGTAACAAGAGGTACACATAGATCAAAAGCATATATACACACAACTGTACCGAACCAGTCACACAGTAGCAGTCAGTTAGATACAACCAAAAGAGGTCCATGAAGGTAGCGGGGTCATCCAAAAGTACTATAGATGAACTAGATTAAAAGCACAAAAGCAACTAACAAAAGTTGTAGTGCTATGTCCTAGCTTTCCAACGTACCTCAAAACGCCTCGATCGGACTTTTGTAGTCTGAGTTATCATCATTTGAATTCAGTACTGACAAGGACATTCTGGTTCTGTAATCTGTACTTTTGACCTAGATAAATTGTGAACCGGATTGAGTGGTCTCCATGAAAGTTGTAGCCCTTTGTTTTAGCTTCGCAGAGGTATAAAATTCAATGCAATCCGATAAGCGTAGCTTCGGTTGTGACCAATTCGCTAAAAGAGGTCAAACCTGTCATTTTGTTCTTTGACTTAAGCTTGCTTGGTTTCGTAATTGAATGACTTTTAGCCTATTGAACGGCTATTGTAATGAGATTATTTGTGTGTGATTTTGGGGGCTGATTGAGGAAAATAATGAAGCCATAAATGGCTGGAAATAGGTAAATATAAGGGGCGTGCTGCCCAAATTTACACTCGAGGGATAGGGAGATATACTCGCGACTTAAATAGGGATTTGGGGTCAAGTTGGACTTGGATCGCCTATGGTATTCGAGTTTTCTTTAGTCAGAGTATATAAGCTACAATTTTGCTGGAAACTCGTACCCTTGGAAAATAAAAGTAATAATCAAGAGAAATACGTTTTCCTCGTTCTTTCGACGCCAATGGGAGTTCTAAAGTTTAAACCGCTTCCTTACCGAAACTAAACGAGCGAGTATAATTTTTCAGGATTTGATAAGTATCTTGAATACTACTTAAACGAGTTGCATTTACTTGATTTTCTTGAAGTGAAACTCCTATGTTTCGAACTCTAGAGAGTTTTACATTCGTCAATGATATTTTATCGCAGATTTGGACTCCAACCAAGGAGTTGGACCTGAACGTGATTTTTGAAAAGCACTACATTTTGGTGAGTGCTTCCAAATACCTGGTTGAACAGGACACTTGTTTTTAATACTTGATCAATGTAAATAAATGATATGTGATTTTTTTGATCGGGCAAGAGTGTACTTTATCGCACTTGTCCAAATATGGTATATACTTGTTTATTGTTGCAATTAACTTGATATACTTGTACTTGAGTTGTAAGTGCGGAGCGGCAGTATGTACCACACTCAATCCTAGTGGGAGGTGCCTCTCATTCCCGTCTCCGTACTTTTATTTTGATTCAGTCGATTGGAGATGTTATCTCATCGACATTTTGGGGACCCAAACCCCACCGGCTAGTTAATCGAGCTGAGCCGGCAAGGGCTTGGTCGATTAGATAACGAACCATGGGTAGTTAGAAATGTCAAGTGGAGTGTTATCTCCTCGACTAATCGGTATACTCGAGTATTACCACCAATGTTTATTGTGGAGTTTGGGCCCGGTAAGGGGTTTGGATGGTGGACGGAGAGTAGTTTAAGTGGCGCTCTGCTGGATTGGTTACTTACTTGAAAGTTGACGGAGTGTCAACTATTACTTGATCAAGCTCTAGTGAGGCAATGGGAATTTGGCTCCTGATAGCCATCCGTATCCTTATACTTTGGAATGATTAGTACTTATCGTGTTATTGTTTCGTTTTAAAAGAAAAACTTTACACTCGCTCACTTTGAGATTTGCTACTTGAAGTGTTATTGTTCACTTTTATGAACTTTTCATGCTCATTACTTGCTACGCGATACTTGCACTTTTAAATAATGGTCAACTTGCTATTTGGAACCTCACTGGGCTTTTAGCTCATTCCACGCCATTTGTTTTCCTTACAGGGGGTACGAGCGAGGCGTGAGACTGGTACAGAGTAGTCTAGTTTTGAAGTTTTGAAATGGTACTCACGCTAGCACTCGACTAGGGTTGATTGTACTCGAATTGTAAACACTTTGAAGTATTTTGGTGTGTAGAAGCTTTGTATCTGGATTTGAGCATCAATGTATATATTAAGTTGACGTGGATGTGTTATTTATTCTCTGTGAATGTACGTTATTTTTTTTTGAGCTATGAGTGAGTGAGTCCTGGCGAGAGCTGGGCAGGCGACCAGCCGAAACCTGGGGTACGCCCTAGGGGGAGGTGGGGCCGTCGCAGATGGTATCAGAGCTCCTATCGAGCTCGTGCCGGGAGAGGGTTCTCGGACTATGGGGATTGGCTTATTAAGTGTGAAACAAAGGTCTATTGTTGGGGACCTTAGATATGTATGTTGGGTAGGAATCTCTAATACGGGTGATTTACTCTTGGGACCGGTCGGCTCGAGTTCTAAATTACGTTATTGTGGATTCTTGTACCTTAATACCCAGTAGTGAAACCGCTAGAATAAAGGCCAGTATCCTGACTGCACTTGTGGTGAGTTTTGATGGCGAAGGTAAAGGCACAGAAGATCCTAAGATTTGGTCTAGTAAATAGACTGAAAGAGGGGATTGGATCTAGGAGTATTATCATGGACGAATCGAGTAATAGTTCGGCTAGGGTTCCTATAGAGGATGATTAGGTTGTAGAATATGTTAAGAAATTCGCACCGAAGACCTATTTCTTTCTTCTATAAACGTGAGGACTAGCAAAGTTTTTACTTGATTCGAGACGGTCTGACTGCCACGATATAGGTATCTATACCTCGCTTTGAATATTTGATACCTGTAACTTGGTTCTCGACAAACTACCCTTGTTTATGCTTCCTTGACACCTATTCACTGCTGTCAACGTATGACCTTGGTTTGCTTATTAATGTACCGAGAGTGAAAGCTTTGGAGTTAGGTAGAGAGATTGTTAAAACACGGATGTGGCATAAGGTTTGAAACTTTTGATGTGCGAAATATGCTTTAAGGTTTTGTTATATACATACGTGATACGTGGCATAGTATCTTAAGATATTGCCTTAATTATGTTCTACTTTCCCGTCCGTTTCATTTGATCTTTCGTGGTTGAATTGGGAGTTAAGGAACTTAACAGTTATATGGTTAGATTGCCACTTGTACTTAGTTACTTACTCTGCTCTATTGATCTGCCTGGCAGGCTATCACTTGAGTCCCAGTGAATCCGTGAGATGGCACATTTGGATGATATATATAAGGAAATCGAGATCCTTCGAAACGAAATAGAGGTCCAAAAGAGACTAGCCGAGTATTGGGAAGAGCAATGGAAACACGAATATTCGGAGAAAATTGAGCTATTGCACAAGAACATAGAACTGAAAAGGCAATACGAAGGGATTCCCAAAGAGGTTTTAGCAATGGCACAAATTAATACTTTTACGAAGGATCCGGAGAAAGCCTAAAGGATAGAAACTGCAAGGGCACAAGTGAAGGGCTTCCATGCAAAGAAAAGGGGTGTACCTAGTGGAAGTCAAAGTCAAGAACAAGGTGATCGAGGTAGGCCACTTTTTAAGGTAGGTCGAGGAGCTAGTGGTGTGAAAATTTTGGGGATATCTAAAGAAGATACTCCGAGAGGAGGCCCAGGTGCAGAAGGACAACTGAAAACTGTCTCACAAGGAGATCAAACCTCAATCCTCCACTTATCCTGTGGCTATTGTGGTAAAATCAACCATACTAAGGAGAGTTGTTGGAAAAGAGGGGGAGAATGCCTGCGATGTGGGAGCGCCAAGCATTGGATTGCTAATTGTCCGGCCCTATTACGGGAAGGGAAAGGGACCAGGCAATCGACCAAGACCAATCCTGGACTGTCAAAATAGGAAGAGAACGTAAAAGGTATGACCTGCCATTTAACTTAGGGTTTTATCGATCCTGGTGGTAAGAAAATTTTGAGGATGAAATTTCTTTAAGGGGGAGAGAGTGTGACGACTGAAAAATTTTCTTATATTTTTCTTTAAATTCCCTTTTATTTGGAAATTATTACTTTATAATAGCCTTACTACCCAATCACCCTAGAAAATAGTGCAAATGAACATAGAATTAAGGGTTTTCCCTTTCGTTTTCAAGTTATCGCAAATTAGGATTTTTACACCTTTTCGTAATGTGACTAATCGATACAGAGTGTGGATCAAATTTGATGATTAAGAGTGTGTTTTAGATGATATTAAGTGTGTGATTAGAAGTGATAATAATAAGTTAGTGAATTATAAGTTAAAACCCTAGTATACGCGATTTAAGGAAAATCGGCTTGAACCGACGGGTATCGTTCACTACCGATTGAACACACCACTTGACCACTACTTTCTTACCATAAAATATCATTGATATTAGTGGAAAATATCAGCCCCTTACTCAGCTCATCTTGGCTGAAATTATTGACTAGAAAAAGCCAAGGAAAAGAAAAAAATTGAGAGTTAATCTCATGGCGACAAGTGGCGGCCATCCAAAGGTTGTTGACCAACCAATTTCTTCCATATTTATCACCAAAAATCACTCAAATTTCTCTTCATTTTCAGCCATTCCAGCCGTGAGTCTTGAGGGAAAAACAAGAGGAAGAAAACTTCAATTCCATCTTGAGCTTAGCTTGATTGAGTGAGAAATCAAGAAAACTAAACCGATTAACTTCTAATTTGAGAGTTTAGGAAGCTTGGGGAGCTAAAATTTTCCAAGGAGAGGTGAAGGATATCCCTTGCAAGCCTTTTATTGAGGTATTATGGCTGTCCATCTTCTCGCTTTCCCTTGGTCTTGTTTAAGTTATGGAGCAACTTGTATTCTTGCCTTGTGATACCTAATTTAAGTGATTTTAATGATTGTGGTGATAGAATTTTGAGTTAGGGTTTTGAATTGTTCACTTATATTTCTTATTTTTTGGAGGGTATATGGTGTATATAATCTTGTATAGGAAGTTGTAGTAGTGGTTTAAGCTAGAAATGTGAAGTTTACACTTTGAATTCACTAAATTCCAGATTTGAGTTTTTATGTTACACTGTTCTGACCGGTTCTATTTGGCCCTGATGGAGGCCGAATTAGACTTCTCTCAAAACATGAAAATTGTAGGAAATGATGTTTTATACTTTCCTGTTAAATTTTAGCTCAATCCAAGCACTGTAGCATAGGTAGAGTTCTGTGGACAGTTTTGACATTTCATCATTCTGGCCGCATTTTTCATCTTGATCCGTATCAAATTAGCATTTGTCCAAAGCATGAAAGTTGTAGTACTATGTCCTAGCTTTCCAACGCACCTCAAAACACGTCGTTCAAACTTTTGTAGCCTGAGTTATCATCATTTGAATTCAGTACTGACAAGGACATTCTGGTTCTGTAATCTGTACTTTTGACCTAGATAAATTGTGAACCGGATTGAGTGGTCTCCATGAAAGTTGTAGCCCTTTGTCTTAGCTTCATAGAGGTATAAAATTCAATGCAATCTGATAAGCGTAGCTTCGGTTGTGACCAATACGCTAAAAGAGGTCAAACCTGTCATTTTGTTCTTTGCCTTAAACCTTATTTCCGCTCACTTTTCTAGCTTGGTTTTGTAATTGAATGACTTTTAGCCTATTGAACGGCTATTGTAATGAGATTATTTGTGTGTGATTTTGGGGGCTGATTGAGGAAAATAATGAAGCCATAAATGGCTGGAAATAGGTAAATATAAGGGGCGTGCTGCCCAAATTTACACTCGAGGGATAGGGAGATATACTCGCGACTTAAATAGGGATTTGAGGTCAAGTTGGACTTGGATCGCCTATGGTATTCGAGTTTTATTTAGTCAGAGTATATAAGCTACAATTTTGCCGGAAACTCGTACCCTTGGAAAATAAAAGTAATAATCAAGAGAAATACGTTTTCCTCGTTCTTTCGACGCCAATGGGAGTTCTAAAGTTTAAACCGCTTCCTTACCGAAACTAAACGAGCGAGTATAATTTTTCAGGATTTGATAAGTATCTTGAATACTACTTAAACGAGTTGCATTTACTTGATTTTCTTGAAGCGAAACTCCTATGTTTCGAACTCTAGAGAGTTTTACATTCGTCAATGATATTTTATCGCAGATTTGGACTCCAACCAAGGAGTTGGACCTGAACGTGATTTTTGAAAAGAACTACATTTTGGTGAGTGCTTCCAAATACCTGGTTGAACAGGACACTTGTTTTTAATACTTGATCAATGTAAATAAATGATATGTGATTTGTTTGATCGGGCAAGAGTGTACTTTATCGCACTTGTCCAAATATGGTATATACTTGTTTATTGTTGCAATTAACTTGATATACTTGTACTTGAGTTGTAAGTGCGGAGCGGCAGTATGTACCACACTCAATCCTAGTGGGAGGTGCCTCTCATTCCCGTCTCCGTACTTTTATTTTGATTCAGTCGATTGGAGATGTTATCTCATCGACATTTTGGGGACCCAAACCCTACTGGCTAGTTAATCGAGCCGAGCCGGCAAGGGCTTGGTCGATTAGATAACGAACCATGGGTAGTTAGTGATGTCGAGTGGAGTTTTATCTCCTCGACTAATCGGTATACTCGAGTATTACCACCAATGTTTATTGTGGAGTTTGGGCCCGGTAAGGGGTTTGGATGGTGGACGGAGAGTAGTTTAAGTGGTGCTCTGCTGGATTGGTTACTTACTTGAAAGTTGACGGAGTGTCAACTATTACTTGATCAAGCTCTAGTGAGGCAATGAGAATTTGGCTCCTGAGAGCCATCCGTATTCTTATACTTTCGAATGATTAGTACTTATCGTGTTATTGTTTCGTTTTAAAAGAAAAACTTTACACTCGCTCACTTTGAGATTTGCTACTTGAAGTGTTGTTGCTCACTTTTATGAACTTTTCATGCTCATTACTTGCTACGCGATACTTGCACTTTTAAATAATGATCAACTTGCTATTTGGAATCTCACTGGGCTTTTAGCTCATTCCATGCCATTTGTTTTCCTTACAGGGGGTACGAGCGAGGCGTGAGACTGGTACAGAGTAGTCTAGTTTTGAAGTTTTGAAATGGTACTCACGCTAGCACTCGACTAGGGTTGATTGTACTCGAATTGTAAACACTTTGAAGTATTTTGGTGTGTAGAAGCTTTGTATCTGGATTTGAGCATCAATGTATATATTAAGTTGACGTGGATGTGTAATTTATTCTCTGTGGATGTACGTTATTTTTTTTTTGAGCTATGAGTGAGTGAGTCCTGGCGAGAGCTGGGCAGGCGACCCGCCGAACCCTGGGGTACGCCCTAGGGGGAGGTGGGGCCGTCACATTGAAATTACACTGAATTTGGTACACTTAAACCTCCATGTTTGGACTATCTCTCTTTCAAAATGTAGATAAAAACTCGCACGAAAAGGCAGTTAACAAATGATCAAAGTTTGTGAAATCTTTCAAAGCAAATCTTCCATCCTATTTCTCTTTCTTTTTCAAAAGTTTTGTCCAACGAAATCAGCCCCAATTCGCTCCATTTTTTAAACCAAGATTCCAGAAATATTTAATAAGTAATTACTGGTTAAATGACACTAAGATTTTCAAAATATAACATCCCAAAACAGATTTGACCATTCGGTCAACAAGGAAGGGAAAGTTTTCTAGTTTCTAGCTTTGTCGCATTTCGAAATCAAACCATATATGGCTCTATACATCTCCAAATTGAGAATGGTTTATAGCATTAGAAACTTGGTTCAAAATGCTACAATTCACCAGAAGACATAGTTCTAAAAATCTTTTCACAAGTGAGACAAAATCGAGCCACAAGATGCAGCTTCCGAGTTTCTCTCGGACAGACAGTCATAACAGAACAGCCGACTTTGCCAATTCGTTATGGATCACTCAAAATGAACTAGAAGGGGAATTTTATACCGTTGGAAAGCTCTAAATGTCTAGTTTTGAATGCTGCTAATAGCACTCAATTTTGACTTTTGCACAAAACGTTATGTTCAAGTAAAGGACTACTGTCCAGTTACCCTACTAGCAATTTCCAGATTTGAAACTTTTCCCAAAACTCAAGTTTTGTGCAACCATTCGACACGATTTTTGAAAGGCACTTTCTATACACATAATACAACATATAACCATCAATTTAACAGTCAACCAAGCATCAAATTTCAAAATGAAAATTGAACAACATGAATAGAATTTCGGCCAGCTTCCTTTCGCAACTTTCCTTCGATTTCTCTCCACTTTATAACCATAATCATCTCATTCATCACATAAAAAACCATAACCAAACATTAAAGCATCAAGTCAGCTACCTAAAGGCCTCATCAAGATAGCTAGCCTATGATTTGAAGTGAAATAAATGGTTTCCCCAAGTCCGCTAGCCTACAACGCAGTTAGGGTTTCAAACCCATGAAGATTAACCGTTAAAGAGGTTAAAGAGGTTGAGTGCTTACCCTTTAAACCCTTGAAGAAAACTATATTTTCCACCGAAATTTCCTCCAAGAAATTCCCCAAGATTGCTTCTTTCTCCAAGATAGAATGAATCTCCAAGAAACTAAAAAGTTGGATGATGATTTGTAGACAAAATGGAAGCCAAAAGAAATGGAGTTCTCTTCTTCCCTTTCTTTTCTTGTTGTTGGCCGAGAATGGAGAGAGAGAAATGAGAGAGTTGTGTGTTGTGGCTTGTCTGGGAAGATTGGAGGGAAAAGTAGCTAAGAAGATTTGCCATAAAGTCAACTTTGAATAGTTGTCGGAATAGGGTTTCGTACCATCAATCTCTCTCAGGTTTGATACACTCATGCACTAATCCTCCAAGGTACTTCCTTTAACACTGTAATTACTCACTCTTACTAGTCTAATATTAATTCCTCAAATCTCCAATTAGTCGTGCGGTGCGACTTACGAGAAACTTTCGACGCGCGTGCGGTAAAAGCTTAATTTTAACTCACTCACCTCTAATCCCTCAATTAACTTTTCTTAGTCTACTATTGATCATTCTTAATTCTCCAAGAGTATTGCACTCTCAGATCGAATATTATCTCGAAAAATGTGTATTCACAATTCCTTACTGAACGAGTCGCAAAAAAATTAAATTTGCTAATGGGACGTTTGAAAAATATAAGTAAGGCATTGTTTCATGTAAATGGATTTAAAATGGTTGAAATAAATTATTCGGAGAAAACGGTTAAATAAATAATTAAATAAGCCAGTAAAATAAGATAAAAGTAAGTAAATTTTTGGGTCCTCACAAAAGATGCAATGCGATGTGTAATTTTTGTTGTCAAGTAAGTCACATGAAAAATGAGTGTTATGTAAGAAAAAATTTGAGAAAAAGAATGAGGACTATGTGGATTGTTTGATCTAGTACTAACTCTCATGGATCCAAGGATAAAAGGGTACCAAATATTATTTTTAAATTTCTTGTGTAGGTATGTTTGATAAACACCACTGAAGAATCAAAATGCTACATAGATAAAGGATATTCAAGGCATATAACCGAAGATGCTTCTCAATTCATCAAACTAAAGTGAAAAAGTAGTGGAAAGATCACTTTTAGAGATGACATGAAGGCCAAAACTATTGGTGTTAATAAGTTGGGTCACAATTTGCTAAGTGTTAGTCAATTATGTAATAGAGATATTTATATTTTGTTTAAGAAACATGAGTATTTGATTCTTGATACTGTGAGGACTTGAATTCTTCTTACTTTTATTTTATCTTACTGACTTATTTAATTATTTATTCACCCATTTACTCTGAATAATTTATTTCAACCATTTTAAAATCATTTACATGGAACAATGTCTCATTTATATTTTTAAAGCGTCTCGTTAGTAAATTTAATTTTTCTGCGGCTCGTCAAGTAAGGAATAGCGAATACATGTTTTTCAAAGCAATGTTTAGTCTGAGAGTGCAATGATCTTGGAGAATTAATTTTAGACTAGTAAATATGAGTAATTGTTGTATTAGAGGAATTACCTTGGAAGATTAGAGTATAAGTGTAACAAACAAGAGAGAAAGTGGTAGTACAATGCACTATTGAGCACTATTGAAGGTTGACCTTTTTGCACCAAACTTAAAGCTACCTTTTTCATTATTTCTCTCCAAGAAATCACAACACAAAACCCTCACCATCTCTCTCACTCATTTGGCCGACCAAGAGAAAAGAAAAAGAGGAAAGTAAACTTCATCTTCTAGCTCCAAGTTTGCTTGTTCTTCATCATCCAACTCACAAATTCCTTGAGTTCTTGCTCTAGCTTGAAGGGAAGAGAGCGCTGGCTAGTTGGGGGCTGTTTTAAGGAGTTTCTCACACAAAAAATCTAGGGTTTCTTCTTGGGTTTGGAAGGTATAAACATCTCCTACCACAACTCTTGCTTTCTTGTTTCATTTCTTGGCTTTGAAGCTTGTAGCTTCCTTCTTGTTGTGGTTGGTTGGATTTGGTTGGTTGAAGTGCACTCTATGAACTCCCAACTTGGTTAAATGAGGGTGCCATGATGTTTAGGTGTGCATTAGTGTGTTTGTAATGAGTTTTAATGGAAGAAACTAGAAGAGGAAAAAGAAAGAGAGAAACCGTGAGAGGAGAGCTGACCGAAATTTCTGTTTTGTTGTCCTGCTTTGAACTCGAATTTTTGTTTCTTATTTGGCTACTAAATTGCTTGATATATGTTGTATTATGTGTGTAGAAAGTGTCTTTCAAAAACATTTCAAATGGTTACATAAAACTTGGGTTTTGTGAAAGGTAGAAATCTAGAAATTTGCAACCAGGGTAGCCAATCAGTGGTACTTTGTCTGAACCTAACTCTTTGTACAAACATCAAAATTGAGTGCCATTTACGGCATTCGAAACTAGACATTCAGAGCTTTCAAACTGTATAAGAATCCCTTGCTAGTTCATTTTGAATAAACCATAGCGAATCGGCAAGATGGACTGTCCTGCTTTGCCTGTTTGTCCGAATGAAACTGGGAAGCTGCATCTTGTAGCTCGATTTTGTTCCACTTATGAAAAGATTTTGAGAATGATACCTTCTAATGAATTGTACCATTTTGAACCTAGTTTTCAACACCATAAACCATTCTCAATTTGGACTTGTGTAGACTTAGATATGGTCTGATTTCAAAACGGTGTCAAAGCTTGTAACTGGAAAATTTTCCCTTCCCTGCTGACCGAATGGTCAATTCTGTTTTGGGGTGTTTTATTTTGAAAATTTTAGTGTCTTTTACCCATCAATTGCTCATTAAATGTTCTGGAACCTTGGTTTCAAATATGGAGCGAATTGGGGCTGATTTCGTGGGACAAAACTTTGGGAAAAGAAAGAAAGATAGGGTTGGCAGATTAGCTTTGAAGAATTTCACAAACTTTGGTTGTTTCGCTAACTGCCTTCCCGTGCGATTTTTTGGCTAAAGTTTGATAGAGAGGTAGTCCACATATGGAAGTTTAAGTGTACCAAATTTGGCAAAATTTCAATGTGACAGCCCCACCTCCCCCTAAGGTGAACCAAAGGGTTCGGCGGACCGCCTGCCCAGCTCTCGCCAGGACTACGGAGTCGAATCTCACAAACCCTATATTACGCGTGATGGAACCTAAAGAAAATGAACAATTGGAGACCACCAAGACAAAATATAACTTACCAAACCATACGGTGATACGGAACTTCGATGAAACACCTCAACAAAAAAAACAGGAAAACGAAACGAAAATGGCCACGTCACAATCCGGCCGAAAGTTGGCCGAATTCAGGGCAATGGCTAACCCAAAATTTTTTCAAATGCCGCGCTCGGCCGATCATCCAACGGTTACAAGAAACATTCACCAAATTAATAGAAGCATAACATCTCAAAGGAATACACTTTTAAAAAAACAAGGTTAAATACTTATATACATCAGAGTCTTGAACAAATTAACTAAAGTACAAGCCAAAGTATTCATACTATTCAAAATACAATTAGGGTTTCGGTTGCAAAAGAGCTTAACAAAAGAACCTATACATAGCTAGACTCTTTCTTCCAAAACCACGATTTCAAAGTTTGTCCCCTGTAAGGAAAACAAAGATAACGGGAAGGGGGTGAACTTGCGCTCAATGAGGTACCAAAATAATAGCAGTCAAGAATCATGGAACTTCATGTTCAATTAGTCACTTGTGCTTATCAAATTGGAAACTAAACAAACACTTTAGATAGAAAGGATACAGGTGGCTGTCAGGAGCCCAAAGTTCCCATTTGCAGTACTTGATCCAAACCCGTTGACTCTCCGTCAACGTATAAAGAACAACCATATCCGTAGACCCCACTTTACACCAAATTCCGACCACCAAACATACCCCTTACCGGGCACGCACACCTCAACAGAAACAGAAGTGGTAATACTCGAGTATACCGGAATCAAGAGTCTCAATACCCAAAGATTCCCAGAAACGGACTACCGTGGTTCGTTATCTAATCGACCAGGCTCTTGCCGGCTCGACTCGAGTAACTAGCCACAGGATTTGAGCTCAGAGGTCACAGAACAGTCATTGGACTCAACCCTCCAAACGACAACAGATTAAGCACAGATAACAGAGTCGAATTGTACACAGTAAACAGGCATACAGATACGAGAACGAGTGTGATAAAGTACACCCTCGTCTCAAACAAAATAAACGGATAGTACAGTCATTCAAATCACAAATTGCATGTACAGGAACCAAGTTACGCAACAAATGAGAGTAGTACACTCACTAGTTCCAGTACAGATACTTCAAAAGTTTTCACCCAAAGTGGATTTAATCGCCAAAAAACCCTAAAATAACCAAGATAGAATAATTATAGTTCTCACATCCACAAACCCAGTAAATGGAATGCATAAATGAGGCTCAACTACAAATCGTATGCCTTTCCAGGTTAGGTACTAGTACAAAAGAATAAAAATGTGACTTTTGAGCAAAAGATGATAGTTGGTCCTAGGGATACAAACAACCCCCAAAACCCTTCATTTTTACCAAGATCAACTCAACTTGAAGGAACCACCCGGCCAAAACAATTGGACAGCACCTCCCCTTAATTCGATACTTTTCCAGCTATCATGACTTCATTTTCCTCAAATCAGCCCAATTCAACACATAAGTATATTCAACACCATAACTCTTTCACTAGGTTTAAAGTCACCCAAATACAAGGCAATTATAGCAATGCAACCATCAAAATCCAAGTTAGAAGTTAGAACAAGTTTTAAAAACAAATAGCTAAGCAACAGGTTTGACATCTACCGGCGTTTTGGTCACAACTGCAGCTACGCTTATCGGATTGAGGTAAATTTTATGGCGTTTCGAAGATAATACATATACCTATATTTATTATGAAGGCCTCAAAAGCGAAAACATGCATTTTCAGGGTAAAAAATTGAAATCTCCACGAAAATAGAAAACTGTCTGCAAAACAGGACTTATGGGCAGTCACGGGTATTTTGGTCATTTCACATGATACAGTACTCCAATTGAGCTGAAATTTTACAGCTAGATAGCTAACTCAATTACATAAAACTTTTATGTTTGGAGAAAAGGCTGATTCGGTCTCTCTCATGGACGAACATGCAGTGCAAAATCAGGGCAGATTACTAACCCTAAGCTGGAATTTTGGTACACAAGCTGAAAATTCCTTTAGGCAAGGTAAACCAGCCCATAAAACCTCAATAATTCATATAGCAAAGCTATGAAAATATGCACAACTCTCAAGCATCATATGTGATCAGAATTTTCACCATAAAACTAAAATTTACCATAAAACTACTTCAAACCATAAAATTTTCCCACAAAGCTACAAAACTACAACCTTAAGACACCAATTTACACATATATGAAGTAGAGGGGAGTTGCTAGCCAAAGTTACCTTAAACCTTAGGCAAAGAGGCTGCCAACACCTTATCTTCCCAAATCACTCCACAAAACCCCTTAAGCTTCCTTAGAGATCCACTTTTATGGACTAGATTGCAAAACTAACGGTTGAAACTCAAGATTTAACCCAAGAATGGAGGATGAAGTTGAAGCTTTGCTCTCTTGTTCTTTCCTCTCCATAAATTTTGGCCAAGACAATGAAAATGGAAAGAAATTGGGTCAAAATTTGGTTTAGTGAAGGTTAAGACAAGTCCAAATCAAAGTTAAGGTCCAATGTTTCAAGGACAAATGGCATCCAAGGGTTAATCCTCATCTTGTTGTCTTCCAATGGTTATTTATCTAGCTAACCTCTAATTGTCACCTAGCACCTTGTAAAACAATATCCCTTTATACAAATCATCAACTAATCGTCAAATTTTTATCGTACTTAGTGCACTAGCGGGTCCCACGCCCATAATACACTTCAAATTTAACATAAACTATCTTATACTAACAAAATGATTTAAAAACTATACTCACTTATAAAATCTTTGGAAAAATTAATATAGTAAAGTAGAGTGAAGAAAATGCATGTGAAATAAAAGAAAATAAAATAATATAAACTAAGGAAATTTTATGGGTCCGCACACTCTCTCCACCATAAAGAAATTTCATCCTCAAAATTTTTCTTATCAATGGGATCTATCGAAATCTAAGGTTACCAACGGCTAGTACGTTCTATGTCCTCGGACGAGTTAGGGACCTGATGGTGCTCTAGGGAATACACCCGAGCCGGTAGTCCTTTCCCCCTTTGACTGTCCAGGGTTGGTCTTGGTTGGTTGTTGGGTCCCTTTTCCTTCACGCAGTCGAGTTGGACAGTTAGCAATCCGATGATCGGCGCTCCCACAGCGCAGACATTTTCCCTCTTTCTTCCAACAATTTCTTTCCGTATGATTTGGCCCTCCGCAATATCCACAGGGACCACGAGTAGCAATGACCGAACCTCCCGGTGAGACACCACTTGACACCCCCGGTTGTCGTACTCCCCCATTTCCCTTTCCAATTTTAGGGGGTGTACTTGTACCCTCTTGCTCGGAGCAACTCCCAGGAAAGCCCCTTTTCCTGGGTTGGAAGTTTCTCACCTGTAATCTCGCATTTTCAACCCGCTGAACTTTCTCCACAGCATCACTAAAGGCGCTAAGTTAGGTTACAGCCAGGTCCTTCTGAATCTCAATATTTAGTCCATGGACAAAACGCCTTATCTGCCTTTGCTCGGTTACAATCAGTTCGGGCGCAAACTTAGATAACCGAGTAAATTGACTCTCATACTCAGCTATGGTTTGGGTTCCTTGACGAAACCGAATAAATTCATCTTCCTTCTTTTCTTGGATTAGAGGAGCGAAAAACTTGGCGTTGAATTCCCTCATGAAGTTCGCCCACGTTCCCGGTGTTTGTTCTCGTTCCCATTTAAATCTTATGATATTCCACCAAGAATGGGCTGTTCCCTCCAATTGGAAGATAGCAAATGTCACCTATCTCTCCTCAGTGTAGTGTAACGCGGCAAAAATATCGATAATCTTTTCCAACCACCTCTCAGCCACGTCAGGATCAGGGCCTCCGAGAAATTTTGGTGGGGAGAACTTCTGAAATCTTTCAAGGGCTCTATTCTCGCCATCTATATGGTTACCAGGGTTTCCAAGTTGAGGATTAGGGTTTTGGCCCTGGTGTTCCACTACATGGGCTAGCAGATTGGTTATGCGCTGGATAGCAGCGGCTATTTGAGCATTTGGGTCAACCCTAGGTTCAAGTATTGGTTCTCGATTACCCCTTTCATTCGAGGGTTGCTTACGTCCACACCCACGACCTCGTCCACTACGAGTACCCTCCATTGGTCTAACCAATCTCGGGTCGAAAATATAACATTAAAGATAATTATAGGCATAAGCAAGTAACAAGAGGTACACACAGATCAAAAGCATATATACATAACACAACTTTATCAACAAATCAAACGCTAGCAGTCAGTCAGATACAAGCAAAAGGAAATTTCATGAAAGTATTAGGGTCATCAAAAGTACTATATACTAACTAGGCCAAAGGTACAAAAGCAACTAACGAAAAGCTTTCCCCCTCTAGGGTTCCGTCCATAATCTATAAGAATAACACAATTTCTATCTTAATCAAGGTTAGTCAAACTTAATAACATCCGAACAAATCACATGAAGTTCCATAGAATCACATTTCTAGTTCGTCCAAGTCATTTCTAACCTAGGCTCTCATCTCTTTAGTAGCCGGGTACAAGAATCCCAAATAAGATAATTCACAACTCGAGCCGGCCGGTCCCAAGAGTAAATCATCCATATTAAAGATTCCTATCCGACATACATATATATCTTCCTCAGGTACCATGATAAAGATTTTTACACTTATAATGTGCACGGTTCATAGCTTATGCCCAAAAGAGCACTTATACCTTTAGACACATTCACGAAATCAGGACCATAACACCACTTGGCCCCAACTCACTCCGCGCAGAGACCACGCGAAGCAGCTCTGATACCACATATGACAGCCACACCTCCCCCTAAGGGGAACCAATGGGTTCGGCGGACCGCCTATCCAGCTCTCGCCAGGACTACGGAGTCGAATCTCACAAACCCTATATTACGCGCGATGGAACCCAAAGAAAATGAATAATTGGAGACCACCAAGACAAAATATAACTTACTAAACCATACGGTGATACGGAACTTCGATGAAACACCTCAACAAAAAAAACAGGAAAACGAAAACGAAAACGAAACGAAAATGGCCACGTCACAATCCGGCCGGAAGTTGGCCGAATTCAGGGCAATGGCTAACCCAAAATTTTTTCAAATGCCGCGCTCGCCCGATCGTCCAACGGTTACAAGAAACGTTCATCAAAGTCATAGAAGCATAACATCTCAAAGGAATACACTTTTAAAAAAACAAGGTTAAATACTTATATATATCGGAGTCCTGAACAAATTAACTAAAGTACAAGTCAAAGTATTCATACTATTCAAAATACAATTAGGGTTTCGGTTGCAAAAGAGCTTAACAAAAGAACCTATTGTGAGGACCCGAAAATTTACCGAATTTCTAGGCTTTATTTTATTTAATTTCACACTTTGATACCTTTTCTTTATTAGAAAATTCCCCAGATACTTTTTATGAGCAAAATATAGTTTGTAAATCATTTTTCTAGTATAAATTAGTTCATGTGAAATTAAGAGTGTATATCGAATGAGGGACCCGCTAGTGCGAAATGTTCGGAAAAATTCGGCCAATTGGGTTAAGTTATGGATACCGGATTTATTTTACCAAGTGCCAAGAGATAATTAAAGGTTGTTATATGGATGAGAGTGGAGAGACAAAAGGATAGCCAAGCATTAATGAGAGTGACAAGTGTCACTTTGTGATTTGGTTAGACTTTGACCTTTGGACCAACTTTACCAATAAATCAAAATTGACCAAAAACATCTTCATTCTTCTAGCATCTTGGCCGGATTCTTGAGGAGGAAAAACAAGAAGAAAGCCTTCAACTCCAACTCCATTTCTTGCTCAATCTTGTGAATCAACCGTTAAAATTTCAAATTCCTCCACAAAAGTCACTTGTTTAGGAAGATTGAAGGTAGTGGTGGAGTGATTGGAGAAGGGAAAGGACTAAGCCATCACCTTTCTTGAGATTTCAAGGTATCATGTCTAGCAATCCTTTCTTTGTTCTTAATAATGTGTAATTAGTGACTTGTGTTAGTCATAGAGTTGGATTTGTGCAAGGTTTTGTGACTTTTGGTGAAGATTGGTGAATTTTCATAATTATTCATGATTTTTCTGTTTTAATATGATTCATATGTTGTGGCCATGTATGATGATTGGAAATGATATTTAAGGAAACTAGAAGGTGGAAAAAGTGGTTAATTGCAAGCAATTTCTGTTTTGGAAAGAAAATTGGAAAGTTAGGGTTTTAATGTTCTTCATTCTGCCTGGCACTGTAGCTCATAGTTAGAGGCCGAATTGGCCTTGGGTTAAAACATCAAAGTTGTAGGGAATGATATTTTAGAGATTCCTGAAAAATTTGAGGTCAATCGGAGTAACGTAACTTGTGAAAAGACGGAATTACCCTTGCTGCCTGTTTCTACCCGAATTTGAGAATTGCTTCTGTAATGGGTTATTTTGGTTGGGAATGCTTCAGAATTGGTTGTTGAGGTCTTCTGATGAATTGTAACCCTGTTTCTTAGATTTCGGATGACTTTGGAATTACTGGATTTGGACTTGGGTATACTGATTTATGATGTTTGCGCCAGAATACGATTTGTGAATCTGTTTTTGCGGTTCTGGTGTAGTAGATTGCATTTTTGACCTGGTTACACTCGAAACTGGGCTGAGTGAACTTCTACAATATTGTATCCCTATCTCTTAGCTTCGAAACGGTGTATCTTTCACCTCCATCCGATAATCGTAGTGCCATTGGTACCAAAACCGTAAAATGATGTCAAAAACTATTTTTTTTTGGGTTAACACTTAACTCCATTTCCGGATTTTTTCTGGTTTCCTCTAATGCTTATGTATGCTTATGGAGCCCTATTTTGGTAGTATGTGGAATTGGTTTATGACTTGTAATCGAGTCTTATTGTGCTTATTTGAATATTTTAGGGCTTGACTTTCATTTCCGGACTTTTCCCTAGCTTGAATTGTACTTGTACTGCTGGGAGCTTACTGAACGGCTATTGAATGAGCTTATTTTGTGTGTGACTTTGGGACTGGATGAGAAAAATAATGAAGCCATAAATGGCTGGAAATAGGAAAATACAAAGGGTGTGCTGCCCAAATTTTCGCTCAAGGGCTAAGCTTCTATTTCAACTTGTCTATTTTTCGTTTGGCAAATACTATGACCTTTTTCCATTTTAAAACATGATACCTTTTCCATTTGAACCTTCAAATGTTTATTTACTACTTCATACCAAAATATCGAGGTATGACTGTGACGGCCCCACCTCCCCCTAGGGCGTATCCCAAGGTTCGGCGGGTCGCCTGCCCAGCTCTCGCCAGGACTCAGTCGATCACTTCAGTTCTCAATTAAAATCGGAATAAACCCACAAGAATAAATAAGCAACTATCCAAAACTTAAAGCGGAACTTATATACATTGCCATCCCAAAAGAGAGTATAAACATCGAATCTACAAAGGTTCTCAATCCTTCATACGTCCAGCCCGTGCCAAGCACTAGGGCGAGAACCATTACAAAAGAAACAAAAGAACTAGACTGGCTAGTCTATGCTCTCATCCTGCTCGCCGTCCCCTGTTAAGGAAAACAAAACTAAAGGGATGAGCTTGAAAGCTCAGTGAGGTTCCGAACACATATACAAGTAATAAACCCAATACATTAACCCATAATTCAAGAAAACATTTACCATACAAAGCGATAAACACATTCATTAAAAGGATACGTTCGTTCATTCGTTCGTTCTCCTGTCATTCCCCTTTCCTTCATTCATTTGAAAATGCATTTTTCGTTTATACATAAAACCCTCGTTCGTTCGTTCGTTCGTTCATTTCATTCACCCTCTCCTGGACATTGGCCAGGCTCCACCAACCTCCACCAACCTACAAGGTAATACTCGAGTATACCAAACGTTCACCCAGGTCACCATATCGCCCGACCGAGTCCGCTTCTGGCTCGAGTCGATCGGTAACAAGGGGCAGTGGCCAATTCAGCCAAAAGGCTTACATTCATGCACAAGTAACATTTCAATCGTTCAATCATTGAAAATTTCACAATCATTTAGGCTGAGTGCGATAAAGTACACACTCGCCTAGAAAACTCGTTTTGGCCAATCATTGAAAGCACTTAACACATTATCAATCAATAATAACAAGCCAATAAGTCAAGAAAATATAATAAACAAGGAACACTCACCTATACAAGCAAAATAACGTCCAATTCCTCAATCACCAATGAAACCTAAAATTAAGCAAGAGAACATATTACAAGTTATCTAGTAAATCAACTAGGTAAAATTAAAGGAAGTCCGACTAATTACTAGTAGGACGTATAAAGATGATTCTTAAGTGAAAAGAGGGTATTTGAATCTGTGGTCGGAAATAATTAGGGTTTCGTAATCCAAGCGAGAAACCAAATTCAAAAGAGTTATAAAATTTTCCAATGGAAATTCTTGAACTAACGACAAGTCGGAATCCAACTAGATAGGCCAAGAAATACTGTTTTCAGAATCGTTTATATGGTTCAAAATTATCTCATATTCAAGTAGATATTATAGACTAAATGCCTTAATGAAATTCATGTAAAAGGGAGAACAAAATGCCCAAGAAAAACCCTAAACCACTCCTCTTTATTTGGGTAAGAGTAAGTAAATATTTGGAGTTTCCAATTGAAGAAGGATCATGTTTTAAGATGGAAAAATAGTCATAGGATTTGCCAATCGAAAATATATAAGTTGAAATAGAAACTTAGCTCTTAAGCGAAAATTTGGGCAGCACGCCCTTTGTGTTTACCTATTTTCCAGCCATTTATGGCTTCATTATTTTTCCTCAACCAATCCCAAAGTCATACATATCATAGATTCAAGTCAATAGCCGTTCCATAGGCTCAAAACAATATAAGAACAAGAATTAAACTAATAACAAGTGCGGAAATGTAATCTAGCAAAAGACAGATTTGACGTGTGGTTGCGGAAAGAACACATCCGAGGCTACGCTTATCAGATTGGGATGAATCTTATGCCGTTTCGAAGCTAAGACACAGGGATACAATTTTCATGAAGATCACTTAGTCCAGTTTCCAATGCAACCTAGTCAAATTCCCAATTTACAGAACCAAAATCCAACTAGTCGGATAATTAACCGCACTACATTTAAATGGCTATATCTCAGGTTACCAAGGTCCGATTAAGGTGTTCTTGGAGGCGTTTAAAAGCTAAGACAGAAAAATAAAACTTTCATGTTTTGGCCATTGGCTAAATTAGTATGGATCATAGTGAACAAACACGATTAACTGGATGAATTGTCGAACACGGGTCACTGGAATGCATCCTAGGGCAGCGAGAGTATTTTGCCCTTTTCTCAGTCTACATTACTCCGATTGGGCTGAAATTTTGTAGGCACCGATAAAATACCATTCATGTTTTAGTCCAAGCCTAATTCGGGCTCTAACTATGAGTAATAAAACCGGGCAGAACTGAACTGAAATTTTCCAGAAATCTGGGATTCTTGCAATCAATTGCTAATTTCCTTATTTTTGGCTTGCTTCACCATCTTAACTTCCCATATTAAACTTTAAACATCAAAGCCCCAAATTTTTTAAGCACTAGAAAAATTATAGGAAAGCTGTAAAAATTCCAATAAAAATGGAAAATCATGATCCAATCCTCTATTTCACCACATACATCAATAATTCAACCATATGTGACATATTTAGCAACTAATCACGAATTTAATCGGAGAGTCAAGGTTCTAGCATGTATACCTTTCCAAGGAGACTAGAAACAAGTGTTTAAGGCCTTTGTTCCTCAAGAAAATTACACCGGTAGGTAGCCCTTGTGCTAGATAACAACTTAATCGGTTTAGAATTTTTTGTTTCTCACTTGGATGGTGCAAATCAAGAAGAAAATGGTTGTTTCTTGCTCTCCCTTTTCTCTCTCTCTTGTCTCGGCCAAGAAGAAGAAGAAATGAGGAAGAATGAGCTAGATTTGGAAGATAAGAAAGCAAGAAGATTAGGATTAATTTAGACCACATGTTGGCCAACACTTGGCTCAACCACAACCACACAAATTTTCTCTTTCTTTCCTTGCATTTTAGCCACAAATTTCGGTCAAGAGATAGCCATGAGGGGGAAGATATTTTGCTCAATTAGTTATAAGCTTGTATGGCTAGAAAGTGGTGATCAAGTGGTGGTTAAATTGGTAGTACATGGTACGCGTCGGTTCGAGCCGTTTTTCCTTAAATCACACGTACTAGGGTTTTTTTTTCTTTTTCACTAACTTTTTATCATTGATTCTAATCACATATTATTTCTCACTTAAAAGTCACTCTTAAGCACCAAATTTGATCCGTACTCTGTACCGGATAATTATACTGCGGATACACGAAAATTCTTATTTCACCTTGAATTGAAAACGAATAGGAATACCCTAATTTCCTATGACTTTTGGCACTTTTCTAGGGTGATTTAGCCATAGGATGGTATGAATAATAATTACCAAATAATTTTCAAATAAAAGGGAATTTGAGAAAATATAAGGAATTTGCAAGTCCTCACAATCTTTCCCCCTTAAGAAATTTCGTCCTCGAAATTTTTACCTTCTGATGGCTCAGGAGTTGGTTGGCTATCTACAGCATATACCTTTGCCGGTACTTTTGTTTGGTTCCCTCTTTCATTCGCTTGTTTTGATTTAGTGCCCCCCAGTTGCTGAGTACTACTTTCATGTGACTGTTTCCTCGGACAGTTGCTAACCTGGTGGTCACCACTTCCGTAAATCAAACACTTCCGTCCTTTCCTCCAACAATCACTCTCAGTGTGATTGGCCTTTCCACAGTAGTCACAAGTCAAGGAAGAAGCCACTTGTTGGCTTTTTTGAAAAATCTCCCCATGGCCTACTTGACTTCTTTTTGTAGATCGTTCATCTAATGCCCCTATTGTCCATGGTGGATAGGACAAAAAGTTCACTTTCTGCACTTTGGAAGGGACTATCGATTCACTTGGTTCCTCAGGCACACTACCAGGTGTACCTCTTTTTCGATTTTGGGAGGCTTTTATCTGTGCTTTTGCATTCTCGATTCGTTGGGCTTTCTCAAGGGCCTCCGTAAATGTATTCACTTGAACCGCTGCTAGTGCTTCTTGAATTTCCAGATTCAATCCCTGTATAAATCGTCTTATCCTTCTCGGTTCCGTGACCACTAATTCGAAAGCAAACTTGGATAGTTTGGTGAACTTCGTTTCATATTCGGCCACACTTAAGGTTCCCTGCCGTAGTCCAATAAACTCATCCTCCCTCCTTTCTTGGACTAAAGGTGGGAGATACTTTTCATTAAATTCCCTTAGGAAGTTTGTGACGCCCCGAAAAAAAAAATGAGTTTGAGAACCCGGAAATTTTCTAATTTTCTAGGGTTTTATTTATTTAATGGCTTGTTTTCTGCGTTTTCTTTAGTAGGGAAATTTTCTAGATATTTTTAATGAGCAGATATAGTTTTTGGATGATTTTTCTAGTATCAAATAGGTTTTAAGAAATTAAGAGTGTATACCGGATGTGGGACCCACTAGGGCGAAAAGTTCAGAAAAATTCGACCAATTAGGTTAAGTTCCGGATACTGGGTGAAATTTATCAGGTGTTAAGAGATAAATAGAGGATGTGAAGTGATTGATGTGAGAGGAAAAAAGAAGGATAGGAATGCATTAATGAAGTGACACTTGTCATGTTGGGATTGGTTGTACCTTTATGACTTACTATTCATTTTTTTTTTACCTTTTGACCATGTGGTTAAATATCTCCAAAAATCACAAAAAAATTCACTCTTGTCTTCATCTTCTTGGCCGGCCACCTTGAGCTTAGGAAGGAAGAAACTCTTCAAAATCTTGGCATCCATCTAGTGCAAATCATCCAAAGCAATCACCTAAACTTGTTTCTACTCCATAAAACCCTTTCACTAGGTGTTAGTGGTTTGTTTGGTGAAGTGTTTGGAGGAGCTAAGGTGTCCTACAACTCTCCCTCTCTTGTTTACTAGGTGAGTGGTGATTGAACTTCCTCCTACACTTAATGAAGCTTAAGTTGTGCTTAATGGTAGCTAAAGTGATGAATTTGTGGTTTATTTCTTGGTTTGAGAGGAATTGGTGAAGTTTTCAATTTATTGATGAATTTTCTGGTTTAATATGAATGTGATGTTGTGGCTATCTTTGATGATGGGAATTGATGTTTAAGGACTCTAGTAGGTGTCTATGATAGATAATTGTAATCAATTTTGGGTTTGGAAGGAATTTGAGAAAGTTAGGGTTTTATATCCCCAATTCTGTCCGGTTTTGTATCTCATGGTTAGGGGCCGAATTGGCCTTGGCTCAAAACATAAAAGTTGTAGGTATTTATGTTTGAAGGGTGCCTGTAAATTTCAGGTCACTTGGAGTAGTGTAGAATGAGATAAGCCGAAATTACTATTGCTGTTCTGGGTTCATCAGGATGTTAGAACTGTGTCTGAAATGGGTTGTTTTGACTGGAATTTTTTTGGATTTGGGTGTTGATGTCTTCTGATGAAATGTAGCTTGATGAACTAGCTACCATATGCCTTTGGAATTTCTGCATTTGGACCTGTTTAGACTGAGTTGTACTGATTACAGCATAGTGTAATTTGTAAACCTGCAATTACGGTTCTGGTTTGGTATTTGGCATATATGACTTAGTTGTGCTGGGATTTGGACTGAGTGACCTTCTACATTGTTGTAGCCCTGGTTCTTAGCTTCAAAATGGTGGGTCTTGCACCTTCATCCGACAATCGTAGCGCCTTTGGTACCATTACCGTAAAATGACGTCAAAACTATTTTTCTGGTTTTGAGCTTAATTTTCATTTCCGGACTTTTCCCTAGCTTGACTTGTACTAGTACTACTTGGAGCTTGCTGAATGGTTATTGGATGAACTTGTTGTTGTGTGTGTACCTTTGGGTTGGAATGAGGAAATAATGAAGCCGTGATGGCCGGAAAAGTTAGCAAATTCAGGGGAAGTGCTGTCCGAACTTTTAAAGGACTTGTTTGCCTTGAGTTTGTGATCTAAGACTTGGATTTGAGCAAGGCAATGATATATGATGGATGGTTTCTGAGCCATGGAGGTGAGTGACCCTAAACTATTTCCAAAGTACTTGTGAAACGTTTCTTGCATTATTTACTTTTGAACTGTTTCCAAAGTTACTTCTGAACTGTTTCCAAAGTTACTTTTGAACTGTTTTCTTGCATATCATGCGTGCTTATATGAGAGCGTTCCTTGTTTGATATATTTCCTTGACTAATTGGCTTGTTATTATGGATTGATAATGTATTAAGTGCTTTCAATGATTGTTAAAACGAGTTTTCTGGGCGAGTGTGTACTTTATCGCACTCAACCTAAATAAATGTGAAATTTTCATGATTAATGATTAAATGCTACTTGCGCATGAATGTAAGCCTTTTTGGGCTGAACTGGCCATTGCCCCTTGTTACCGGTCGTCTCGAGCCAGAAGCGGACTCGGTCGGGCGATTAGGGACCTGGGTGAACGTTTGGTATACTCGAGTATTACCTTTGTAGGTTGGTGGAGGTTGGTGGAAAATGATGCAATTTCAAATGAGAAAAAAGAAAAGGAAATGACAGGAGAACGAACGTATCTTTTTCATGAATGTTACTATCGCTTTCCATTGTACATGTTTCTTGAATTATTGATACTCATATTTAATGTTTTGTAAATGTCGTAATTGTTTCTGGACTTATCATTTGATTTATGACATCATTGAAATGAACTATTGTGAAACCGATTTGACTACTATTTTTTTCTGGTTACTCGCTGAGCTTCTAGCTCACCCCAAAAATATTTTATTCCCCTCCACAGGGCTCGTGGCGAAGGAAGGCTTGTTGTGATTTTATTGTTGTGAAATTCCTCTTGTGTAATAATTGGGATCATGGATCAGAGTGGCGCAGTGGAAGCATGGACGCTTCGCTTTTGATATGTAATTATTTATTGGAGAATTTGATGTAATATTTGAGTTTTATCTTGTAATCTGTATGAGGAATGTAGTGAACGACTGAGTTCCGGCGAGAGCTGGGCAGGCGGTCCGCCGAACCCTCTGGTTCGCCTTAGGGGGAGGTGGGGCTGTTACAAAGTTAACCCATGTCCATACGGTTTGTTCCCTTTCCCACTTTGCCTTAATCACGTTCCACCATGATCGGGCCGGTCCCTCAAATTGAAATACCGCAAAGTTCACTTGCCTTTGTTCGGTATAGTTCAAAGCTGCAAAGATGTTGATCATGGCCTCCAGCCACTGTTCGGCTACATCCGGATCAGACCCTCCAAGGAATTTCGGAGGAGCAAATTTCTGAAACCTCTCAAGAGCCCGATCTTCTCCTATTTCAGGGTTCGGAGGTTGATTCACAAGTATTTGACCTTGTTGGTCCACCAACCTTGCTAAGATGTTTGTCATTTGTTGCATTGCCGTCGCCATTTGGTCCCCGGCTTCAACCCTCGGTCCTTGCTCTTGTGCAGCTGTAGTTTCCCTTTCCTCTCTTGGCTCTTGAGCTCGTTTATTTCCACGGCCACGTCCACGTCCACGACTACGTCTCCCGTCCATATATATGTTTTTTTCCCTCTCCCTTTTCTTTTCTTTTCCCCCAAAAAGGTAATTTAGTAAATAAACATAGTAAATTGACCAAAGTAACAAATTCTAGCATTCCAAATACACAAATAAACATATACGCACATAACACGCCATATCAATGAGGCAGATAATCAATTACACAAATACATATCAAATTGGACAGATAACCATGTACACACACGTATACTAACGTCATGTAGTAACAATATACGGGTAAATAAAAAAGAAAAGGTGAAGTCGTCCCAATCTCAATTAAATAACCCCGTCCAGTTTCTCACGGCACTTACTATCCAAACGAGATGTCCATTAACTTCTTATACTCATTACAGTCGGACAAAACCTGTTCATGTTCCCAAAATACAAGTCTTAAGCACTTACCATCACCTCAACTTTGGAGTACACGGGCACGAGAATCCGAAATAAGACAATTCACATCTCGAGCTGGCCAGTCCCAAGAGTAAACCATCTACAAATCGAAATTCCTACCCGACATACCTATCTATGATCCTTAAATACCATGAGAAAGATTTAAGACCTATAACACTTCAGGGTTCATAGCTTATACTCGAGTCCTTCGTACTTATTCACCACTTAGCCCAAGCTCACTCCACGTAGAGACCCCGCGAAGCAGCTATAGGTTTTATCCCTCAATTGCTTAACTTTCAAATCAAATCAAATCGCACAGTCCGGTATCCTAAACTTTAGCCTAGGATACACTACAGAGATCTGAAACCTAAACTCTGATACCACCTGTGACGGCCCCACCTCCCCCTAGGGCGTACCCCAAGGTTCGGCGGGTCGCCTGCCCAGCTCTCGCCAGGACTCAGTCGATCACTTCAATTCTCAATTAAAATCGGAATAAACCCACAAGAATAAATAGGCAACTATCCAAAACTTAAAGCGGAACTTATATACATTGCCATCCCAAAAGAGAGTATAAACATCAAATATACAAAGGTTCTCAATCCTTCATACGTCCAGCCCGTGCCAAGCACTAGGGCGAGAACCATTACAACAGAACTAAACTGGCTAGTCTATGCTCTCATCCTGCTCGCCGTCCCCTGTTAAGGAAAACAAAACTAAAGGGATGAGCTTGAAAGCTCAGTGAGGTTCCGAACACATATACAAGTAATAAACCCAATACATTAACCCATAATTCAAGAAAACATTTACAATACAAAGCGATAAACACATTCATTAAAAGGATACGTTCGTTCATTCGTTCGTTCTCCTGTCATTCCCCTTTCCTTCATTCATTTGAAAATGTATTTTTCGTTTATACATAAAACCCTCGTTCGTTCGTTCGTTCGTTCATTTCATTCACCCTCTCCTGGACATTGGCCAGGCTCCACCAACCTCCACCAACCTACAAGGTAATACTCGAGTATACCAAACGTTCACCCAGGTCACCATATCGCCCGACCGAGTCCGCTTCTGGCTCGAGTCGATCGGTAACAAGGTGCATTGGCCAGTTCAGCCAAAAGGCTTACATTCATTCACAAGTAACATTTCAATCGTTCAATCATTGAAAATTTCACAATCATTTAGGCTGAGTGCGATACAGTACACACTCGCCTAGAAAACTCGTTTTGGCTAATCATTGAAAGCACTTAACACATTATCAATCAATAATAACAAGCCAATAAGTCAAGAAAATATAACAAACAAGGAACACTCACCTATACAAGCAAAATAACGTCCAATTCCTCAATCACCAATGAAACCTAAAATTAAGCCAGAGAACATATTACAAGTTATCAAGTAAATCAACTAGGTAAAATTAAAGGAAGTCCGACTAATTACTAGTAGGACGTATAAAGATGATTCTTAAGTGAAAAGAGGGTATTTGAATCTGTGGTCGGAAATAATTAGGGTTTCGTAATCCAAGCGAGAAACCAAATTCAAAAGAGTTATAAAATTTTCCAATGGAAATTCTTGAACTAACGACAAGTCGGAATCCAACTAGATAGGCTAAGAAATACTGTTTTCGGAATCGTTTATATGGTTCAAAATTATCTCATATTCAAGTAGATATTATAGACTAAATGCCTTAATGAAATTTATGTAAAAGGGAGGACAAAATGCCCAAGAAAAACCCTAAACCACTCCTCTTTATTTGGGTAAGAGTGATAAGAGTTTATTTTACGTATTTTTAAGTGCATTTTATTAGTTAATTTTGAGTTGATTGTTTAGTTTTATAAATAAAATAAAGAGGTTTTTGGTAAAATTATATATTTTTGGTAAAAGTGGATAATATTGCATTTCTATTGATTTTAATGGTAAAAACTTCATTTTTATGCAGGAATGATGATTCAATCACCAAAGGATGTCAAATGAGGTAAAAAATAGAGATTTGGTGATGAATTCAAGTGGCAACAAGAAGAATGAAGTGAAAAACGTTCAAGTGAGGAAATGCAATACAAGTCAGTTTTGACACTCTTCAGTATTTTGACCATATCTGGAGCTACACTTATCGGATTGAGGTGATCTTTATACCATTTTAAAGCTAAGAAAGAGACCTACAATTCGTATGAAGACATCGAAATCCATTTCTGCCATCTTCATGGGCAAAACGTTGGAATACAGAAGCTGCATTCTGTGGTCGGAAGTTAAAACAGAGGTTTGAATAGGTGACAGTATTTCGATCATATCTCAGGCTACAAAGCTCCGATTTGGATGATTCTTGAAGCATTGGAAAGCTAACTCAAAGGGCTACAACTTTTGTGTTTTGCACAAAAGCTAGTTTGGCCTTTATCATGGAGAAAATCGCAGTTGAAATAAGGCCAGAGTGAAAACGCGAGTAGACAAAACGCGAGTTTATGCCGCGTTTTGTGTAGGCGCGTTTTATAGCCGAAATTCTGCAATTTGACTCAGTCAATTCTCTTGTGTTCATACCACTTTCCAGCTATAAGATGCAAGGGAATTCGGTGCACATGCTTCTGCAATAAAAGAGAAGACCAAATGAGTGTGGACAAAAAGGAAACATCATATCTTTGACTTCTTTTTACAAAATCTGAGTGGAGGAAATTATGAAGTGAGAGGAATGGAATTTCTACCACCTTTTATGCAGAAACACAGGGGAGAAGCCTGGCATCACCATACGTAGCTAGTTTTCCTTCTTGCAACAAGTTTTCTCTCTAGAGTTCTTAGAGAAGCATTTGGTTTTTCACTTGTAACCATCTTGTACAAGAACATAGCAGGAATTGGAGAGCTTTACCTTCAATTGGCTAAGCTTTCTTTTACCTTTCTTATACTTGTACTTCATGATGTTTTGCATTAATAAACTTGTGAGTTTGATTGTTAAATCATTCATGAGTAGCTAATTTCCTTTATCTAGGGAGTAGATGAAGCTTATGGCCAAATGATATGAAGTGATTGTGATTTATGCTTGTTATGTCTTGTATTAACTTATCTACTTGTGTATGTTGGATTACTTGTTGTTGCTTGATCACCAATAGCAAGTTTATAGTTGTTTTTACTCATTGAGAAATGGTAAAAATAATGGAATGACATAAGTAGAGCTTGAGTAGTATATTCATGAGAATAGAAATACATTCAAGTGGATAAAATCTATATTTCAGGTATGCACAAAAAAGATTTAGTATTTTCCAAGAGATTAGGAAAAACTAATCTGTTTTAACCCATTATTATCATGAAAATGTGATTTTGGTATTGCTGGAAATTGAATCATTGGTTAAACAAGAATAGTAACAAGTGTTAAATTCATTCGTTTTAGATCTTTTGTGTTATATGTGGAATCTACATCCCTAGATCTTAATATTTAGTAAATTCTACTCCTATTGTGAAATTGCATGTATCTATTTAAGAATTTTTGTAGTTGAATTAAAATCTGAAGTTTCTGCTCAAATTAATTGTAAGTCTAAATAATAGAGTAAATTAGTATCTAATAATTGTTTTAATTGCTCCTCGTGGGATCGACCCGATACACATCTTGTACTACAATTGCGACCTGTATGCTTGCAGTCCAACGGGTGTAAATTCGGAATTAAACTTGCACTTAAAGTAAAAACCCGTCAAGTTTTTGGCGCCGTTGCCGGGGAGCGGCAATATTAGAGCCTAATCATCTTTATTAATTTAGACAGCTTTATTTTTTAGATTATATTTAATCTTATATTGTAATCAGATTTTTTTTACCATTGAAGTTGCATAATATCCCTTATTTCTATTTGTAGTGTATGCACCGGGAGTCTCGAGAAGTCGCACCTTTCGATCCAGAAATTGAGAGGACACTACGTAGACAAAGGAGGCACACACAACAGCAAGAGGAACAAGAGATTTGGCAACCGATAGAGGAAATTTTGATAGAACTACCATTTGAAGAAGAAATGGCTGAAAATGAAGCAAATAGGCGAGTTCTACGAGATTTTGCTCTACCGGGAACACAAGGATCTCAAACGAGCATAGCAAGGCCTACGGTAAATGCTAACAACTTTGAGATTAAGCCATCACTTATCCAAATGGTTCAACAATCTCAATTTGGAGGTAATGCTGTAGAAGATCCTAACTCACACTTAGCTACATTCTTAGAAATATGTGATACAATTAAAATGAATGGAGTTAGTGATGATGCTATAAGGTTACGGTTGTTCCCATTTTCATTAAGAGATAAGGCAAAAATGTGGTTACACTCTCATGCTCCTAACACTTTTACCACATGGGATGATTTATCAAGGGCATTTTTGAATAAGTATTTTCCACCTGGTAAGACTGCTAAGCTAAGAATGGATATCACTGGTTTTAGTCAAATGGAAGGAGAATCATTATATGAAGCATGGGAAAGGTTTAGAGATTTGTTACGGAAATGTCCACACCATGGACTACCCGAATGGCTGATTATACAAACCTTTTATAATGGTTTATCTTTCTCCACTAAAACTATTATTGATGCAGCCGCAGGTGGAGCTTTAATGGGTAAATCACCCCAAGAAGCTCAGAATTTGATAGAAGAAATGGCCGCAAATAACTACCAATGGGCCAATGAAAGAGGTAATACGAGACGTCACGCAGGTATGATCGAAATGGACACTCTCAATATGTTGAGTGCTCAAATGAATAATGTGATGAAATTGCTAAGTAGACAAGGTGGAGTTGGTCCAAGTTCATCTAATGCACACGTAGCTTGTTGCTCTTTCTGTGGAGGTGAACATGATATTAATGAGTGTGTTGATTCTGAGCAGGTACAATTTGTCAATAATTACAACCGAAATGCTCCAAATAATCCCTATTCGAATACTTACAATCCGGGGTGGAGAAATCATCCAAACTTTGGATGGAAAGATCAAGGCAATCAACAAAGGCCAACCAATCCGCCGGGATTTCAACCAAGGCAACCACAGGCTGAAACTAAACCAAGTTGGGAGATCGCGGTGGAAAAACTTGCTAAGGTGACTTCGGATAGATTCGAGCGAGTTGAGGGGCGGTTGGACCAATTAGCTGGGATGTACAGAAACTTGGAGGTTCAAATTGGTCAAATTGCCAATGTGATCAACAATAGAAACCCTGGTGAATTACCAAGTAAAACCGAAGTGAATCCGAGAGAGCATGTCAATGCAATCATTCTTAGAAGCGGTAAAACGGTTGAGGGATTCGATTTTGAAAATTCAGGTGGTGAAAAGACAAGAAGCAAGCAATTGAAGGGGAGCAAGAAAGTCAAAATGATCATGTTATCATTGATATTGATGCACTTCATCCCAAATTAAATTCTAATGTGATACCTTTTCCTCACAGGTTGAAGAAAGATGGACAGGATCGGGAGTTTGAAAAGTTCTTCAAAATGTTTAAACAATTGCACATTAACATTCCTTTCATTGATGCTATAACACAGATTCCCTCTTATGCACGTTTCTTGAAAGACATCATGTCAAAGAAGAGGAAAATTGTAGATAATGAGATGATAGCATTAACGAAGAGTGTAGTGCATTGATTAAGAATAAACTCCCTCCTAAATTGAAAGATCCGGGAAGTTTTTCTATTCCTTGCACTATTGGTCAATTGCATTTTTCTAATGCTTTATGTGATTTAGGTGCAAGTGTGTCACTTATGCCGTTATCGGTTGCCCGGAGATTGGGACTTCAGGAGCTAAAAGCTACCAATATTACATTGCAATTGGCGGATCGGTCAATCACACGTCCCATGGGTATTTTGGAAAATGTGCTCATAAAGGTAAGACAATCTATAATACCTGTGGATTTTGTTGTCTTAGATATTGAAGAAGATGTGAGAATGCCAATTATTCTAGGACGACCGTTTTTAGCCACTGCACGAACTATGATTGATGTAGAAAAAGGTAAGCTTATATTACGGGTTAATGGTGAGGAATTGGAATTCAATTTGGATAATAAAGAAGGGAGTATAGAGCCTACTGCTCTTGTGTCTAATATGCCATATGATGAAAAGGTTAACCAAGAAAGGACCGAAGAAGTTAAATTTATAAATGTCCTTGGTACTAACTTTCATGGTGTAGGAACAAAGGAGGAGAAGATAAGGATGGAAGTTGGCTTAATAAATTCTCCATTCCATGAAGAAAATGGTGAAAAGTTGAGCCAATTCAGAAAAGACAAGCAAAATCCACTCCAAGGTGAAGTTGAGCCTCTCTATGACAAGTCTAATATTCCTCCTTGGCATTTGAGGAAATTGGACTATGAAGATCAATGCATGGTTCACCACATGGTGGATTGGTTCGGGAGTTTCGACCCATGGGGAGAAAATCGCTCTCTAATGCTCTAAAGTGATTCAACTTTTTCAGTCGAGCCAACGACTATAAACAAAAGCGCTAATTGGGAGGCAACCCAATATTTAGGTTATATTTGTTAACTTGGTGTGATTTTGTGGTTTGAATCAATGTTTTAGCTAAATTGTTGTTTTTGTAATGTAGGGTTGGCAATTGAAGGCAAGGAGGACCAATTGAGTACAAAAAAGGCGAACTTTGATCAAACAACTCAACCCCTCGATTTGCGTTAAAGGTGTTTTTGATTCATTATAAAGGGGTAAAATGCATGTTTTTAATGTTTTACATTTGTTCCAGTCATTAAAATTGGCAAACAAATGATCTATGATGCATTTTGAGTCATTGGGGTACCTTTTGTAATTTTTCAAAAGTTGAAATTCTGCTAAAAATCGAAGCAGAAAACGCGTTTTCCAAGAAAACGTGACTACAAGTCGCGTTTCTCAGAATCGCGTTTTCAATTCTGCGCCTGCAGAACAGAAAACGCGCCTTTAAAACGCGACTTGAAGTCGCGTTTTGGAGGAAGTCGCGTTTTCTCGCCTGAGCAAAACTGGAAAACGCGACACAGATAAACGCGACTTTAAGTCGCGTTTTCATACGTAACCGCGTTTTCAATTCTGCGAGATTTGTGCAGAAAACGCGGCTTTAAAAACGCGCGTTGAAGGCGCGTTTTTAGTCGCGTTTTCGGTTCATTTTTCTGCTTCAAAAACGCGATTTCCAGAACATTTCTTCACTTTTCCATTTTTCCAGCCGCGTTTTTCTTCTTCTCTTCTACCCAACTCACAAATCTTCATTTGTACTCCATAATCGTCTAAGCCGAATTGAAGATCATTTGGGCATTCATCCACCGCCCAATCGTGATGCAGAGGATGACGATGATGCCGAGGGGGATGACTGACTTGGCACACTGCAGAAGCTATCTTTAGTTGATGAACTTGCTTGCCTAATTATCTTAACTTGTGGAACTTAAGATGTTTAACTTCATTTTATTTTTCTGTTTTCTATGTGGTAGGTACTTGTATTTTGACAGTGGTTCGTGATTAGTGGCTGATAAGGATCTCAGCCATTGACTTGGGGAGTACTTCTTTCTTTTCTTTTCTTCTTTTGTTTCATTTCTTCCCTACACATTGAGGACAATGTGTAATTTAAGTGTGGGGGGAGAAATATGTATGATACTTGTGGTTTTAGTTGTGTTTGATATAATTCTTGTGCTTAAATGGTGTTTCTTGTGGTTGCTGGCAGGGAGTTTTAGTCCACTTTTAAGGGGAGACTCTGTCAAAATTTTTCCAAAACCTTATACATATATATGTTATTAACTATAACAAATAAATAAAATTTTGTCACTTATCCTTTTGAAATAAATATATGCGGTTTTGATACTTCTTTTCTCATGAAATTTGGAAATGATTTTTATGTGATTATAATTTTTACATCTATAGGAAAGTATATCTAGTAAAGTGGAGAAAATTATGCCTACATTTTGTATATTTGATGAAAATTCTTCTTTTTATCTAATTTTATAAGATAAGAAATTAATATGGTTAATAAGTGTCATACTCTTCTCATGATTACTCTTAGAGGGAATTTTATTATATATATATATATATTGAAAAAAAAAGGGGTTATTCTACTCCAATGATTCTCATACCGAGTAACCGGGGGTTGGCATCTACAAATGTCGACATTCGCGTAAAAAGGTACTTGAATTAAGAGTATGCAAAGCAACTTGAGTATGTGAAATGTTGAGTAACCGGGGATCTGCATCTAAAAATGTTGATCTTCGCGTCAAAAGGCATTTTTCACAACTTAAGTAATATTTAACCCTTAAAATATATACATGAAAATAAAAAAAAATAAAAAGTAAATTAAATCCCTCTTTAAGAAAAATAAGAAGTTGATCATGAGATTAGTTAGCATCTTTATTGACTATAGGAGTTGCTTGCTTGCGAAATTGGATAAAAATAAGAAGTTGAGTTGAATTGGTAAAATTATGGTATACTTGGCTCTTCTTTGCTTGATATTATGAGTACTTGAACTTAATGGAAAGATCACATAAGGGTTATTTACCTTGATTCAAGGAAATAGAGTTGAAATACTACATATGTTTATTTTCAATTTTTTTGGATCATTGATGGTTAGAATTTTATATTGCTTGAGGACAAGCAATGATTCAAGTGTGGGGGTATTTGATAAGAGTTTATTTTACGTATTTTTAAGTGCATTTTATTAGTTAATTTTGAGTTGATTATTTAGTTTTATAAATAAAATAAAGAGGTTTTTGGTAAAATTATATATTTTTGGTAAAAGTGGATAATATTGCATTTCTATTGATTTTAATGGTAAAAACTTCATTTTTATGCAGGAATGATGATTCAATCACCAAAGGATGTCAAATGAGGTAAAAAATAGAGATTTGGTGATGAATTCAAGTGGCAACAAGAAGAATGAAGTGAAAAACATTCAAGTGAGGAAATGCAATACAAGTTAGTTTTGACACTCTTCAATATTTTGACCATATCGGGAGCTACACTTATCGGATTGAGGTGATCTTTATACCATTTTAAAGCTAAGAAAGAGACCTACAATTCGTATGAAGGCATCGAAATCCATTTCTGCCATCTTCATGGGCAAAACGTTGGAATACAGAAGCTGCATTCTGTGGTCGGAAGTTAAAACAGAGGTTTGAACAGGTGACATTATTTCGATCATATCTCAGGTTACAAAGCTCCGATTTGGATGATTCTTGAAGCATTGGAAAGCTAACTCAAAGGGCTACAACTTTTGTGTTTTGCACAAAAGTTAGTTTGGCCTTTATCATGGAGAAAATCTCAGTTGAAATAAGGCCAGAGTGAAAACGCGAGTAGACAAAACGCGAGTTTATGCCGCGTTTTGTGTAGGCGCGTTTTATAGCCGAAATTCTGCAATTTGACTCAGTCAATTCTCTTGTGTTCATACCACTTTCCAGCTATAAGATGCAAGGGAATTCGGTGCACATGCTTCTGCAATAAAAGAGAAGACCAAATGAGTGTGGACAAAAAGGAAACATCATATCTTTGACTTCTTTTTACAAAATCTGAGTGGAGGAAATTATGAAGTGAGAGGAATGGAATTTCTACCACCTTTTATGCAGAAACACAGGGGAGAAGCCTGGCATCACCATACGTAGCTAGTTTTCCTTCTTGCAACAAGTTTTCTCTCTAGTTAAGAGTTCTTAGAGAAGCATTTGGTTTTTCACTTGTAACCATCTTGTACAAGAACATAGCAGGAATTGGAGAGCTTTACCTTCAATTGGCTAAGCTTTCTTTTACCTTTCTTATACTTGTACTTCATGATGTTTTGCATTAATAAACTTGTGAGTTTGATTGTTAAATCATTCATGAGTAGCTAATTTCCTTTATCTAGGGAGTAGATGAAGCTTATGGCCAAATGATATGAAGTGATTGTGATTTATGCTTGTTATGTCTTGTATTAACTTATCTACTTGTGTATGTTGGATTACTTGTTGTTGCTTGATCACCAATAGCAGGTTTATAGTTGTTTTTACTCATTGAGAAATGGTAAAAATAATGGAATGACATAAGTAGAGCTTGAGTAGTATATTCATGAGAATAGAAATACATTCAAGTGGATAAAATCTATATTTCAGGTATGCACAAAACAGATTTAGTATTTTCCAAGAGATTAGGAAAAACTAATATGTTTTAACCCATTATTATCATGAAAATGTGATTTTGGTATTGTTGGAAATGAATCCTTGGTTAAACAAGAGCAGTAACAAGTGTTAAATTCATTCGTTTTAGATCTTTTGTGTTATATGTGGAATCTACATCCCTAGATCTTAATATTTAGTGAATTCTACTTCTATTGTGAAATTGCATTTATCTATTTAAGAATTTTTGTAGTTGAATTAAAATCTGAAGTTTCTGCTCAAATTAATTGTAAGTCTAAATAATAGAGTAAATTAGTATCTAATAATTGTTTTAATTGCTCCTCGTGGGATCGACCCGATACACATCTTGTACTACAATTGCGACCTGTATACTTGCAGTCCAACGGGTGTAAATTCGGAATTAAACTTGCACTTAAAGTAAAAACCCGTCAAGTTTTTGGCGCCGTTGCCGGGGAGCGGCAATATTAGAGCCTAATCATCTTTATTAATTTAGACAGCTTTATTTTTTAGATTATATTTAATCTTATATTGTAATCAGTTTTTTTTTTTTTACCATTGAAGTTGCATAATATCCCTTATTTCTGTTTGTAGTGTATGCACCGGGAGTCTCGAGAAGTCGCACCTTTCGATCCAGAAATTGAGAGGACACTACGTAGACAAAGGAGGCACACACAACAGCAGGAGGAGCAAGAGATTTGGCAACCGATAGAGGAAATTTTGATAGAACTACCATTTGAAGAAGAAATGGCTGAAAATGAAGCAAATAGGCGAGTTCTACGAGATTTTGCTCTACCGGGAACACAAGGATCTCAAACAAGCATAGTAAGGCCTACGGTAAATGCTAACAACTTTGAGATTAAGCCATCACTTATCCAAATGGTTCAACAATCTCAATTTGGAGGTAATGCTGTAGAAGATCCTAACTCACACTTAGCTACATTCTTAGAAATATGTGATACAATTAAAATGAATGGAGTTAGTGATGATGCTATAAGGTTACGGTTGTTCCCATTTTCATTAAGAGATAAGGCAAAAATGTGGTTACACTCTCATGCTCCTAACACTTTTACCACATGGGATGATTTATCAAGGGCATTTTTGAATAAGTATTTTCCACCAGGAAAGACTGCTAAGCTTAGAATGGATATCACTAGTTTTAGTCAATTGGAGGGAGAATCATTATATGAGGCATGGGAAAGGTTTAGAGATTTGCTTCGGAAATGTCCACATCATGGACTGCCGGAATGGTTAATCATACAAACCTTTTATAATGGTTTATCTTTCTCCACTAAAACTATTATTGATGCAGCCGCAGGTGGAGCTTTAATGGGTAAATCACCCCAAGAAGCTCAGAATTTGATAGAAGAAATGGCCGCAAATAACTACCAATGGGCCAATGAAAGAGGTAATACGAGACGTCACGCAGGTATGATAGAAATGGACACTCTCAATATGCTGAGTGCTCAAATGAATAATGTGATGAAATTGCTAAGTGAACAAGGTGGAGTTGGTCCAAGTTCATCTAATGCACACGTAGCTTGTTGCTCTTTCTGTGGAGGTGAACATGATATTAATGAGTGTGTTGATTCTGAGCAGGTACAATTTGTCAATAATTACAACCGAAATGCTCCAAATAATCCCTATTCGAATACTTACAATCCGGGGTGGAGAAATCATCCAAACTTTGGATGGAAAGATCAAGGCAATCAACAAAGGCCAACCAATCCGCCGGGATTTCAACCAAGGCAACCACAGGCTGAAACTAAACCAAGTTGGGAGATCGCGGTGGAAAAACTTGCTAAGGTGACTTCGGATAGATTCGAGCGAGTTGAGGGGCGGTTGGACCAATTAGCTGGGATGTACAGAAACTTGGAGGTTCAAATTGGTCAAATTGCCAATGTGATCAACAATAGAAACCCTGGTGAATTACCAAGTAAAACCGAAGTGAATCCGAGAGAGCAGGTCAATGCAATCATTCTTAGAAGCGGTAAAACGGTTGAGGGATTCGATTTTGAAAATTCAGGTGGTGAAAAAGACAAGAAGCAAGCAATTGAAGGGGAGCAAGAAAGTCAAAATGATCATGTTATCATTGATATTGATGCACTTCATCCCAAATTAAATTCTAATGTGATACCTTTTCCTCACAGGTTGAGAAGAAAAATGGACAGGATCGGGAGTTTGAAAAGTTCTTCAAAATGTTTAAACAATTGCACATTAACATTCCTTTCATTGATGCTATAACACAGATTCCCTCTTATGCACGTTTCTTGAAAGACATCATGTCAAAGAAGAGAAAAATTGTAGATAATGAGATGATAGCATTAACGGAAGAGTGTAGTGCATTGATTAAGAATAAACTCCCTCCTAAATTGAAAGATCCGGGAAGTTTTTCTATTCCTTGCACTATTGGTCAATTGCATTTTTCTAATGCTTTATGTGATTTAGGTGCAAGTGTGTCACTTATGCCGTTATCGGTTGCCCGGAGATTGGGACTTCAGGAGCTAAAAGCTACCAATATTACATTGCAATTGGCGGATCGGTCAATCACACGTCCCATGGGTATTTTGGAAAATGTGCTCATAAAGGTAAGACAATCTATAATACCTGTGGATTTTGTTGTCTTAGATATTGAAGAAGATGTGAGAATGCCAATTATTCTAGGACGACCGTTTTTAGCCACTGCACGAACTATAATTGATGTAGAAAAAGGTAAGCTTATATTACGGGTTAATGGTGAGGAATTGGAATTCAATTTGGATAATAAAGAAGGGAGTATAGAGCCTACTGCTCTTGTGTCTAATATGCCATATGATGAAAAGGTTAACCAAGAAAGGACCGAAGAAGTTAAATTTATAAATGTCCTTGGTACTAACTTTCATGGTGTAGGAACAAAGGAGGAGAAGATAAGGATGGAAGTTGGCTTAATAAATTCGCCATTCCATGAAGAAAATGGTGAAAAGTTGAGCCAATTCAGAAAAGACAAGCAAAATCCACTCCAAGGTGAAGTTGAGCCTCTCTATGACAAGTCTAATATTCCTCCTTGGCATTTGAGGAAATTGGACTATGAAGATCAATGCATGGTTCACCACATGGTGGATTGGTTCGGGAGTTTCGACCCATGGGGAGAAAATCTCTCTCTAATGCTCTAAAGTGATTCAACTTTTTCAGTCGAGCCAACGACTATAAACAAAAGCGCTAATTGGGAGGCAACCCAATATTTAGGTTATATTTGTTAACTTGGTGTGATTTTGTGGTTTGAATCAATGTTTTAGCTAAATTGTTGTTTTTGTAATGTAGGGTTGGCAATTGAAGGCAAGGAGGACCAATTGAGTACAAAAAAGGCGAACTTTGATCAAACAACTCAACCCCTCGATTTGCGTTAAAGGTGTTTTTGATTCATTATAAAGGGGTAAAATGCATGTTTTTAATATTTTACATTTGTTCCAGTCATTAAAATTGGCAAACAAATGATCTATGATGCATTTTGAGTCATTGGGGTACCTTTTGTAATTTTTCAAAAGTTGAAATTCTGCTAAAAATCGAAGCAGAAAACGCGTTTTCCAAGAAAACGTGACTACAAGTCGCGTTTCTCAGAATCGCGTTTTCAATTCTGCGCCTGCAGAACAGAAAACGCGCCTTTAAAACGCGACTTGAAGTCGCGTTTTGGAGGAAGTCGCGTTTTCTCGCCTGAGCAAAACTGGAAAACGCGACACAGATAAACGCGACTTTAAGTCGCGTTTTCATACGTAACCGCGTTTTCAATTCTGCGAGATTTGTGCAGAAAACGCGTCTTTAAAAACGCGCGTTGAAGGCGCGTTTTTAGTCGCGTTTTCGGTTCACTTTTCTGCTTCAAAAACGCGATTTCCAGAACATTTCTTCACTTTTCCATTTTTTCAGCCGCGTTTTTCCTTTTTCCTTCTACCCAACTCACAAATCTTCATTTTTACTCCATAATCGTCTAAGCCGAATTGAAGATCATTTGGGCATTCATCCACCGCCCAATCATGATGCAGAGGATGACGATGATGCCGAGGGGGATGACTAACTTGACACACTGCAGAAGCTATCTTTAGTTGATGAACTTGCTTGCCTAATTATCTTAACTTGCGGAACTTAAGATGTTTAACTTCATTTTATTTTTCTGTTTTCTATGTGGTAGGTACTTGTATTTTGACAGTGGTTCGTGATTAGTGGCTGATAAGGATCTCAGCCATTGACTTGGGGAGTACTTCTTTCTTTTCTTTTCTTCTTTTGTTTCATTTCTTCCCTACACATTGAGGACAATGTGTAATTTAAGTGTGGGGGGAGAAATATGTATGATACTTGTGGTTTTAGTTGTGTTTGATATAATTCTTGTGCTTAAATGGTGTTTCTTGTAGTTGCTGGCAGGGAGTTTTAGTCCACTTTTAAGGGGAGACTCTGTTAAAATTTTTCCAAAATCTTATACATATATATGTTATTAACTATAACAAATAAATAAAATTTTGTCACTTATCCTTTTGAAATAAATATATGCGGTTTTGATACTTCTTTTCTCATGAAATTTGGAAATGATTTTTATGTGATTATAATTTTTACATCTATAGGAAAGTATATCTAGTAAAGTGGAGAAAATTATGCCTACATTTTGTATATTTGATGAAAATTCTTCTTTTTATCTAATTTTATAAGATAAGAAATTAATATGGTTAATAAGTGTCATACTCTTCTCATGATTACTCTTAGAGGGAATTTTATTATATATATATATATATTGAAAAAAAAAAGGGGTTATTCTACTCCAATGATTCTCATACCGAGTAACCGGGGGTTGGCATCTACAAATGTCGACATTCGCGTAAAAAGGTACTTGAATTAAGAGTATGCAAAGCAACTTGAGTATGTGAAATGTTGAGTAACCGGGGATCTGCATCTAAAAATGTTGATCTTCGCGTCAAAAGGCATTTTTCACAACTTAAGTAATATTTAACCCTTAAAATATATTAAAAAAAAAAATAATAATAATAAATAAATAAATAAAAAGTAAATTAAATCCCTCTTTAAGAAAAATAAGAAGTTGATCATGAGATTAGTTAGCATCTTTATTGACTATAGGAGTTGCTTGCTTGCGAAATTTGATAAAAATAAGAAGTTGAGTTGAATTGGTAAAATTATGGTATACTTGGCTCTTCTTTGCTTGATATTATGAGTACTTGAACTTAATGGAAAGATCACATAAGGGTTATTTACCTTGATTCAAGGAAATAGAGTTGAAATACTACATATGTTTATTTTCAATTTTTTTGGATCATTGATGGTTAGAATTTTATATTGCTTGAGGACAAGCAATGATTCAAGTGTGGGGGTATTTGATAAGAGTTTATTTTACGTATTTTTAAGTGCATTTTATTAGTTAAATTTGAGTTGATTATTTAGTTTTATAAATAAAATAAAGAGGTTTTTGGTAAAATTATATATTTTTGGTAAAAGTGGATAATATTGCATTTCTATTGATTTTAATGGTAAAAACTTCATTTTTATGCAGGAATGATGATTCAATCACCAAAGGATGTCAAATGAGGTAAAAAATAGAGATTTGGTGATGAATTCAAGTGGCAACAAGAAGAATGAAGTGAAAAACATTCAAGTGAGGAAATGCAATACAAGTTAGTTTTGACACTCTTCAATATTTTGACCATATCGGGAGCTACACTTATCGGATTGAGGTGATCTTTATACCATTTTAAAGCTAAGAAAGAGACCTACAATTCGTATGAAGGCATCGAAATCCATTTCTGCCATCTTCATGGGCAAAACGTTGGAATACAGAAGCTGCATTCTGTGGTCGGAAGTTAAAACAGAGGTTTGAACAGGTGACATTATTTCGATCATATCTCAGGTTACAAAGCTCCGATTTGGATGATTCTTGAAGCATTGGAAAGCTAACTCAAAGGGCTACAACTTTTGTGTTTTGCACAAAAGCTAGTTTGGCCTTTATCATGGAGAAAATCTCAGTTGAAATAAGGCCAGAGTGAAAACGCGAGTAGACAAAACGCGAGTTTATGCCGCGTTTTGTGTAGGCGCGTTTTATAGCCGAAATTCTGCAATTTGACTCAGTCAATTCTCTTGTGTTCATACCACTTTCCAGCTATAAGATGCAAGGGAATTCGGTGCACATGCTTCTGCAATAAAAGAGAAGACCAAATGAGTGTGGACAAAAAGGAAACATCATATCTTTGACTTCTTTTTACAAAATCTGAGTGGAGGAAATTATGAAGTGAGAGGAATGGAATTTCTACCACCTTTTATGCAGAAACACAGGGGAGAAGCCTGGCATCACCATACGTAGCTAGTTTTCCTTCTTGCAACAAGTTTTCTCTCTAGTTAAGAGTTCTTAGAGAAGCATTTGGTTTTTCACTTGTAACCATCTTGTACAAGAACATAGCAGGAATTGGAGAGCTTTACCTTCAATTGGCTAAGCTTTCTTTTACCTTTCTTATACTTGTACTTCATGATGTTTTGCATTAATAAACTTGTGAGTTTGATTGTTAAATCATTCATGAGTAGCTAATTTCCTTTATCTAGGGAGTAGATGAAGCTTATGGCCAAATGATATGAAGTGATTGTGATTTATGCTTGTTATGTCTTGTATTAACTTATCTACTTGTGTATGTTGGATTACTTGTTGTTGCTTGATCACCAATAGCAGGTTTATAGTTGTTCTTACTCATTGAGAAATGGTAAAAATAATGGAATGACATAAGTAGAGCTTGAGTAGTATATTCATGAGAATAGAAATACATTCAAGTGGATAAAATCTATATTTCAGGTATGCACAAAACAGATTTAGTATTTTCCAAGAGATTAGGAAAAACTAATCTGTTTTAACCCATTATTATCATGAAAATGTGATTTTGGTATTGTTGGAAATGAATCCTTGGTTAAACAAGAGCAGTAACAAGTGTTAAATTCATTCGTTTTATATCTTTTGTGTTATATGTGGAATCTACATCCCTAGATCTTAATATTTAGTGAATTCTACTTCTATTGTGAAATTGCATTTATCTATTTAAGAATTTTTGTAGTTGAATTAAATTCTAAAGTTTCTGCTCAAATTAATTGTAAGTCTAAATAATAGAGTAAATTAGTATCTAATAATTGTTTTAATTGCTCCTCGTGGGATCGACCCGATACACATCTTGTACTACAATTGCGACCTGTATACTTGCAGTCCAACGGGTGTAAATTCGGAATTAAACTTGCACTTAAAGTAAAAACCCGTCAAGTTTTTGGCGCCGTTGCCGGGGAGCGGCAATATTAGAGCCTAATCATCTTTATTAATTTAGACAGCTTTATTTTTTAGATTATATTTAATCTTATATTGTAATCAGTTTTTTTTTTTTTACCATTGAAGTTGCATAATATCCCTTATTTCTGTTTGTAGTGTATGCACCGGGAGTCTCGAGAAGTCGCACCTTTCGATCCAGAAATTGAGAGGACACTACGTAGACAAAGGAGGCACACACAACAGCAGGAGGAGCAAGAGATTTGGCAACCGATAGAGGAAATTTTGATAGAACTACCATTTGAAGAAGAAATGGCTGAAAATGAAGCAAATAGGCGAGTTCTACGAGATTTTGCTCTACCGGGAACACAAGGATCTCAAACAAGCATAGTAAGGCCTACGGTAAATGCTAACAACTTTGAGATTAAGCCATCACTTATCCAAATGGTTCAACAATCTCAATTTGGAGGTAATGCTGTAGAAGATCCTAACTCACACTTAGCTACATTCTTAGAAATATGTGATACAATTAAAATGAATGGAGTTAGTGATGATGCTATAAGGTTACGGTTGTTCCCATTTTCATTAAGAGATAAGGTAAAAATGTGGTTACACTCTCATGCTCCTAACACTTTTACCACATGGGATGATTTATCAAGGGCATTTTTGAATAAGTATTTTCCACCAGGAAAGACTGCTAAGCTTAGAATGGATATCACTAGTTTTAGTCAATTGGAGGGAGAATCATTATATGAGGCATGGGAAAGGTTTAGAGATTTGCTTCGGAAATGTCCACATCATGGACTGCCGGAATGGTTAATCATACAAACCTTTTATAATGGTTTATCTTTCTCCACTAAAACTATTATTGATGCAGCCGCAGGTGGAGCTTTAATGGGTAAATCACCCCAAGAAGCTCAGAATTTGATAGAAGAAATGGCCGCAAAGAACTACCAATGGGCCAATGAAAGAGTAATACGAACGTCACGCAGGTATATAGAAAGACACCTCTCAATTATGCTGGTCTCAAATAATAATGTGATGAAATTGCTAGCCTGGAAAGCAGGTTTGATGAAAGGTGTGAAATAACCTGAGATTGCATCATTTTGAAATTATCTCTAATTTTGAACGAAACCGAGGAAATTTGCCCCAGTTTGATTGGATTTTCTCTTTCTTTGCATTTTCATTGCATATTTCTCACTTTTGCATTTTTCGTCAAAACTAAATTTGCCCCAGTGTGGGGTTCCTTCTTTTCCATTTTTTTCTTTTTTTTTCCAAAAATAAATTTGCCCCAGTGTAGGGCTTTCCCTTTCTGATCATCTCTTTTCAAAATGAATTTGCCCCAGTGTGGGGTTTGCAATCCTCAGGGGCTGCCAAACGAAAAAATTATTGTTCTGATAGCTCAAAAGGGACGACTAGGGATGAAATGTTTTGATTGGAAAGGAAGATGGCCTGACTTTTGCCTCGTCTCTTGCATGATTTCCTAGAAGGAATTTGCATAATCAAATAAAGAATTTCTTACACATGTCTGAGTTGATAGGTTGAGAGAATGTCTGTCTATCCATGAATGCCCCGCCAGGTAATACCTTTTGAACACCCAATAAGCTTTGTCAATTTGAAGCAATTTTTGCCTTTGACTTCATCTTTCGTTAGCAAAATCACTTTAGCACTTTGTTCCCTCCTTCAAAGGATCGGTGGCGGACCTTTTTGTTATGAACACAGGCCATGGGTCTTGGCAACATTTGGCCATGGCACATAGCATCCAACTATTTCTCATCAATCAAAATCAATCATTGATGACGCTGCTTTAACCCATCAGCTTCCAACCTGGCAGGAAAGGGATTTTTCAATGAAGAATTTCTCAATGAAGGGTTTTCTCAATGAAGGCTTTCTCAATGAAGGTTTTCTCTCAAAAGAAGAGGTTTTTCAATGAAGAGCTTCATCAGATTCCAGAACAGTGATATTCAAAGGATCAAATAATTTCATCTTTGGCCATCTAAAAGAATTAAAAAAAATTCATGACAATGATTAAATAAACAAATAAAACCAATTGTGCATTTCATGAAACTCCAAATCAAAGCGAAAACAAGACAAAACTCAATTTGCAAAAGGCGCTTTCATTAAGCTATTCACACATGCAAGAAAAAGTTTTTGTGAACTTTAGCAAATGACAACCCCTAAATTTATCGAAATTATCTTCGAGGGGGAAGATAGTCAGCCATTCAACTTGTGCAGAGCTCCTTTAGGATTTTCAAATTTCGTCATTGGAGGTGGATGCCTCGAAGGTGTCCTGGTGTTCAGGAAAAGGATTTGTACTTATGATCGGCCCTTGTTCACCTCTTTTCCTTAGCACTATTTCTCCTGCCTCGATCATGTCTTGGACTTTGTGCTTAAGTGCCCTGCAATCGGCGGTTGAGTGGCCAGGTACTCCCGAATGATAGGCACAAATAACATGTGGATTGTACCCAGCAGGCATGCCATGAAGGTAAGTTGGAGGGGGAATCACGCCTATTTTGTTGGCAACCTTCAATTGCTCATACAATTGGTCCAAAGGCCTGCCTAGGTTGGCGAAGGTTCGGGTACGGCTTTGATTGTAGGTTTCAGTGGGTCGGGGATAGTTGTAGATGGGTCTATTTGGTGGGGGAAATCTTTGGTGGTAAGGAGGTCGAGGACGAGTTTGTTGAAAGCTTGGTTGAGATATTTGGAAAGGGGTTGTAGGCGGGTTGGCATAATTTGGGCGAGGTCGAGGATGAGTGGTATTGGTGTGATAAACGGGATGATGGTTTGAATGGTAAGGGTTTGAGTAGGTAGGGTATTGTCGAGGTCTGGGTCTTGGGACAGGGTTTCGATCCCAGACAAAAGCAGTTTCCCCCTCTTGCTTTTTGAATTGCTGCTTCTTTCCATTACTACCTTGGCTTTGCAAAGCTTCCACTTGAGTTTTCAGGGTAGACACATTAACAATCTTTCCAGCCTTTACGAAATCATCATATTCTTCAAGCTTGTTGACAATAGCGGCAAACGAGCATCCAGTCATGCGGAAAATTTCTTCAAAGTACGGCGGATCCTGTGCCTTAATGAAGGTGCGTATGATTTCGTCCTCAGTCATTGGTGGCTCAACTTTTGCAGCTATTTTTCTCCACCTCTTGGCATAAGTCTTGTGGTCCTCAGAGGGTTTTCTTTTTGTTCCTTCTAACGTGGTTCGCGTCGGAGCCAGCTCGCAGTTGTACTCATATTGCCTTACAAAAGCATTGGACAAGTCAATCCAGGTTTTTACTTCTTCGGACTTCAAATTTGAGTACCAGTCGAGGGCATCCCCCTCCAGACTTTCCGGGAACAACCTTAGAGGCAGGTTCTCGTCATCTACAGGCTTTCCCAACTTGTTAGCAAATAATCGGAGGTGTGTCTTGGGATTACCCGTCCCATCGTACTTGTTAAATTTAGGGGTTTTGAAACCTTCAGGCAATTTCACATTGGGAAAAAGGCAAAGTTCATCGTAATCCAGGACTCCTTGCTTGTTCAACCCCTGACTCTTCCTCATAAACTCATCAAAATGATCAAAGCGTTTGAGCAGCTTTATATCAACGGGAGCAGAAGATTCCCCCATTTCTGCCTTGGTTTGAACAATATGGTCCGGCAGGAATGGCTCAGCAGCAGGGTAATAAAAGGTATGTGGCTCAGGTGGTATATTTGAAGTGATTTGGGGTGGTGGACCTCGCGTGTGAGTAAGAAAAAATGAAGGATGAGGAGGGTAAGTGTATGGCAAATTTGTGGTGGGATAGGTGAAAGTTTCTTCGGGTGCAATAGGAAATGATGGAGTAACAGTGGCATGGGCCGAAGGTAGGACAAACGGCTCTTGCTCAGGCTGTCTGGCGGGTACAGGTTCGGATTGAACTCCGCTGCTAATTAGCTCATCACTCAACTTCCTTTGGGCGGCCATCTCAGACGCCATCTCTCCGAACTTGGTAAGCATCTCAGTCAACTGAATCCCCAAACTTGCAGTCTCGGATTGAGCGGTAGTAGCAGACCTATCTGACTGTTCCGGTTGTGAACTCATGTTTACACGACTCCTCTGGGCTTGACTACGGGACCGCGTTATGATGGGGCTTCGACGAGAAGCTATATTTAAATATTACCTGAGAATTTTGAAAGGAATTGCCTTTAGGTTCAACCCTCGCTTAATTATTCCAAAGAAAATAAAGAAAAGGAAAAGGAAAAGGCAAGAGTTAGTAGATATCCAGAAAATTCGGATGCATGTCCTATGGGGGAGCCCTTTTTATGCCAAGGGTAGGCCTAGCATGAAAATGCGATCCTCTAGGGTAAGCACTATACCATACCTGACGGATCTGATCAACTCATTGAGTGAAAAATAATTTGAAAAATTTGGCCATTGGAGTGACGAGAGATTTGTCAAAATGAGGACAACGTCCGAATAGATTGATCACCTTTGATTTGCAAAACGCATGGGTTTGACCTTGACGAACTCCTATCGAAGAGATCGGAATTTGTTGATAAAATTTCTTAGTGAATTACGGGTCAAAACCCTAATTGATCAAGTGATTGGATGCAATGGACGGTTTTTCTCGAAATCGACTAGATTTCCCAATTTGGAATTTGACAATGAAACCCTAATAGGGCAAATGGGTTGAATGAAATTGACAATTTATTTAAAATCGACCGAATTACCCTAAAAAGGGAAACAGGTCAAATGAATTGAATGAAATTTATCCAAAAATTAATCAAATCACCCTAACAAGGGTAAATCGATCAAATAGATTGAACGAAACTTGATCTATTCAAAATCGGCTCGGTTGCCCTAAAAATGGGTAAATTGGGCAAAAGACCCTAAAAAGGGTAATTTGGTCAATTGAATTGACAATTTATTCAAAAGCGACCGAATGACCCTAAAAAGGGTAAATTGGTCAAAAGATTTGATGATTTATTCAAAATCGACCGAATGACCCTAAAAAGGGTAAATTGGTCAAATGAATTGATAATTTATTCAAAAATCGACCGGATGACCCTAAAAAGGGTAAATTGATCAAAGGAATGGTTTATTTAAAATCGATCATGAATTGACAAAATGGATTGATCGAATCGGCCGGCCATTGGTGGTTTCAGAAAATCAGTCTATGAGCCTTCTAAAAATCAAATTTTGGCCTCAATTTATTTATCATCTCAATAGGAGGAATCATTTGTGAATTTCTTCAAATTAATGTCCTTCACGCAAGGGATTTTTACCAATTTTTGATAAAATGGCCAAAAAGTAATTATCAGATGCTCATATTCCAAAGATCACTCTATAAAAATGATCAGATCCTACCTTACCTTGTGCACTACCCCTTTGGATGGTACAAAATGTAAACGTGCAAGTCTCACTGGATTAAGTATCCGAGACACAAGGTGGCTTATTCCTAAACACGGGATTCCCTATGTGGCATTCCCTTTCTATGGTTTATGCATGATGCCATTTATTAAAGCAGTAAAATATGCAATTCGAAATGAAACGTGACCTAAGGAACCCTTTATTTGCCGGGGTAAGCCTAAAATGGTATGACATTATTAATTTATGAACAAGATATGCCACAATTTTTAAACGTGCAATAGCCTATCTACAAGGGCAGGTCCTAAAAGAAGGTCATGCCAGACCTCTTATGTCCTAACGTTTGTGAATGCAAAAGACAAGAGACAAGAAAACGTGAGTTTAACATATAATCACATAACACATTGGACAATTAGATAATATAAAAGGCAATAAAGATAAATAAGGAAAGAGGGTTGGGACCCCTCCCCTCGTGAATAGTGTCCCTAGTTTAGGATAAGGCCGACTCTACCCTAGGCAATCTAATATGGATGCATGAGGTTGGGGTTCGCTAATACATCTAGACTCGATAAGCTCAGGTCCCCGAGCCTTCAGACTTAGAAACCAAGGGTCATCAATCCCAAGATTCTTTGTCGGTGGCTCGAGCGATTCCCCAAACACCGCTACGCACACATCGTGTCACGGCTACGTGTTTGAGTGAATCTCTCAAAACCTCAATCTTCGACCAAAAGCTAAAGGCTATCAACCAATAGCTTTAAGCGGAAGATTGAGTGACCCATTGGAACATGCTACACACACATCGTGTCGTGATCACATGTCCAAGTGAGTCACCTAATCCTAATAGGGTGGAGTGGCGTGACAAGCCACTAAAGAAAAATAAAAGGGATAAAAGAAGTAAAGCGTATGCTCGTATGCTAGTGCTTGTTTGGAGGGGAAGGGTCAAGAACCAACGCGAGGCTCTAGGGTGACCCATACCTCCCAAAATGCAATGCAAGCGCGAGATAACAAGTAAACATTCATTCAAACATACATTCGTGAGTCGAGGGATTGGTTTGACTACGTACATAAGACAAAAGGTCCTAAAAATGAAAAATGCAATCCTAATATCCAAATGCAATGCATAAAAAGGGTAGAAAAAGGAAACGAATGGCTAAGTCAAATGCTTGGACCCACTTAGGAAGTCCCCAGTGGAGTCGCCAACTGTCGCGCCCCACTTTTTTGGAAAAAATAAAATAATTGTTTTTTTTGTTGAATTTTATTGATTTGGGAAAAATGATTTTTTGTTGATAAAAACAAAAATGGGTCTAAATGGGACTTTTGAAAATGCGACGATTTGACCCAAGGAAAATAGTTTAAAAAGGGTTTTTATATAAAAAATGGAGTCGCCACTTGGTATAGAGTTAGGGTGTACCAAGTCACCCAAAAAAAATGAATTGTTTAAAGTAAAATAGGAAAAAGTAAGAAACCCTTTTTAAACGACTCCTAGTCCACGTAAAACAAAGAAAAAGGTTCGGGGGTCACATTTGACGAAGGGGAAGGCAAGGATAAAAATCCAAGGCACCCCTTCGACCTAGCCAAGGCTAGTTGCGTGATTTAACCCTTATTTTCCTATATTTTCTACCCAAAGTATGTATTGCAAATTGGATTTGACTAATGAATGAGAAATGCAATCCTAAATCTAAGAAATGTCTCTGATGAGGCTTTTGATCCCATTCACATGAATTGTGAAGGTCAATAAGGAAAGACCTCATAGAAAATCACGAACGATGCAAATGAGGACTCAAATGAGAGTGTAAGTGTGCAAAGTGTGGAAAAAAGGTGCATGTGTGCAATTTGAAAGTGTTTGTGTGCAAATGAATAAAAATATGAATGCTCGTGTGCAAGTGAATGAAAATAGTAAATATATAAGTAAAATAGGTGCAATGTGTGAGGTGAAAAGTAAAGAAAGTGAATAAGTGTGAATATGCCATGTGGATTTAAAATATATAATTAGTGAGGAAAATAGTGAGAAAATAATATGAAAATGCATGAACTTAGAGGAATGCATCAGGTCGGGTACGGGAATGACCTCTAGTTTTTGTGATTTTAATTTTCCCTTTGATTAGAAGGAAAAACTAGCGTGCTAAGGCTATTTTGAAGCCACACTCGCTCGTTTCCCTTACCCAAGGGGGTTTCTCAGGCAAATGGACCCTATAACTAGCATGAAATGCAAAGGTCTAAAATGAAAGGGAAAGGTTAGAGGGACATGCCAAATGCCATAAAACTAAAAAAAATGCATGAAATGTAGTGAACATGCAAACATGTACTAACGAGGGGAAATCCCTAAGGGTCTAGCATTGGACTAGCCCATTCTATGAATTCCGACTAGCGTTGGACTAGTGGAAACGTACATTCATTCATCACATTCATTCAGGCTGTGGAAAGCGAGTAGACATGCCAAACACTTATAAACACATAGCACATAACATTTAGCATGCTCGACTAGATGCAAGGCCCTAACAAAGCAAATTAACACGTAGTAACTAAGCATGCAAGACACATAAGACAATTAAATCCCTAACTATTACATTTTCTAGCTAGGCACACGACTTTGATAGGTCTTCATTGAATGCTCTTCCAAACCCTATCTATTACAAGCCAAGAGGTGTACACATACCCCATTAAGAATAAATTAAATAAAAAGCAAAAGTAAATGACATAAATAAAAGAAATTAAAGAAAGGCTAGGAAAGCAAAGTAGACATGTATTTCTCATAACACGTAGGAGCACGAAGGGTCGAATGAAGTGCAAATGAGGGATAGAGTGTACCTCCCTTGAATTGATGCCTTAAATGGAATGAAATCACTTATTTATCCTCCAAAATAAAAAAATGGTCAAGGTACCAATTTATTTGGGAAAATTAAAAGAAATGCGCAAATACAAAGCTCACTTAATCGTAAAGCCTCTAAAGTCATGACTTAAGTGCAATTGACAAAGCATGGTAGTTAATTGAAGCAAAACAAACAATGAAATTGCAAAAACTAAAGCTGCCAAGGCCCAAATTGATTGATTTCCAAAGTTTCTAGACCATAACAGAGTTTTAGGGAACTTAGGGGCTGAAAACAAAGCCAAGGTCAAGCAATCACATAGCAATCACATAAGCATGGAATTGACCGGTTAGAAGCATTTAAATGCCTAAGCATTCCATATTCATGAAATAAGGCCCCAACTATTGTGATTAAAAACATCAAAACATCCAAATTCCACATAAAGCCAAATTATCCCATAAAGTTCTTGAAACCCTTTGAACTCATCCTAAAAAAAAACTTACAAGAGTCTAACCAAAACATACCAGCAGCAGTGAAGACTATAGAGTAACAAGATTGATCAAAATAAGTCAAGTAATTGGGCCATAGTGCATTGCTGCGAAATCAAAGGGACCCAATTGATTAAATTTTCAAAGTTTCTGGGCCTTAGTGGCTTAAGGGGAGACTTGGGGGGGTTCAAAGGCAATTTTGAAACAATTTCCATGCAGGTTCATGCAACAAGCGTAAGAAACTTGTTTCTGCAACAATCATTTTTTGCCGAAAGCTTTCTGCAGCCCAAAACAACATTGCTACTTTCATCTCCACAAAACAAGCGTCAACCTCAACACAAACTTAATCAAAATTCTTTCAACTCAAACTAACTTCATTTCCGCAAACAACTTCAACATTCAATCAAACCAAAGCATAAAAGAAAAGTCATGCAAATGCCATGAAGAAAATTTCTGCTATAACCATTTCATTTGTCCAAACTCTGGATTAAGCAATCAAAACAAATAAAACTCACATCCAACAAGCAAAACATAGAAGGAAATTATATACAACACTTATGGAACTCTTAGGCAAGATGGAAAAAGATTGCTGTAATTTTATTGATTCACTTTGAGTTGAGCGCATATGATATAGCAAGGGTGAAATATCTTGAAGACTTTGCTGGACAGCCTCAATAATAGCCTTTGGTATATAAAAATCCTCCAAACACACACTAAACCCCTCGGAATACAGATTTTCCATCAACAAGGGTATCAAAAAAAATTGAAGAATCTTAACACCTCCTTAGGACCTTTTGAGAAGAAAATAGATGTAATAACATCAATAAAAGTAGGCTGCAATAGATCCCTATTAAAATCAAATTTGACCAATTCGCTACTGTAAGTCAAATATCTTTCTCCACTACACTCAAAGGAAGCAGGAAATGCAGTCTGGCCGAATTGATAAAAAATGCAGCAGAATTTCTGGCGTGAACTTTGCAACTCAAATATTTTAGATGTTTAAACACTCAAACTCAACACCCAATCTTCCATTTCCTCTCTTCAAAACACAATTAAACATGCAGCTGAAGTACAAACTCAGAAAGCAGCCATGGAAAGAAACAGTAAGAAGAAAAATGCAGCAATTTTCTTGTTCATTTTTTTTTTCTTGCTTAACCGAGCTAATGAGCTGCATGCAAAGCTTAAACGCCTTGTTATTAACTAGCTAATCATAGTTATAAGCTCAGATTATCACAAGTAAGCGAATTAAAGGTTGCATTTCCTAATCAAGCTCTCGGCTGATTCCATACTTGAGCATAACAGAATTTCTTTTCCTAAAACACTTATCCGGCTATCAAAACTCAACATGCAAAGCTATAACTAGCTTAATCAACTCAGATTTTGTTAGCTAATCACCGATTCATGCTCAGATGATGTCAGGGAAACAAGAATTAAAGCTGCAACTCCTAATCTACTCTCGGCAGAAACATTCTCTTCCAAAATCAGATTTTCCCCTTATTCAATTCATCATCCGAACACCTAACCTTCACATGCATGGCCATAAACAATTTAATCTACCTCTGATCAACACTTCTCAGCCCAGAAAATTACCTCAGACCGAAGCTCACTCACACGATAGAGGAACTGAAATTTTCTCTCCTCTCGGCTCGCTTGAGGCTGGATGACTGGTCCTGGTGATGTTGCAGCTGCGGGGTGTTGAGGTAGGTGGTGTAGTTGGAGGTGGATTGAAGCTGGTTGAAGGTGCGACAGGGACTGAAGCTCACGCAATGCTGCTCTCCTTTCTTCTCCCTAGCTCACGGACAAAGCAAGAAAGAATTGCAGCTCGCGGTTCCTTTCCTTGCTCTCGGTTGTATGGTGCAGCTCGGCCTCTCACTCTCTCTCAGTCGATGATAACAAGGCAGAAGATGAAGTGAAATGCTCTGGTATTGTGGAATGTTGGAATTGCTGGAAACGGTTGCAGCTGGTTGAATGGAAGTGCAGAATGGGTGGAACTAGCTCACGGTTTCTCCCTAGCTCACGGATCAAGCAAGAAGAGAATTGCAGCTCGCGGTTTCTTTCCTCTTCGATACACACGAGGTGGAGGTAAGATGTGGTTGTCCAGTAGTTGTGTTCTGAGGTAGTGGAATGGAAAAATGAGTGGCCCCAGTTAAGAGCTCAGCTCACACGATGGTTTGCTGCAACATTTTCCTCTCGGCTGGCTATGGAAGTAAAGTATGGCTGGCTGAGTTTGGTTTGCGTAGGCTAGCTGTGAAATTGGTGGGTGTGGTTGAGCTTAGCTGGTGGAGGTCTTGGAAGTGCAGAGTGGTGTCCGATTCTCTCCCCTCAGCTCACGGACAGAACAGAAACGAAGAGCTCCCCGCTACCTTTCCTTCCTCTCGGCTGTAAGTGCAGCTCTCACTCTCTCTCGGATTGTGGCAGACAAAATAAAACCGAAGTGCTCTCTTCTGCTGTAGTGAGTTGGGAGTAGTGTCCATTAGTGGATGATGGAACCGGCAATAAGGATGGAAGGTGCTGGAATATGAAGTGGAAAAATGGATTCGGCCGAAATGGAATTGTGATTTTTTCCTTTTTTTTGATTTTGATTTTTTTTCCTTCTTGAAATTAATTGAATAAAACTGATAATAAAAATAGATAACAAACAACAAAAACAACAAACAAAAAAAAGTAATTTAATTAACATTGGGTAGAAACTAAATAAACTAGAATCAACAAAACACAATTTTCCATTTTTCATCAATTTTCATCATTTTCCTTTTTTTTTCTTTTTCTCAACTTAATAATTTAACAAAAATAATAGTAAAACTAAATAAAAACAACAATTTTAACTACAAACACATCAAAGTAATCAAACTAAAATAACAAAATTACCATTTTCGATTTTTCTTTCATTTTCATCATTTTTTCATCATTTTTCCTTTTTTTTTCACAAATTTTACGTTAAACTTAAAACTAAAACTAAAACTAAAACGTGAACAAAATTAATATGACAAATAATTAGCAAATAAAAGACAAATAAAAAGATAACAATTAAAATGCAGACAATCTAAAACAAAATTATGAATTAGATGCAACATACAAATTATTTAAAAATTTGGTGTCTACAAATGTCTTCATAGGAAATGTAGGTCTCTGTTTTAGCTTCGAAAAGCCATAAAATTTACCCCAATCCGATAAACGTACCTTCAGTTGTGACCAAAATGCCGAAAGATGACAAACCTGCTACTTAGCCATTCGTCTTTCAAACTGGTTTCCAGTTTTGATTTTGATGGTTGCATTGCTAGAATTGATTTGTATTTTGGATGATATTGAGCCTAGTTGAAGAGGTATTTTATTACGCTTGCTTATGTGATGAATTTGGGCTGAGTTGAGGAAAATAATGAAGACATATATGGCTGGAAAATAGCAAAATACAAAGGGCGTACTGCCCAAATTTTCACTCGAGAGTTAGGCGTATGTACTCGTGACTTGAACGAAGATTTGAGATCGAATTGGACTTGG